>NC_062531.1:23276109-23578609 GCF_022655615.1 Tachysurus fulvidraco | reverse complement strand
TTATCACTGTGGTGATTTATTTCTTATCGAGCCTCAAATGCTTGTTAGCCACATTACTGTTATGTCTCCTGTGCAAAATGAAAGGAAAAACGCCGCATGTTTTATTATCTTTGTCCATTTTTCTTCTTCAAATGTCGGCTGAAGTAGCGATTTAACGTGAAGACGGCTGCAGTAGCGCCCCGTCCTTTATTATTATAAACCCCCCTGAAGAGTGTGATCACCGAGTCATTGCTCTGTTTTTGTGCTTTTCTCATCAGCGCCCATGCTGTGCTGCTAAACCCAAAAATCATTTCCTGTTAGATTTATTCCACACACATCACTGCCGCTTTGCCCCAGAGGGAGTCGGGGGAAGTAGGTTTCCTTTGCAAGCTGCCACTCGGCCGCGTTCCAGCGGCCTGTCGTTGTGTTGAAGGTATAATGGACGCATTGAGTCGGCACGTTAGGGACGGCAAGGCCACGGAGTGCCGTTGATGGCAGCTCGGGCAGAGATTTATTTCTCGAGGTCTTTGTTTCTACAGATCGTATGTTTAATAGGAGCGATGTCAGCGATCTCGATCATAAGACGAAACTCTCGGGTTTGGGTGTTAGATCCTAAAAACAACGAATGTTTATTAATGTGGTATTAACGAGAAACAGCAGAGATGTCGCCGAAAAGGTCGGACGCACAGTCTGAGAGTCGCAGTGCAGTAACATGACACGTCAGCTAGCTGGTGATCTAAGAGATGACGAGCGAGCGACGGGATCAAATTTTGCCTTTTACCGCTTTTCAAGTTTAGTGAATTCTGACCTGCGAATTTGTATCATGCCACAAATGGGCAGACGCATCGTGTCGTGGCGCCTTCAGACAAGCTGGAGGAAACTCTGATAATAGCAGTGTCACGCCATCATGCGTTGTATGACCCGTGTTTCAAAGGATATAAAATGACCATAAAAAGAGAAGCTGCCTGGTTTGTAGTGACATTTCACACAGGAACAGATGGTAGATGGCAAGACACGGTTCAAGCACGTCAGAATCCATGATATGTAGATTTAAGAGGAAAAAAAGGAAACGTTTTGGTGCGTGACGTCATATCTGACAGCAGCCCACGAACAGAGGGTACGGATGAGGATGTGAGCGAGCTGGAGTGTGCGAGTGGCATTGTGGGTAGACAGACATGTAGATTTGAAGTAAAAGTCAAATCATTCTAAAATAAATCATGAAACCCTTTTAGATTTTTGCTTTAAATGAAAAAAATTTAACAAATGAAACTATAAATATGTGTTTTTCTTTTTTTGGTTGTAATGGTGGTTATGATTTTTTTTTTTTCTTTACCCAACCAGAATTCTCTGATTCCTACGAAGCTTCCTGAGCCAATCAGAGCGAGTGAAGCGGTTGCCAAGAAGAGCCAGACTAAAGCCAGGTGAGAGACTACATACACACAGAGATCTTCACTACACCGAGATTGTTGTCTAATGAGAACGTAAGCTATTTCCAAATTTTTTTGTCTTAGACTCACTGATCCAGTCCCCACTACGGCAACCTCCATAGCGCCACGGCAACGGCCCAAAGCGGGCCAGGCTCAGCCGGTCACAGGCATGTTGCCCATACAGCCCGCCCTCACGCCCCGCAAGAGAGCCAACGCCCCGGCCGGACCTGCACAGCCTATCAGTGAGTGGAATTTCTGAGCAAATATAAATAAATAACACACACACAGGGTCAAGTTCCAGTCACGTTGGCGTACGTGCCAGTCTAAACTCTTGAGAGATTTTCTTCTTTATTGACACAGGAAACAGTGTAGATCATTTTGTCAGGCTAAAAACAGAATAAAATCCAGCAGACAGATGGAAAAGGCTTCCACTTGACCAAATTTAGACCAAAACAAATTTTGTCGAATGATTTTCACATCATCTGGCACAAAAATACACAAGACGCTGTGAGGGTAGTGGTGGTTTTGGTGTAATAGTCTGAAGTAGAGCCCTGCGCGGGACTGTTTTTTATAAACCCGCACCCACCCGCTCCCGCTAAATTTCTGACCAGGACCGCCTGGCTAATGTCCAGAATAACAGAATTAAATATGATTGCATTTAAATAATACTAATTCTAATACTAATCTTCTTCTCAATGTCATGTGTTGACTCCATTCTTATTATTAGGCTACACGCCAAATCCCACCGGGTCCCGCGGATCTCCCGCTAAATTTTCTGACCGCCCACTCCCGCCCGGGGCAACAGTGAAAACAACCGCTCCTGCGAGATTTGCGTTGGGTTCCGCGGAAGCCCAATCCCAATGCAGCCCTGTAATCTGAAGCATAGTAGAGATTTATGCTGCTTTAAAGATTAAAGCCCTTAAAGAACTTCACAGCAGCCTTGCAGTATTGACCGAATCGATCGACTTTAGTAATCCTGCTGATTTAATCAATGTGTCACTTTAAGCACTGAATAATGAGGGACCTTAATAGCCAGAATCCTGCTGAGTTGCTATTTGACTATATATAAAATTAATTGAGCTGGTTGTTATGGTGACCTAGTTTGGGCTTTGAGACCAAGCTATCTATCTATTTGTTTGTTTGTTTGTTTGTTTATTGTCTTATGAACTTGATGATGGAGAAGGAAAAAAAAAAAAAGAGAAGCTGGTTTGTCATGCCGTCGTTGCATCCATAAAAATTAGCCGCAATCTAGTGTGAAGCCCTTCACAGAAAAAATGGAGCTTATTATAACAGCAAAGTGGAACTAAATCTGGATGTTCAAAAGAGTTTAATAGGTATAATTTTGCAGGCATCCACAAATCTTTGGTCATACGGTGCGTCTTGAATGGACACTCACTTCTCTTCTGGGTCTGTTTTTAATTATGTTCTTGTATTTTACTTTTAAAAACTTGTTAATTGAATGTTAATCGCCTTACAGGTGTGAACGTTGCCTCTCAGCCACAGAAGCCTCCGCAGCAAACCACGCCCACACCCGTGCAAGCCACGCCCACTCCTCCTCAAGCCACTCCCCAGCATGCTCAGCTTTTCGTGCAGCCCCAAGCTCCAGGTTTCTACCCTCCTCAGCAGCAGGTACAGATTATTCTTCGGTGCAGAAGTGCTACATGACCGTCCAAGAGTTGTCGAACTCTCCATTCTGATTGACCAGAAAGTGTTTATTTAATTTTTAAACTAGTGCCAGTGGTGTAGTCTATTTTTTTGTAGTGAGTATACTGTGATTTTTTTTTTCCCCCCCTCCCAGCCTCATACGCACCCATCCTAGATCGACACCCCATAGGCACCACCACACTCACTAATGCATAAAATATGCATCTACATGTAATTGAGAGCATTATTAAAGACTGCTTATGTGTTATCAACATTCCAATTTATTGTAAGCAACAAAAGACAGTCAGCTGATAAAACCTGTGCTCCAGGTCCTATATTCATATAACATTTAAGGCTTAATGTAATCAGACAAAAAATATAGACTATGAAAGTCAATGGGTACATTTTTCAAAATATCATCTTTTGTGTTAAACAGAAGAAAGAAACTCATACAGTTTTGGAACAAATTGAGGGTGAGGAAATAACACAATTTTCATTTTTGGGTGAACTTTATACCTTTAAGAGCTACAGTTAGCATTAAATGTTATATGAATATGGGACCTGGAGCACAGGTTTTATCAGCTGTCAATTTTCAATGTACATTTCATAGTGAACAATAAACATTTGTTCAGTTTTATCACCAACACTCAGAATATTATGAACTGAATGAACTGGTAGTTTACAAAGCTTTCCAAATACATTTACTCGGGCTGCGGGTGAAGTGTCACCCGAAGCTGCTGTAGCTTTAGGCGCAGGCTTCCGAAAACACTCAGCGTGTAGTTTGAGTCTGCTTTCGTTTCAGATCTTCTCTTACATTAGTTAGTTAATTTCAAATTTGCGCCAAAAAACACCGCTAAGCAACTAATTTTCCTCCTCGGTAGGTGACGTCAGATCAGGTCACAGGCCACGGAAGCCCCAATGGTCCAAAAACGTTAGTGATTCGCAATCGCAACCACAGTCTGTGTTCGCAACACAGACGGGGTGAATTTATGAATGAAAGTTCTGTCACAAAACGATATTGTTACGTATCCTCACGCTTTTTAAGTGGGTATACGGAAATCCTTGGCATTTCCTAGTGGGAATACGGCGTATACCTGCGTATCACGTAGACTACACCACTGACTAGTGCCAAATACAAGGTTTACAATATTAACATGCTCGTTCTAATATATTATTATTGTTTCTATAGCAACAATTAAATCCTGGGGACTTCACATCAGCTAAGACTGATTAGTAAACGGATTACAAGGCATGTCATTTGCCGTAAAGTGATTGATATGGCGAGGCTTTATTACTATAACCCTGTTGTTGGTCGTTTTCCTATAACACGTTCACATTCATGACACAATTCATGAGTTTATCATTTGAGCCACTTTAACCTTGTGTTTTGACCTGATCTACCGGTTTTAGCTGTCACTCCAAGCACAGAACCTCTACCCATCCCATCATCAGGGCATCAGCTCACCTGCACCGTCTGCTGCGTCTGCACAGGCAAGAACTAAAGCCAAGGCCCCTCCTCCTCCTCCTCCTCCTTCTGCTTTACCCCATGTGAATGCACAACACGCTCCTCCACCAGCCCCAGTGCAGGCCAGAACCAAAGCTATGGCCCCTACGCCACCTGTGCAGTATTCTCACATCACACCCGGACACACAAAAATGAAAGCTATGGCTCCACCACCACCACCAATCCAGCAACAGCAGCTACCGGCGGCGGCTAATCCTGTGTCTATCCCTCCATCTTTTAAAGCGTCTCCTCCATCACCTCCGGTTCTACAGGGGGCACCGGCTCCTGGTATAAACTCTGAGGAGATGGTAATTCAAGAGCAGCTGGAAGTGATCTTTTGCTGGGTGCAATTTTCCTGAAATTTTCCCCGGAATATTCCACTTCTTGTGTACCTGATGTATTTTTATTTTTTTCCGTAGGCTAGTCCTGACAGTTTTTGTTTTTCGTACCGTATGCTGATAATCGGCACCTCACAGACTTATTTAGGTACACAACTCAAGTGGAACGCTTCCTTCTAACGTTTCATGGCCGCAGCTCCCCTTTACATGCAGATACTTTCAGGATTATATAGTTGCTTAATAACCTGATGGTGAACTTTCTCCCGGTTCTTACTGTTTCTGTCCTGACGTTCAGTCGGTTATTAACAATAGCAGTGGTTCTGTAATAGAGTAGCTTGTCCTTTTGTTCTGATTCATCTTTTTTCACTAACCAACATCTTCTATTTCCAGATTAAGTGGTCCTTTCTCACTTGGGTGGTGTCTCATATTATTTGTTTTTGACCAAACCTAACCGAAGGATTTCTGTTTTCTTTGCTTAGCCGTTCGCAGGCGGGCGCTCGGGCCAAAAAGTGGGCTCTCTGACTCCGCCCTCATCTCCGAAGGCGGCCCCTCGCGGGGGTCACAGGCGCATTCTGAGTGATGTCACACACAGCACCATATTCGGAGTTCCTGTCAGCAAGTCCACTCAGCTGCTGCAGGCCGCTGCTGCCGAAGCCAGTCTCAACAAGTCCAAGTGAGCTCCGTCCGTTCTTCCGTCTATACATCTATCGATCAGTCAGTCAGCAGAACGTTTCCTATAGCCGTGTAGGCATCAATAACGTTACCTAACGCACCCAAGCTGAAGCCATGGCGCCTCTTCCGCTGCTCCTGCTATGGATTCCTAGTACACTATACATCCATTTATCTGTCATTCAGCAAAACGTTTCCTGAAAGTATGAATCTGACCACAACTGAGCTGAGCATGTTCTCTTTGTGTTTCTGCTCCAGATCAGCCAGCACCACCCCCTCCGGCTCCCCGCGCTCCTCTCAGCAGAGCGTGTACACGGCGGGCGAGGTCGGTACCCAGAGCACCACCCCTGTGGCACATGCTGGTTCACAGCCCTCCTGGAACCCATTTGGGGACGATAACTTCTCCAAACTTACAGCCGAAGAGCTGCTTAACAAGGACTTTGCCAAACTGGATGGTAAGATCGATGTCGGTTTAATTAGGAAGATAGATGACGGCGAACGGTTCGCTTTAGATCAGGTTGCTCATGTGGTTGTTTGTGGGTGTGTTTACAAAAAGCAAAAGCTCCAGAGAAGTCCTCTACAGAGAACCTGATCTCAGGGTTACAACCTGCAGCCCCAAGCAAAGGCCTTCCCCAGTGTACAGGTATATACCCAGTTCTTTCATTTTATACGGTCTCTTTTTGCTTTGTGATTCTGAGGACAGCTTCCTGCCCTTGTTCTGTCCTTTCCTGGTTCTTTCCTGTCTACCTATCCTTTAGTTCGGTGTAAATCCAGTGTAGTCCTTTTAGCTTTCTCTTTAATAAAGTTTACATCATTCTCTGTGTGAAGTCTCGTGGGTCTTGTGCATGTCTTCCAGAAATAGAAACCCGATAGTAATCCCGAATCCGCTTCATTCTCACGTGTGTGGATTTGTAGCACTTCCTGGTTGCCCAGATATACAGCAAGGACTCATGGCAGTTTTGTTTGTGTTGCCTTCAATGTTCTTCAGAGAACATGTTTGATAACTGGACTTGATTGAACTTCCCTTAGTTTTCTCTGTCAGAGTTTTCAATAGGATATTATGACTGTGCAGTGATGTATTCAATAAGAGATCTTGTTGAATAAGTAACCATTATGCTAATTGTTTTGAGTCTAGGTTTGTAGAAACTGTGGAATGAACTGCACAGCTCCAGTAGTCATAGAGAAAGTTGTGGTGAATGCCGCAAGGGTTGTTGTGTGTAAATGCTACATACTGTACGTTGGAGGAAGAGGATAGTTTAATCCTTGTAGCTCTTAAGCAGGGTTTGGCTGACCTTTCTAGATCTGATGACACACACACACAGTGACAGGAGATGTTGCTTTGTGTAATTAAGGCCCAGGTAAACCCTCTGTAGCCGGATTTGAATGGCATAGAATAGCTTTGTGTGTACACTCGGGTCATGTGAAAGTCATCTGGCAGCCTGTTGCGTCACTCGCGCATGCATGCGCGCACACACACAGAGAGACAGAGACACACACAGAGAGACACACACAGAGAGACACACACAGAGAGACACACACAGAGAGACACACACAGAGAGACACACACAGAGAGACACACACAGAGACACACACAGAGAGAGACACACACACACACACACACACACACACACACACACATACAGACACACACACACTTGCTTGCTACACAGATGAAAGCCAGGTTGAAAATCCTTATCTGAAAATGATCCTGTTTCTCAAGATTCATTAAAAAAAAAAACAGGTATAAATGGCTTGAACTTTTGGTTTGTCCCCCTGACTCCTAGTGAAAAGGACAAAGCAGCAGGTCTGCTGCTCTGTCTCCTGAGTGTCTGTGACCCTTCCCACCCCCTGCTGATCCTAGAACCCTGCCCGTACAGTCCTGTCAGTCCTGTGAGTAAAGACAGGCCTTGGAGTTACAGCTTTAGGAGAAAGAGGACCACCGATATTTCAAACTTTCCCCTCTGAATTATATTTACAATTACAGAACAGAAATGTATAATAAGTGGCTGCCCTGAAGAGGCATAAAACTATTGTGATGTGCTATGTTGTTATTTCAACTATTTGGATGGCAGATACATCCAAATATTACCAAAATTACCGTCGAGTGCAGGGAGTCGAGTGCAGGGAGTCGAGTGCAGGGAGTCGAGTGCAGGGAGTCGAGTGCAGGGAGTCGAGTGCAGGGAGTCGAGTGCAGGGAGTCGAGTGCAGGGAGTCGAGTGCAGGGAGTCGAGTGCAGGGAGTCGAGTGCAGGGAGTCGAGTGCAGGGAGTCGAGTGCAGGGAGTCGAGTGCAGGGAGTCGAGTGCAGGGAGTCGAGTGCAGGGAGTCACTTAACCCAGGGAGTTTAGTGTTAGTACTTGATTCAAGGAGTTATCTTAAGAGTCACTTGACTAAAGAGTCAAGTGCTGGAGAGTCAAGGTGATTGGATGCGGTCCACCCATCCAACTGCTCCCAACAGAATAGGAGCTGGAGCTCACAAATCCTGATGATGCCATCTGTGGCCAAAGAAGCAAAACGATGTGAGCTTCTCTTCTTCACATGGACCACAGCATGAATCACTCTGCATTACATATGTCAGCTGAATTCCGCTTAAAAAAAACAACCTCTGGATTACTCACTGTTACTTATAGATTATTGGTTCTTAACTATTAAGTGTTAGAGTCAAAATAATGAGATATTATGTTGAAATAACAAAATAGCACTTAAAAAAAACTTTTTGATCCTGTAGTACAGTGCTTCTGTATCTATACATCTCCATGTCTATTGACCGTTAAAGCTAAGGTTTGAGGAATTGATGGTCCTTAACCTCGAGGTCACCACGCGCACCGTCAGCGTCTTTGCAGACCCAGCCGTCACTCTGTACTGACACGCATGCGCTAGCGCTAGCGGCTGGTTTCTGTTCTGGCTGCACTACGTACAGATCCTTAATAGTGCAACTGTTTGACTGATGCACACTGTGTAGTGTTAAGGATGATTACATCATAGGTTTGGCTGGGGTTTTTTTTTTATCCCCACTTCTTACACATCAGTGGAAACATCACGAGAGCCGTGTAGGTTGTGGCTCAGCTAACAGCTTGTTGTGGAATGTTCTGGAAATGGAGCTCAGATGCTAACGAGGCAGCTGCTGTGTGGTGTCTGTGTTCTTCACTAAACACGGCCGAGATCCTCTCTGTAACGAGCTGCTGTCGAGATCTGATGAAACGCCTGCACTGATTTCAATTAAACCTTCAATAACCTGTGATGGATTTGTCTCTTCTCTTCTCTTCTCTTCTCTTCTCTTGTCTTCTCTTGTCTTCTCGTATTTCTCTCTGATTGTTTTATACTCATTTCTTCTCCTCTCTTCTCACTCCTTCTCTGCTTTTCTTTCTCTACTTCTCCTTTCTTCTCACTCCTCAAAACTCTTCCCTTCCTATCCACATTTCCTCTTTGTTGCTTATCTCTTGTCCTTTTTTTATCTCCTACACTTTATAATCCCCCCCCCCCTCCGAGTAGAGAAGTTGATTGAGGGTTTGAAGTCTCCAGAGCCTTCCTCCTCCTCCTCTTCCTCCCTGCTTCCCCCTGATCTCCCTCTGAACGACCCTTTTAGTCCTGCAGACTCCAGTCATGGTAAACCTCCACCTCTGTTTATCCTCCCGGTTCTCTCTCTCTCTCTCTCTCTTTCCTTCCTCATACCCTGCAGACTAATTTTTTCCTCCACGGTCGTCACCTTGATGAAGCCGAGGATGCTCATCCATCTGTTGCTTGCCTCTTTTTTTTTTATGCCTGGTTTCTGTCACTCTTCTCCATCTTCTCTCTCCCATCTGTCTCTTACTGCATGACTTACTCTGAGAGCTCGCTTCCTTTCATCGACCGCTGTCTTAAAAAAAGACTGGAAATGAAAGGACGATCTTTTTACTAATCAGGTTCTCCTTCTCTTCGTACACAGTCATGATGGATGCGCTCATTCCCGGTCTGGAGTCTCTGCACACTGATCCAGTGTTGCCAGGTCAGTGCAAATTCCTCTTTCTTTTAATCGACTCAAGAAAAAAACTAGAACTGTTTCTCTTTAACTTCTAAGAATTAAATGTATATCCCAGTTAAAAGATAATTGCACTACTGAGATAATCTACAAGGTCCTTAAACAGGAAGTGTGGTTTGTAAGCGGGATCAAATCTGAACATCTTATCTTTCTGTGCTCGGATCCCACCAGGATGAATCATTTCCGTCATTCGTAAATGACTTGCCTTTGGCGTGAGAGAGTAGGCAGGCTCTTACTAATTCGATGCTTCCTGTCATCACTCGTTAATTAGCGTTTGTGTGCCGGTCGACCGTGATGAAGGCGGAATGTCGAAGGTTGTCCACAAGGTCGATCGCAGGACTTTCTCACAAATATTACGCATTCGGTTCTTCTATTTTAAGGTTTTTAATCGTTCTCGTTGCACGTCGCTGGCTCGGCTGATTCCTTTTTCATTCCCTTTTCTTTCACTTTCACAATTCTTTATAAAACTACTCGGGTCACGGGGAGTCTGTGCCTATCTCAGGCATCATCGAGCATCGAGGCAGGATACACCCCCTGACGTGGTGCCAACCCATCACAGGGCACACACACACTCTCATTCACTCACACACTACGGACAATTTTCCAGAGATGCCAATCAACCTACCATGCATGTGTTTGGACCAGGGGAGGAAACCGGAGTACCCGGAGGAAACCCCCGAGGCACAGGGAGAACATGCAAACTCCACACACACAAGGCAGAGGCGGGAGTCGAACCCAGATCCTCGAGGTGTGAGGCGAACATGCTAACCACTAAGCCACCGTGCCCCTCTCTTTATAAATCAGTCTGTTACAAATGCTTCATAGTGATTATTCATGATCATTACAGACACTTGATGCACAGTAGCTTGTTGCACAGTGCACAGCGTAGATTTTACATGCGCTCGAGCAGCTTCGCAGCCACGGAGCTGAGTTTTTCGTCTCCTCACGTCCTGATGGGATCGGATCATCTTTGAGAGCTTTGAATGCTTCAGATA
The DNA here is from genome assembly GCF_022655615.1 of Tachysurus fulvidraco. Taxonomy (NCBI): domain Eukaryota; kingdom Metazoa; phylum Chordata; class Actinopteri; order Siluriformes; family Bagridae; genus Tachysurus; species Tachysurus fulvidraco. The sequence goes on along the minus strand of NC_062531.1, from coordinate 23,568,037 downwards.
TCCAAGTTATCTCTCAGTCACTAGAGAACCAGCTGGAGGGGCTTTCCCCAAGCATCACACTAACATTTCCTTTCTCTCAACCTGCTTCACAACCTCTTTTTATGCTTTCGACGATCCTCACTCCGTTATCTGTACATAACTGGCCTCCTCTCTGTCATCCAGATGCCCTGGGTGGAGGGGAGTCTCTCCTTGGTGGTCTCCTGCTCTCTCATTCCTTACCGGGAGTTCAGGTCCTGCCGTCTCCAATGTCCTCCACCGGCGCGCAACCTCTGGAGCAGTTCCTTCCAGGTCCGGAGGCCAGTGCACAGCTCCAGCCGGGTAAGACACGCACTCGTGACTATCGGGTTGACAACAGGTCCAAACAAGTAGGCGGGTCTTTGCTCTTAAGTCATATTTTGATACGCCGTTTTCTTGCTATTCTTAAAGAAAGTTCAGGAATAAATGAGCTGTTTTTCCACTGACATCAGGGTGGAATCTATTTAGTTCTCTCCGCTCGTTAGGATTCCCACGTTAGCAAAGCCGACACCGGCGGCTTCCGATCCTCCGTTCAGCTCCGAATTAAGCAGTTTTCCATCAGGGAGAAATCCGGCTGCTCACTCTGATTGTGAAAGATATCAATACAGATGATAGACATGAAATGAACTTACTCGTAGGGACTGGATAATGTTTACAAAAACACAAGCCTTCTCTTTCACACTGAGCTTTTCTTGTTCCTGTACTACCTGTCACTTTTATTTATATTTTCTGCTTTCTCTCCCCCTCTTTCTTTCTCTCTCTCTCTCTCTCTCTCTCTCTCTCTCTCTCTCTCGTGCGTGCGCTCTCTCTCCCCATCTCTCTCTCTCTCTTGTGCGTGCGCTCTCTCTCCCCATCTCTCTCTCTCTCTCTCTCTCTTGTGCGTGCGCTCTCTCTCCCCATCTCTCTCTCTCTCTCTCTCTCTCTTGTGCGTGCGCTCTCTCTCCCCATCTCTCTCTCTCTCTCTCTCTCTCTTGTGCGTGCTCTCTCTCTCCCCATCTCTCTCTCTCTCTCTCTCTCTCTTGTGCGTGCGCTCTCTCTCCCCATCTCTCTCTCTCTCTCTCTCTCTTGTGCGTGCTCTCTCTCTCCCCATCTCTCTCTCTCTCTCTCTCTCTTGTGCGTGCTCTCTCTCTCCCCATCTCTCTCTCTCTCTCTTGTGCGTGCGCTCTCTCTCCCCATCTCTCTCTCTCTCTCTCTCTCTTGTGCGTGCGCTCTCTCTCCCCATCTCTCTCTCTCTCTCGTGCGTGCTCTCTCCCCCATCTCTCTCTCTCGTGCGTGTGCTCTCTCTCCCCATCTCTCTCTCTCTCTCTCTCTCTCTCGTGCGTGTGCTCTCTCCCCCATCTCTCTCTCTCTCTCCCCCATCTCTCTCTCTCTCTCTCTCTCTCGTGCGTGTGCTCTCTACGCCATCTCTCTCTCTCTCTCCCCCATCTCTCTCTCTCTCTCGTGCGTGTGCTCTCTCCCCCATCTCTCTCTCTTTCCCCCCACCTATCTCACGCTCTCCCCCCTCACTCTTTTTCTCTCTCCCCATCTATTTCATTCTTTCCCTCTCTCTCTTTCTCTATCTCTCTCTACCTCTCTCTTTCTTCACCCTCCCTCGCTTTCTCCCCCCCTCTCCCCTCCTCTCTCGCTCTCTCTCTCTCCCCCCTCTCTTTCTCTCTCTCTCTCGCTCTCTTCCCCCCTCTCTTTCTCTCTCTCTCTCGCTCTCTTCCCCCCTCTCTTTCTCTCTCTCTCTCTCTCTCTCTCTCTCTCTCTCCGTTTTTGCCCTTACCTGCTCGGCTCACCGCCGTATCCTCTCCAGCTCTGGATCAGAACCCCGACAGCCAGTTTGACCCCATTCCAATGCTCATCTCCAAAACCCACAGCCAAGGTAAGGAACAGGAAAAGGAACAAAATCCCAATCACATACCTCCGACAAACACCCCACCGCAAACTCCCCCCCCCCCAACTCTATTATCTAATAACTCTGTCTACTCTATTAGCTGTAAATGAAACAAACAGTGCTGCAGGTTAGATTTTTACAGGTAGCTCGATGAGGTGAATCAGTGAGGCTCGATGACTAAACATTTATCTTGAAGAAAGATATAAAGCTGTAAGATATTTCATCAGAAATAGTTTTAACTCACATTCTGGTTAATCAAAGAGACATTTTATCCGATTTTAAAAGGCTGTATTTGTTGAAATGTATAAATCTTAACAAATAAATAAACAGCACCAGTCAGCAACCAGCTCAGTCTCAGGTTATCTTTTTTTTTTTTCCATCTAGGTTTTATTTATTACCCAATCACAGCAGTGTCGTCTGAGCGTCCTTCACACCTCCAGTGAAAACCGCATGACTTACAGTGATATCATTTGCTAGGCGTTTACGTCACGTTAAAGATTTCACTCCGAAATCATCCGAGTCACATTCCAAACCCCGTCGCCGTCTCTGGAGCAGAACAGGAAGTCGCTTCGATTTTTCATCTCTGAAATGCTGTAGCTACTCACGAGGAACCTCCACTTACTTTTTTTTTTTTTTTCCCCTTCCCTCTTTCCTCCATAACCCATAATAATGTCTATCACACCCTTCATTTTCCATTCCTTTTTTTCTTTTTTTAACCTTTCTGTTTCCTTTATGCTGTTTACATGCTTGCTTTTTTTTTGTTGCTTTTATCATATTTTGCACGAAACGCCGCTTTTTTTCTTTCCTCTTCTGTCTTTCATCTTTGTCTACTTTCCCTTTCTCATTCCACTTTTTTTTCTCCTCTCCCTCTCTCTCTCTCTCTCTCTTTTCTCTCTTCTCTCTTCATCTCTTTCTTTCTGGCATGTTCTAGGTGGTAGCAACAGTGGCAGCTCAGAGACCGGTCTGCCCAATCTGGCTTGCTCCCTGCTGCTGGTGGACCAGCTCATCGACTTGTAGAAGACACACAGAGAGAGAGAGAGGGATAGAAAGAGAGAAAGAGGGGTAGAGGGACGACAAAAAAAAACTGCAGGGAAAATGTGCAATTCATAAACAAAGCTATAGTTTAGGTCATGACTGATACCATATAATACTATACACGATCCTGAAAGATTGCGTCCTCCTCCTCTGTCTGTCTGTCCTTCCCATTATATTTCTTCTGTTGCCTTGTCATTTCCTTTCAAATCCATCGACGCCGTACGAGCACAGAGCAGGACAGCATAAAATCCGTTCCACAAGAACGCTCGGATTTACAAGATTAACAGCAAATCCTTCCAGCAATAGCAGTAATTAGATACTTGGCCATTTATTCAGGAGCTCTTGTTCGATCGCTCGTACCGGCGTCTGCACGGTATCGCACACATAAAAGTATTGTACGATCGTAAAACGTGGTCTTCATGGCTTTTGATTATGTTTTTGGGTTTTGTCCCAATCCTAGCACACAAGTGTCCTCCTACCTGTCCTTACCAACGTCGGTTCCCAGAATGTGGTGTTCAGGTTTTGGACGCTAAAATGCCCCTTCGCCAAAGTGTAAAGCAGCCCTCAGTCTAATACATCTCCAGTCATCTGCTCCATTATCGAATGTCTAGACGTTCCCCGAGGCCACAAATCCAATAGACTATATATACACGTATGGCAGAGGTATTTAGCTCAGAAGCACCTACATATATAAATAAAGAGCTGGATAAACTGCTAATAGGAGAGAATAGTGACCGCAGCAACCTTTTAATGGCTAAAGATTTATTTCAAGACGTTTCAAAGCGGTTGTGTGCTGCATCGTGGCTCTGTCATGCCCATCGTGGCTCTGTCATGCCCATCTGTCATGCCCATCGTGGCTCTGTCATGCCCATCGTGGCTCTGTCATGCCCATCGTGGCTCTGTCATGCCCATCGTGGCTCTGTCATACCCTATAGCTGATCTCTGAGCCGATAAGTTGGGGAAGTCGTGGCCTAATGGTTAAAGAGTCTGACTCCTAACCCTAAGGTTGGGGGTTCGAGCCGGCCACGACTGAGGTGCCCTTGAGCAACACCCCCCCCCCCCCCTCCGGCTGTGTGTGTGCACTTTGGATGGGTTAAACAAATTCTGAGTATGGGTCACCGTACTTAGCCGTATGTCACGTCACTTATAAGATGCACTTGTATCGGTCACGTCCATGTATATTAGAGCCGTGATACAGCGCCCCCTGGTGCAGAGAGAGTTATGAGCCTTCTCGAGGTGCTTAAACACTCAACCTTCTGATCAATAATCCAGAGCCTTACCCATTACTTCACTACTGCCCCATTAACAGAACAACTTCATCGAGCTTTGAAAGAGGATCTGCTACAGAAGAGCAGAAAGAGTCAGAAGCTCTGAATGCTGGTTTTATGATCAATGTTATATAATATCATTTTGCATGATTCGGGCTCGTAGAACATTCTAGACTTTAGAGGGCACAACCATACACAGGAAGTCCCTCTGCTTAGCGTCGCGTCTGCTTGCTAATCGCTGTAACGTCCATTAATAATAATGTTGACATGCGCACCGTATGTCGGTGCACGCGCAGTATCGGCTCTGGACGTATCAGCAGTATCAGCACATGATATCACGATGTATTCCCGCTGCTGTGTATGCACATCAAAATGATATGAAATATGATCAGAGATTAGAAATCCAGCTTTATTGCTATTCTCAGGACGTGTCATCATTATCGTTTATTGCCTCCGTGTCTTCTGCTTCTGATTTGCTTTATTCGTTTGAAATTCATTTGGTTCTTTTAAAGCTCATGTCGCTTTCTGCCTTTCGGCTTTCGACCAAATTTGCATGACGTGCTTTATTTATTTAACATCTATCGCATTTATGAATGTTTTTGTTTTCATTAGAGAGAGAGAGAGAAAAAAAAGCTGTATGTGCATATCCGACATATGAAACTTTTAGACTATGAATCATTTAAACGGTAGCGGTCAATATTGTTCTGCATGAATGTACATCTACACAACCTACATGACCTTAATAATCACATTTATTACAGTCTATGAAGTGCGTTATTTTGTACATCTGAAGATCATAAATCTGTGCTTTTCTTGTTCCTCTTCTCCTTGTGTGAGATGAATCACACTGTTTTGCTTTGCTGGGGATCGATGCTCTATTAATCATTTTGTATTAGAAAAAATACAAATACTTGAGCTGCAGTTTAAGTGTGCAGTTTGTAATATATCCAACTTTGCAAATGTGCAGTGGGTCTTTGTTTAAATTGTTTCAAACTGTCCCTTTAAATGAAAATTACACACTGTCTCTTTAAATGAAAATTACAAACTTTCCCCTTTAACTCAAAATTACAGCCTGTCCCTTTAAATAAATATTACAGCCTGCCCCTTTAAATCAAAATTACAGCCTGTCCCTTTAAATAAATATTACAGCCTGCCCCTTTAAATCAAAATTACAGCCTGTCCCTTTAAATAAATATTACAGCCTGCCCCTTTAAATCAAAATTACAGCCTGTCCCTTTAAATAAATATTACAGCCTGCCCCTTTAAATCAAAATTACAGCCTGTCCCTTTAAATAAATATTACAGCCTGTCCCTTTAAATAAAAATTACAGGCTGCCCTTTTAAATAAAAATTACAGGCTGCCCCTTTAAATAAAAATTATAGCCTGCCACTTTAAATAAAAATTACAGGCTGCCCCTTTAAATAAAAATTACAGGCTGCCCCTTTAAATAAAAATTACAGACTTCCCCTTTAAATAAAAATTACAGGCTGCCCCTTTAAATAAAAATTACAGACTGCCTCTTTTACACTCTAATTTCAGTTGTTTTTTTTGTTTGTTTGTTTGTTTGTTTTAAAGCTTGTTTTGTAATCCATTTATGAGAGATGTATGAAAAGATTGTAGACATCCCTCATCCTTCTCTTTAGCCGGGGCTTATGATGGAATCGACTTCCTGAGGTCGCTGCCCTGTTTCAATCGAGTATGAACTTTTTTCTCTCCATGCTGCAGGAATGGGGCGATTCGAGCGATACGGCGTCCGTCGTACATTTCGGTAACCGTATAATAAATATTACACAGACAGAGGTGCCAAGCTAGTAAAGCCGAGCCGGAGCGTGTCCTCAGAGAGCATGCTACAGATGACAGGTCTTTACGGTTCCATCATGTTATTACTTTGAGAATTATGCTAACATATGAAAACAGCCTGCTACCTTTCACAGGCTGCCGTGTGCATGCTGACGTCCTCGCTAAAGCACGAGTCTGTCATCCACATGTCACTGATGGTAACGTTCACAGTTTTAGTTTGGTTTTACCACATCATTCCTTACCGAACTCTGAAGTGTTAAACGTATTGCTGGTGTAATTCTGTACATTTTTCTGTAGTAAACGTGTCCATTCTCCTCGTTCAGTCGTATCGTCCGGGTGTATGCAGGTTGTAACGTGGCTGACCTATGCAATACTATCCTCCATACACACAACACGCACATCTGCTAAGCGATTTAGCATCACTGATAGTCCAGCTCTTTCATATAGCATCGTATGGCTTATTCCATCCGGTTAGCAAAGCATGACAAAAACACTCGCAGGTATTTTGTCAGTCTGGAAGATTGGATGATGTATTTTTATGAAATAACGATGAAAAGATTGAGGTGTTGAATAAACATGTAAATGTGAACAGACGTCCATAGTGTGGTGTTGTATTTGTCCTTCAAAGTCATGCGGCGTGGAGCGAAACGGAGAAAAGACAAGAGATCCGATATGATCACAGGCCTCACACTGTGAGGTCTTTCTTAAGTCTTTTTACCAGAATCCAGAAACTGGAATTTGCTTCTGTTTGGTTGTGTCCTTGTTAATCATTGAATGTCTTTGGGCCTTTTTACACCCGGTCACTTCACGTGTTGTCTCTGAGCCGATAGCTATCTGATTTGTTAAAACTGTTCCGTTTACATCAGGCCACATAAACGTGTCTCGGCGAATCAGATATCGATCCGATCTTTCTACTCCCGCCCAAAATGCTAATATATTTGACCTCATTTCCGGGGCAATTGAAATGGAACACGTTTTGGTGTATGCGGTTTTCAGAATGCGATCAAAAAGAAGACAAAAAAACTCGTTAAAACAGTTATGCTACAAAAAACAGCGTTTACTGTTTGCTGCATTTTCGCTGGCGGCAGCAGTGCGTTTTAAGACCCGACGAGAAGCCTGGGTGAAAGATCACTTCCCTTGTACTGTGACGTACTTCCCTTTGTGAGGAGTATAGCGCTGACGTATGTGGCTTGAACAACCACATTCATTTACACCTGTCCAGTTTCATCTGAAATGCGTCCCAGACCTCCTCCTGAAGGGGTTTGAACCATCGGATTTATATCCGTCTCGAAAACGTTTCGGAGGGCATTTAGACCTGGTCTTTTTACCATCGGATAGCTATCTGATCACAGAAAACGCATGAAGTGACCAGGTGTAAAAAAAAACCCCTTTGTCATGTCTCACTTCACAGTGGTGCTTAATATCAGGCTTGTATGAAAATAGGCACTCAGGACTTTAAGAATTAGTCGTTTTTCAGAAGTATTTCTGTTTTCCCCAAGCCTACTTTTTAATATAATTGTTTCATAGAAAAAACAAAAACAGTTGGTTACCATTCAAATTCACTGTAAGGTTATCAACAGAGGAAGAAACACACGTCTCATGCTGAAAGTCCTGACTCGTCAGTCTTAGATCAGACTTGTGATGATAAAATAATTCATTTGTTTAATCTGATTGAAAATGTCTTATAAGTGTACTGGTAAAGAGGGTTAATGAACGTGTCATAATCCAGCCCCATAGAGAGAAATCTCACTCTCATTCCATTAATTCAAATATTGTTTTAGTAACAAAAGAAGGCTTTTTATTCCCTGGCTTGTCCTAACCTCCCCTTTCACTAACCTTGATTTATTTTCTTTTCCCTCTCTTTTCAGTCTTCCTGAAGCTCACATTTTGCTTTATTATCCCTGCTCGAGTTTCCATAGGTTCCATAGAGACATCCGAAAAATCATTCGGCGCGACTCGACATCACAGACAAACATACAGACAGGTGACAAATATGTAGTACAAATATACTAAAATGCTGTGCTACTTAAAGCCACAGGAACAACTTGACATAGATGATGATGATGATAAGTCTTTAAAACCATACTGAATCGGTGTACACCTTCCCTGCAGGAGTTTGCAGAAATTCTTATATTGTGTTTATTATTTTTCCAATTTGCATGTTTTTTCTTGGTTTTTTTTTTGTTTTTTTGCATTAATTTCTGCACTCGCAAAATCCTGGAGGGACTGATGAACCCCACAGAACCTAAATTTCTGTTCAGTTAAACTGAGATGTGAAGAATATGAAGGCCAATACAATCTTCATCATTTACATCATCATCTACATCATCATCATCATCATCAAACCGTTCACTGATCCACACGGAAGGGTAAATTAATAAAATATAAATAAATAAATAAATAAATAAATAAATACTCCCCGCATAGATTTTGTTTAATTTGTCACCTGTTGGTATAAAAGACCGATTTGACGAGCACTACTTTTACAAAAGGATTACCGACCGAAAAAAGTAACACAAATGAAAGATGATTTGATCAAAACAGTGTGATTTTAATGAACCACATTTATCTGTGTGTTCCGTTATTCATTATTTATTCATAAACCCTCAAAAATACTGGCACAGCGAGGTTCGATACAACTCGTACTGTTTCACGCAAATAAGAATTTGCCGGTAAAACAAGGATATGCTGATTTTAAAAATGGATTTAGTCAGTATAAAAATAAAGCACTAACCACAATTATTGATTTTGACATTTGGTCATTTTCTACATATTTTTAATCCACTTTTTTTTTTTTTAATTATTATTATTATTTTGTCAAAATTTAGATTTTTCTTTTTTTACTTTTGTTTTATTTATTTATTTATTTATTTATTTATTTATTTATTTACTTATTTTGTCTCATACTTTTTATACAGACACTGTTGTTACAACTAAGAACATCTATGTAACCAACAAAACCACGGCCAACGACTAGGCTAGGTTAGGCTAGGTTAGGTCAACTTTATTATCCCCGAGGGGCAATTTGTTTCACAGCCAGCAGAATCCATACAATCCCAAACACACAACAACAAATAGTACATAACAGAAAAAAACCAAACATTTTAGCTAAATATCTCCTGAAAACTGTGCCTCGTGTTTTTGATCAAATCACTTGCCTTTTGATCAACCTAAATCTTTACCTCACGTGATCTTTTATGCCGAATCATTTCTCGTTCGTTCCATCCTGAGTAAACAAGGAGCAGGGAGGGGAAAAGCGTAAAGGCACAGACGACATATAGGCCGAGGATCTCTTCTAAAATCCGTGCTTACTTGTACATTTCGATTTCTAGTGTTATAGCCTACTGCTTATATTAACCTTTCCTACATGCGATACCCTCTGTCCACAGTCTGAAGGTAAGAATTTGCTCCATCTCCGTATCTGTATACTTGTATCATTGTATCTGACTTCGCCTTCCTTGTTTCCATGAGTCTTAGCTTTACACACCATTTCCACACGTTTTTATTTAATACGATATCTCTCGCTTTTGATAAACTTTTTCGTCCTGGTTTTACCTGCTTTTTTTTATTGCTTTTTAATTTTGAAAATGTTATACAAAGCTGTTTATTTAATTTATACAATATGTGGAAACAAGGCTGTAGTCTTTCTGTGGTAGCTGTTATCTGTGGGTCGGAATACAATAGTAATGTTGTAGATATCTGGTGTTGGTCCATAGCATCGTTGTGACTCCTTTTTTTTTGCTTGTGAATGTATGTTTTTAACCGTAGCTCCTTTGTTTGGTCTGTGTGGTTATTTATTTATTTTTTCAGTTTGAACTGTTTTCACAAAGAAAGTTCAATTGTTAAACATCGTCTCGGTTTAAAGGATCGTTTGGGCAAAAAAAAAAACAACAGATGCAAACAGTTTTCTCTAAAACATGTACTCGACCAGACGAAACGTGTCACGCTCTTTTAGTTTTGTACTATAAACATCGCTAACAAGTAACAGAAGTCTATTTTTTTCAAAATGTATTTATATTAACATTTACATTACACACTACAATCAGAGTCAAGCTACGGTGCCCTCCAATAATATTGGCACCCTTGGTAAACATGAGCTAAGAAGGCTGTGGAAAATTGGTCTTTATTGTTTAACCTTTTGATCAGTTTATACAAAAAAAAAAATACTAATAATAATCATAAGAATTCTTGTCTCTCATGGATCTCAAACGTGTTCCCTAACCTCATCAGGTATTATAGGAGATTCAGAGCTGGCAACCTGGAAAAGCGAAGTGGCACAAAGTTAGGATGTCAATAATTCTGCCACACACATTTCAACAAGATTTTTTTTTTTTTTTAATAAAACACTTTTTTTTTTCTTTTTTTTTTTTTTTTACAATTATTTGTTATCCATGAGATATTTTTCTGATTTGTTTTTTATCGGAAGTTATAACAATAAAGGTATTTTTTTCACAGCTGCCTTTGCTCATATTTACCAACACGATTCCAGCCAGCGATTTTGTTTTATTCCAGGTTGTTACTTCCATGAGTTTACAGTGTTAATCTCTGCAGTGGGGTTTTGTTCATGCTCATCAGTCACCAGTTGTTTACAGAGAAGAATGTGTGTGACAGACTTCCTTTACTTGTTACGTACTTTGTAAAAGCCTTGTAGCGTTCGTGCAGAACTAAAGAAGCGAACGCCGAACGCCATGTCTCGCCTGGCCGACTACATCGTAACATATAAGGTAAAATCTATAAGGTAGAATCAGCAAAGTGGCATCTCGAATAGTAGATTTTCCATGTAAAGTGTCCACGTAACAATTTGTCGTCCTGATTCGACGTCATGAGGTCATTTTGCTGAGTCTACCCAAGACTGAGCACTTTTAATACTCAATGATGATTTTTTTTCTTGTCTCTCTGTTCTCCAGAGGCCAATGTGAAGACTAATGGCATGCTTTTAGAAGGTGACGAAGCAGAAATCCCTACTGAAGACTGGATGCATTCTAGCGAAGAGGATGACGAGGACGAAGACGAGAGAACTGGCGAGGCCAGGCCGAGCGAAGCTTCCAGTCTCGACTGCAGTGGCTCGAGACCTTTGTTGCAGGACTTTGATGAGGATGAAGAACAAGAGCTGGAAGCTTCAGGAAACCTCCAGACGTCCTCGAAACTTGAACCCGGTGATGTCCCGCAGTCTGCTGATGTCTTCGCCAAAGCGCCTTTTCAGGTGGTGCAGGAAACCGACAGCGACGTGGATGTGTTTGCGAACGCTCCGTTTCCTCGCCCACCGACTTCAGCTTCGTCTTTATCTCAAAAGTCAGACGTCTTCCTCCAGGCGCCATTCGGAAAGAGAAAGGAAACCTGGGGGATGGTTTACGCTCATCCTGTCTCTCAGGCTGGGATGCAGCACACCAATGTGGTGCCTTTTAATCACGGAAGCCATGAACAAAGCGTCCTTGATCAAGTGGCTCCTGTACCTTTTCGACCTCAGGCTTTAGCAAAGTACTCCAGACATTATGAGGGACCTGACATACACGCTGACGATCCGTTTCTCTCTGCACCTTTTCACCGTAAAGGACCTCAAGAGAAGCACTAAGCCTGGACTAGTTCTGATCTAATCTCATCACCTCCGCATCTTTCTGTTTCAGACCGTTCTTTGACAGAAGGATGCTGAGAAATATATTTATGGCGTCTACTAAGGAGAAGGTAGAAACCTTCTGTGAAAAACAAGAAACCATATGCAAGAATGAAGCACATCCTTGCTGAAGGGTGGTCTTTACATGGATTGAACAACAATGCAAACAAACCCAAATGTCTGTGTTCTTTGCCTACCTCGGTTTATTTCTATGCTGAGAGAGAATCTGATGTAATCATGGGTTGAGTGTCATGAGTGTACACTTGAGGCTAGTAGGAAGCTTCCACACTGAAATTATTGCCTACATGGTGCACTCCCTTAATGTCACCTACTTACACTGGTGATGGGGGGGGGGTTAAAAAAAACATTAATGTATCTTACTTGAGTGTTATTGAACTACACTTTCACACATTGTTCAGATGATTGCACAAATTAACACAATAGTACTATTATCATGGGTCTAGTCTTTTTTTTTTTTTGCTTCCTGTCTTTAAATGTATCCATTGGCAATTTTGGTTGTGGTTCCTGAGCCTCAATATTTACTTTTCTCAAACACAATGTTCGATAGAAACATTTATTTATCTTCAGTAAGTGCTTTATACTGGTCAGGAACATGGTGGACCCTGAGCCTGTACTCTGGAACGCTGGATACATGGATGAGACACCAGATCATTGTCATCCACTGTCATTCATACTCGGGGCAATTTGGAGTCGCTGGTCAGCCTACCAGCATGATTTCAGAAAAGGGGAGGAAACCTAGAGAACCCTGGGGGAAACTCTACCAGATCGCAAAGAAATTTCATGGTAGATCTCCCATTTCAGTGTCATTTTATTCTGGGCTCCTTTATATGCTGGATTTCTTTGCACAGAAACTGACATGTAGATTGTGATTAAAACCGACACTGTGTCATCTTGTCTTAATTGCAGTAATTAAGCTATCGATGATTGTATAACGCAAATCATTGAAATATTTTATTATTTCATATCACACTCCAGTTCTTGGTCCATGTTGTTATGTTAGCATTTGGACTTTAAGCTCCACAGTATTGTGAAGTTTATCACTTGAATGCATACATGTATACATCCAGTGCTGTATTTCTCCAAGGATCTTGAATTTCATATGAATCCTTTGCTGTTCCAAATATCATTCTTTCTGTCTGTCTGTCTACTTTATTTTCTTTCCACCTCTCTTTGCATTTGTCAGTCTTTCTTTTGTGTGTGTGTGTGTGTGTGTGTGTGTGTGTGTGTATACCTTAAATGCAATGACCTTGCTTTTGATATAATTTCAAAACTCGCTATTGGGACAGTAACGTTGTGTATGAGGGGGTGTGTGTGTGTGTCTATGTTTATAATAATCTTGAGGTATTTGGTGACATGAAATGTATCTATGTTTGAACCTTTTGGAGTGTGTGTGTGTGTGTGTGTGTATTTGTGGTTTGTGCATCTTCAGCACCTTTGCAGTCTGAAATGCAGCGTGTGACATTTCGGTTATCATGAAGGCACTCGTTCGAAATTCTTCGTTTTTCCAAAGCACTAGTCTGTCCAAACAACACGCGTCAGAGTGTGTTGTGTACGAATAAAAACAAAAAAAACAAGGAGTTAATATAATTGAGGTAATATATATTTTTGTCACAATAATGCAAAGGATGTGTGATGCATTTTGTGTTTCATGTAAGGAATAAAATGTGACTGGGCATGCTGTCCTCATAAAAAAAGAAATAAACAATCATGAATTAATTATTGTGCTGTGTGTGCTTTATTTCTCATATACTTCAGCAATCTGATAACACCAAGCAATTTATTTATTAAAGAAAGACCAGGAAACAAAGCTTTACATCTGAATGGAACAAATACTGCCCCTGGAGACTCCTTCCATCAATAACAAATAATCATCAGCTTAAATAAATGAATGAGCACAAAAGCATTAGTAACAGGGCTTCTCACGCAGGAGACTTTTTATCATAGGTTTAATATGCCGCAGCACCCAAAATGTATCAGTCCGCACCGCACGATCAAGCACATCTCCCCTGGAGTTCTTAGTCGAGCCTGACACTTATCAGCCAATCAAAAAAAAGAAATTACACAATAGCCAATCAGAAAATAGCACTATCTGGGTAAGATTTAATGCAACAACCAATTTAAAAAAAAAAACATTCATTAGAGAGGGTATTTTTGATGGTCAGTTTGAACAAAACCTCAACACGAAACAGCTTGTCTCTGGACGGGACATTGTCCTCAATCATGACACTAAAAATGTCTGGGCTTGAGCCAAACTGTTTTAAATGGGAGCAACATTACAAATGATAAAGGAGTCCAAAAAGGCAACAAACACTTACAATAAACAACACCAGTCATAATCAGTCTCTCTATCTCTCTCTCTCTCTCTCTCTCTCTCTCTCTCTCTCTCTCTCTCTCTCTCTCTCTCTCACACACACACACACACATAAATTAATAAATGTAAATTAAACAAATACTGGGGTTGGAGATGTTACGCTTGCCTGTCTTCAAAACTTGAGAGCCCTGTTAATAATAAGTAATAATTTAGAATTCATAATTGATTTACTCATACGTCCATCTTCAGTAAGCACTTTATACTGATCACGGTCGATCCCTGGCATGAAGAATGTTCTATCGAGTTGAGGTCAGAATCCTGTGCAGGCCGTGAAAGTGACCGGAACGCCTGAATTCAACGAGATGGCATCGTATCCCAAATCTTTTGCCAATATTGTGTAACAATGCAAACATCAGACACCAAACGTACCAGAAATGACCAATACATTTATGATGAAGGGTAAAAAAAAAAAAAAAAAAAAAAAAAAAAAGTGAAATACAGTAAACGTAAAAGTTTCTTTTTTTCTTATGTACTGCTACAAACTGAGGAGAAAGTGATAAAGTAGTTTGAATATAGCTTATTGAACTAATAAGTAAATTTATATTATGCTAAAAATGGTAGCTAGCAACATTAGCACTGAAGACTAATAAAAAAAAACTCAACACACTTTGAAAGTTTTTTTTTTAAATCTTTTGGCTGAATGACTAAATATAAATTCTGTGGGGATTGTGTCTTGTTTGTTTGTTTTTTATTTATTTTTTTGGCATTTATTGTTATTATTGGAGCTGTTTGTGTAACATTTCTGGTGATTTAGCCGTTTAGCTTGACTCACTTCATTCAGCACAGAGTCTCGCGCACCATCTAGCGCCTGTGACGGTTAAACCGGAAGTGTGCGTTTTGACACGCAGACTGATGAAGGAAGTGACGCATCTTTTGACCCTTACTAACATGGCGGCGTACAGGCGTGCAGGAGTTATATGGAATTTCTGTGCCCTAGTCACAGGAACGTAAGTGCTAGATGTATAATGTAAAAGTTTCCGATGCAGTATTTTTATACACTTATGTGAATAAAGTAAATAAATAAATAAATAAATACTAATTTACTTTCGTAAATAATTTACAGCCTCTCAGTGTCACTGACAAGGTCTGAGTGACGCAGTGAAGGTTTATAAAGATTAGTGTTATTCATTATTATTGTTATTATTACTATTATTAATAATAATAATATCATTATTACTATTATTATTATTATTATTATTAGATATATTATTATTGTTATTATTATTTTTATTTTTTATTATTGTTATTATTTTTATTGCTGTTATTGTTGTTATTATAAGTATTTTTTATTGTTATTATTATTGCTATTATTATTATTAGTGCTATTGTTGTTGTTATTGTTATCGTTATTATTTTTATAATTATTGTTATTATACGTATTTTTATTGGTATTATTATTATTGTTATTATTTTTATTATTTTTATTATTGTTGTTGTTGTTGTTGTTATTGTTATTATTATTATTTTTATTATTGTTGTTGTTGTTATTGTTATTATTATTATTTTTATTATTTAAATCTAAATAACAACACCTATAAAATCGACTATATGGAACTGGAAAGCTCCTCTATCAGTCGTAAGGAGGTGAATGATAGAGAGAAAAACTATCAGCTTTTGCATGTGCAAGAAATGAAACACTTGGCGACGTGCTGTTATACGATAGGAGATAATAGATGGCGCGATGATACAGATCTACTATTCCAATTCTTTTTATACAACAAATATTTCAACCAGTTATTCATTTTAACTTGGGACTGAACTTTCATCTGTTTCTAGGTCGATTTAATGTTCTTGTGGATGTCTAAACATCCACAAGTCAGCTCCTGTTATCAGCAACAATGAACGTGTAACAGAATAATTTGTAAGGGTTTGTTTACATGTCAGGATTTATTGTTATAGTCCATCATGTCAAACATGGCTACAAAGTATAGCAAGTATGCATCATCAAGCACCAGTTAGACAAAAGGCAAAAGTTTTCATGTTACAGAGAAACTCCTCTGTCCTGAAGAGCTTCTCGTATCAGAAAACGTATGAGACTCCTTCCATACCTGTTAAATAAACATTTCCTTACAGAAAACACATGCTATTCGACTCTGATTATGTGGCGCCTCCCTTGAAGGAAATGAGCTGTTACTTTATAAACGATATAGTAATTACATCTTACCAAGTATAAGTACATCCCTGCATCTCATTCTATTCTATTCCATTCTACCATCTATAGCACAACTCTACATACAATTTATTTCTTTTCCAATTTATTTCTTTATTTATTTTTCATGTGTATTTTTTTGCATTGTCATCTTGTTTGTCTCTGTGTCCTGGAAGCATATGACACTAAAACAAATTCCTTGTATGCGCAAGCATCCTCTCGGCAATAAAGCTCTTTCTGATTCTGATTCTAATTTGAAGTTTCAGCTGACATTACAGTCAGAGCTGCTCTTAAATCAGGCCTGAAGAGCGCTATGGTTTAGGCAAATTTCTGAATTGTTTAAAAGACTGCTTATAATTCTTACATAATTTTGTTATATTTTTCAATATAACATATAACACAGTGTATATTTCATGTCTATAGCACCCAACCTGTATATTTTGTATATCCATACCTGCATATTCATCTGTATATTATTATCCTGTTCATACTTTAAATACTGTACATATTGCACTTGCTGCTTATTGCACTTCTGATTAGATGCCAAACGGCATTTCATTGCCTTGTACTTGTACATGCGTAATGACAATAAAGTCGAATCTAATCTAATAACACATCATGTAACGTGTCACCGCTTGTGTTTACGTTCTGAATCTCCTGGTAGAGAGAGAGACACATTAGCTAAAGTTGTATTTCTTGATCTCTAGAAGAACCCTAGCGTGTAGACATCACCATGGATCTGCACTCGGTAAGCTTTCCTTCAACATGAGGACATTGCCGCGGTGTCCTACAGCCACGTTTGGTGAGTATTTCGAACCGCTGTGCTTGGGTTATCTTACACTAACTTTAGACTTATGAGGTAAGAATTTCATTTTTCTTTCTATTTAGTGAGAAACATGTTTATTCAGACTCAGGACACTCCAAACCCAAACAGCCTGAAGTTTCTCCCAGGGCGGGTGGTGTTAGAATCGGGCACTATGGACTTTGTTGCTCCTAGAGATGCCTACTGCTCTCCACTGGCCAGGTGACTTCTTTAGTATTCTGTCTCGGAGTAACATCTTTCCACTGAAGGAAGATAAGGAAGCTTGCATTATATCACCATTATCTTCCACAGCATTTTTTGAATTCTAGTGATTGTTTCGTGCCACAGATTTCAGACGTTTTCTTTAATCTAATGTCGGATGTGAACATTAGCTGAATCTCTTGACTTGTATCTGCACATATTTATGCTTCTGCCATGTGATTGGCTTATTAAACAATTGCAAGAATGTACCGGTGTTTGTAATACAGTTGATGTGTGTGTGAGGATTCTGTTTATTTAAATTGACGTAATCAGCCTATTGTGTTCCTGACTGTGATAAATATTTGTTTATTCTCGATCTTGGATCGAAACTCTGCTTTGTGTTGCTTTTTTACAGGCAGCTCTTCAGAATCGATGGCGTCAGAAGCGTCTTCTTAGGCCCAGACTTCATAACCATCACAAAGGTACAGGGGCATATATTATTATTAATATTAATATTAATGTTATTATTTAATCTGTTAATGAAACACTACATATAAATAACAGTAGAGCTTTCTCTTTCGTTGACAGTCTGATTCACACACAGAGTGGAAGTTGATTAAACCGGACGTCTTTGCCACCATTATGGACTTCTTCACGTCCGGCATTCCTGTCATTAATGAAGACACCGTTCCACGTACAGACACCGGTACGGTCGCACGTGACTACGATTTTCATGCTGTAGTTATTGTCTAAAATGTCTAAGAACTAAAGGGAAACATGCAACTGTTTTTTTTTTCTTCCCTCACATTTTGCTCTAGCGCCCTCAGAGGACGACGACGAGGTCGTGGCCATGATCAAAGAACTGCTCGACACACGGATCAGGTGCCGTTTCTTCCTCTCGTGCCATTTATAATCTTATCTGATCTGTTTTGCTGAGCATTTCTTATAAGAATGTGGATTCTGCTGTCCTTCTCCCAGGCCCACGGTGCAGGAGGACGGCGGCGACGTGCTCTATCGGGGTTTTGAGGACGGCATCGTTAAGCTGCAGCTCCAAGGCTCGTGTACCAGCTGCCCCAGTTCCATCGTCACGCTGAAGAACGGCATCCAGAACATGCTGCAGTTTTATGTCCCTGAGGTGGAGGGAGTAGAACAGGTGACCAAAAAAGAAACCATCTCTCTTGTTAGACAACATTTCATCTAATACAGACCCATCATGCCAAGAATACTTGTCACACCCTAGATGATATAAACAAACTTTATTTATGGCGTATTTTCATTATCGTTTTCATAGAAACATCTCAGACACGGACTTGCGTGTAAGACGTGCGCATAAGCGAAAACATGTTTGTCTGTTTGTTCCTGATATGGTAAATTTTTCTGCGTGAAGATGTTTATCGTTTATGTGCCGGTGAAGGAGTCTCCAGTCCCAGCATTTTTGTAAAAAAAAATAAAATAAAATAGCAGAAAAACAGTAGATTTTCTGTGGAATGTAATGTATTATAGGCACATTCTGAGGAACTGGTTACAGCAACCACCTTTAACTGTCTTCTCTTTATATTTATTTTAATATAATTTATTATAATTATATATTATAATGCACTCACCCTTTTCTGCACATTCTGTATATAGTAGTTATATCGTATTTGCATTTTGCACCATCTGTGTACATCTATATCGGTTTATATCTATTTACATTTGTGTGTGTAAGAGCGCCTTAATTCCTTTGTACAGCTATACAATGAAAATATAAGTATTCTATTCGATTATATGCATCATCAGTTGTGCCCACAGCGTGATATCATCCTGATCTTGTCACTCTCTCTCAGGTGAAGGAAGAAGATGTGGGTGTGGAATAACATACCCAGCAATGAGAGCTAGGACACAGGATCTGGACACTCCTGCCTCCTACATCTCAAAAAAAAAAACACCCGAGGAGGATGAAGACGATCTTAGCAAACTCTTGGAAATGTTATGGGACGTTATTATGTTAGGGAAATGTCGGAAATGGTTACAGTAAAGATGATGGCGCATCGTACACTCGGTATGGTTTTGTCCCGAATCAAAGTACACAGTGCTTCAATACCTTGTTGTTTTTATTGCACTATACTGTAAAACCAATTTGACTGTATAGCACTTAGATCCTGACTGCATCATGCATTTGTTATATTTATAGCAACTTCAGTTTCCTTAAACCACCATGACACACCACCCCCCCACCCAAAAAAAAAATAAAGGGTCTTGGTGTGTTTTTCCCCAAAGGTGTGTGTATGAATGTAAACCTGACCAAGGTTACATGTTTAAAAATGTACTTTTTTCCCCCCTAACAAACACCAAGCACTATTGTTGTTTTTAGTCTGTTCTGTAATCTAGACCAACACGATTCAAATGAAACAATTGGGCTAAAAAAAGCTTTGGGCTTCACAAACCTTGTATAATAAGTGTACACCATTATGATGCTAGCCATTTAAAACTCAAAATCCAAACAAATATGTTGTACTTCAAAGCCACACGCCTGCAGATACAAGGCATAAATTCAAGCATATCCCTATAGTGCAGGACGGTAATGGTAGCATCATGTTCTGGAGAATGCTTTTTGTCCTAGGACTGGGAAACTGATCGGTCTTGAGTACAAGCCGAATGGAAACGTATTCTTTTCCGTCTTAGAAGAAAACCTGTTCAACTTGGATTAAACAGGACGACGAGGACCTGCGGGAAGATACAAAAATGCCTGCACACTGACAAAGCCTACAACTCATATACCAGAGCTTGGACATCTTTGCTAAGACAAGATTGGCAAAGAATCAGGATACAGATGTGCTTTCTAGATGATAGAAAGATATCCCAGAGGATATGAAGCTGTAATTATGTTGGCTTGAAAGAGCTAATATGCTGTTTTTCTTATTCTTAAACAAAAATATATTAATTGCTACTTCTCCTATAGGGCTTTTGAGCCACATGCACCAAAATCAGATACTGTATGAAGTTTGTTGTTATTACTTTTCTATCGCTATTACTTTTATGTATGTGTGTGTATGTATGTACGTGTGTGTGTATATGTGTGTGTGTGTGTGTGTATGTTATATATATTATATATATTATGTATGTATGTATGTATGGACGTGTAATCAATCCATTTGCACGATTACATTTGCACTATGGTTATAATGTAATCTTCAGGTGTGTCCCACTGTGTACACGGAACTTGTCGTATTTCATGAGGACACCGATGCATGGCTACATTTTCTTACAGCAATTCAGGTGTTGGCCGACATCATGGACGCATCCTGCTGCCACGTCTGAACTGCCTCCGTTGGCAGCGAGCGCGAGTGACAGCGAATTCGACCAATCAGACGCGGAAACGCCGTCGCTCTCAGCTAATAGGATCCGTCAGGGGGCGGGACGTTTTTCTGCCTCAGACAGATACAGTCGCAGAAGCAAACTAAACATTAGTTTGACACCGTGCCTCAGACATGTGTGGTGAGTAGCGGAGTAAAACTTAATTATTTACATTACGGAATTACACAGTTACGTCGTGTAATATGTAGGTTCGAATGGAATCATTTCTTATATCGGTTGCTGTAAAAATTCCAACCTTGGATGGAGACGCGTTAGCATGTTAGCATTGTACGTTAACTAACCGTAAACGCTGCGCGAGCGCATCAGGGTAGATAATTATATAAATATCAAAATATTTCTGTCATTTATTGACATTTTGAAGAGTTATAAATAAAATAAATAAATAAATAAATAAATAAAAAGCTCTGATACATAGAGTAAAAAAGACATAATATATTAAACGTTATTTTTTTATTATTTTTTTTAACACTTTTGGCTGTTTTACAAAACGGATCCATTTATTATAAATGTATTATTATTATTATTATTATTATTATTATCATTATATAAAGTTTCTCAATCGAATCGACATCTTTAGGTTTGCCTCTCAATCTTCAACACAAATTTCGTTATAAGGTTTGATCCCAAATGACTCACTGATTCTGGCTTTAGAGTGCACTAAAGAAGGTGTCGGTTCACCAACATTCGACTCCTTGTAGGTTGCCTAACTAGGGACTAATGAGAAGTTTGTAATGCAGCCGCATTCATTCACTAATTCATTCATTAATCAAGCAGGGATGTGACTCGATCACGATGTTCTTGTCCCAAATCGTTACTTTAGTGGAATTTATGAATAACAGTGTGACTGGTTTTATTCTCAGGACAAAGGATGATATGTGACTTGATAATGTGAAAAATCTGAGCTCTTTCTTGCATAATTCAGAATCAGAATCAGAAAGATATTTATTGCCAAATGTGTCATATGCTTTCAGTACACAGAGACAACAACAACAACAACAGAGACAATAATAAATAAGATGAGAATATTAAAGAAATATGCATAAATATTATTTAGTATTTATTAATACATATTAATAAATATTCTGAATATTAATAAGTATTTATTAATTTATTGTGTTGGCTCTTTCAAGCCAACATAAAAAATATATAAATACACATATGTAAATACAAATAGACAAAAATAAATAAATTGTATGTACAGTTGTGCTATAGATGATAGAGTAGAATACAATGAAATGCAGCGATGTATTAAGATGGAGGTGGTTAAAAAATAAACATAGGATTATTGCACATTATTTAATTGTTCATAAGGTAGATTGCCTGGTGTAAGAAATTGGTCTTATGAATGATCCAGAGCGATTTTCTGAGCTCGTATTCTCAATTTGGATATATACAGTTCTTGATTAGTTGGCAGAGGAGCGCTGTTAATCCTTTCAGCTGTCCGAACCTTTATCTGTTAAATTATTAATACACCTTACCCATCTTCTTTAGATTTTTTTTTAATTGTTTGACGATGCGTGAATTTCATTTATAAAGAATGCTGCAATATTTTTTGTACATGTTAATTTTCCTAAAACGATATCACAGAATATAAAGATATCACTCGTTCATGTATTGTACAGCGAAGCAGCAGCGACGTCAGCGCGTTATTGGTAAATAGATGGATACTGAAGAGTGCTTTTTATCGTTCCACACACGTGTTTTAATTCCACAGCCTTCAGTTGTGTTAATGTCTGCTGATTCGATTCGTGCTTTTTCCGAAGCTTATACAAAGCAAAGCCTTGTGTACCCGTCATACATGCTCATCAGAGTGTAGTGGGTGTAGTGTTCAGCTCAACTGAATGCTGCTTCTGTTTAGATATTTACATAGGCAGAGCCATGTCCCTATTGGCAAGCCAGTTTGTCTGCATTTCTACTTTGTGTTATTTCATTTTGTAAAATGAAAGAAAACTTGACATTTATTTTTTAATCCAGATTAAAGCAGAACAGTCGAGTTAGAGTCTTATCCTAATCCTAATAATACTAATAATTTTCTAATATGACAAAAAAAAAAGCTGTCGTTTTCTGTCCTGGCATTGCACATAAAGCTATTATTTGCTCAAAAAAATGTAAGCAGGATCGTCTCGGTCGATGTACGTAGTGCTTCGAGTGGTGGAATGTGTCACAGGGTTTAACTACAGCTCTGGACCAAATGAAAACATTTGTTGTAGCATTTTTTTCCCTTTCTTTCTGGATAACATATTTTAAAACTTCTGCATTTCTTGCACTTGGTCATAAACATGCTATCAGCTCCAAATCATCCAGTTTCTATCATTACCAGAAAATCCTTGCAACTTTCTTAATTGAACAAAACCAGTGCAAGCCTTTCTATAATTGCTATTATTACATTAAACCTCGTGTATTAATCTTCTAAGGCAGAACTGTATTAGAACACAGGCAGCTTTAGTCATTTTGTCTGTGGGTGCAAGACAAACATTTAAGAGTGTAGACATGACTCGGTCTGTAAGGATAAGATGTGTTGTCTTTTAAAAACCAAACCTTGGCCTAAGGTGCTGTTGGCATTAGAAGCATGACATAAAAAAGAAAACATTTCCAGCAGTCAGATTGTCTGCTGACAAGCTGTATAAAATGTACATTTAAAAAAACACAAATAACAATACGTGTATGTTTCTGCTAAAATCTTTCTCTTTAACAAAATCTGATGCTTTTTCTCACCTCATTTTTTTCAAAATGAATATTTATGATCTATTTTATAATAAGCTATATGGTATTGTCCTAAACTTTAAGATTGATTTAAATACTTTTACTTTAAGAAAGCATGTGATTTTAGTTTCACACTCCTCAACAATGACAAAAGAAGGAGAAACTGGAGAGAAACCAGTTTTCTCTTATTTTTGTCTCTGCGTCATTGTCTGTCAGACAGAGCTGATAGATTATCTCTGCTCTTTCTATTATTAGGCTTACATTACCCCCGAGCATGTGGGTTTTTTGTTTAAGGCACCAAACCGGAAGTCTGATTCTGGAAGTGGTGTGCCAGAGGTCGTCTTCTATCTTGACACAGCAAGACCTTCAGCACAATCTATTGCTGATAGACTCGGTTTAGATTTAGACCTGTTTTCTTGTTTAGTTCGAAGGCTTCTTCGCTGGTGAATGTTGCACGGACCTTCAGACAAAGACGGTAGCATCCAAAGCATGAAGTTGAACGAGAACTTAATGAATTTGACGCATGTTTTCTTAACCTTTCATCAGAGGGAAGCAATGAGACACGTACATAAAACACGCATACACTACTGCTCACCAGTTTCAAACCACAGATCTTTAACATAACCATATGAAGGGTGCTAACTTAATGCATTGTATATATATGTGCACTCTGGCTTCTGTCATTTCTGGCTTGACTGCAGTTTAAAACATGGCTTTTGAATCAACTCCAGTGTGCTGTGCTTGATGTAAGTCACACTCACACAAAAACATTTCTGTCACAGTTTTTGTCGGCAAAGGCGTAAAAAATTCCAGAGGGATGAACCGGGGGTATATACATGATGAATGGATTCTGATCAGTACAGTAAAAACAGATGTCAAAAAGCAGGAGGAGTTGTGATGAAATTAACTTGATCTTTATATTAATTAATTAAAGTGCACTCTACCACCAAAACAATATTTCTGTATAGTAATAATGTTGTCGTTTCTGATTAAAAAGGCATGTTAATAATAAGCGAACAGTATATTATAAATCTTACTTTTGGTATATTTCAGTGTTTTTATATTGCAGCAGTAGGATCTGTATCATTTCAGAACAGAAATGTGTTCAAATTGAATATTATATGTGTCTCATATCGTGGCCTTGTAATGCTGCTTTCTATTAGGTAAAGACGTTTGACAAATCTAATAAAAACAAAGTTGGTTTGTGTTCAGATCTATTTATTAGCTCTACATTCTCCCTCTCTCGATAGGAATATTTGCGTACCTAAATTATCACGTGCCTCGTACTCGCCGTGAGATCCTCGAGATCCTGCTCAAAGGTCTACAGCGGCTGGAGTACCGTGGCTACGACTCAGCAGGTAAACAGACGCATCACCTGAAGCAGGAACACAGGAATGGAATTGAACCTTTGTAAACGTTCAAGTGGAGTCGAGCCCTGATGTTGCACATATACTGAGGTGTGTATGTGTGTGTGTGTTATTTTATTGTTTGGGCTGCAGGTGTGGGCATCGATGGAGGAAACACTAAAGACTGGGAGAGCAATGCTAAGTCCATCCATCTGATCAAACAGAGAGGCAAAGTGAAGGTCCTGGATGAGGAGATCCACAGTGAGATGATGGTTTTCAAATCAGAGTGAAATCTAGATGTTATGATTTTAGTTTATAGCCTGAGATTAACTTTGTGTGTGTGTCTGTGCCTCTTACAGAGCAGAAGGACATCGATCTAGATGTCGAGTTTGATGTCCACCTTGGTATTGCACACACACGCTGGGCCACACATGGAGTTCCCAGTCCTGTCAACAGCCACCCACATAGATCAGACAAAAACAACGGTGGGTCACTGCGAATTACTAAACGTTAACTAAAAGCCTTCCTAAGCATTCTACAAACATTCTATTTTTTTATTTCTTTCTACAAAAAAGCAATAGTCTTTTACTGATATGAAAAAAAAGGCATGCATGTTGTGTACTCTGTAACCAGAACAACACTACTACTGAGTCCTAACTGGTAACTAACTCGCTGCCAGTAACTTTAATAATAATAATTGTAATGATTAGATTTTAATAATGATTAGATTTGTTGTTTAGTGTTTAGTCCAATTAGACAGAATGCTATGCAGCTCATCATAAAGTATCACATAATCATAACACGCTCTTTGTATTTTTTCACTAACAAGAATAACAATCTCTGCTTATGGTGTCGTCTATGCTGTTTTTTCCCCCTTTTGTACTGATTTTCCTAAACGCTATAACATAATTGCTTGACACAAAACAACATTCTTCCATTCTGTTACTTCTCATACAACGAATTCATGTGCGCATGCAGTTGAAGGAATAAACGGGAGTGTGGAATAAATAGGAACTTTATTTGATTTCTGAAATATCACAGAATATAAAATTGCTGAAATTCTCTTCCCAACAGAGTTTATTGTCATTCATAATGGAATCATCACCAACTACAAAGACCTGAAGAAGTTCCTGGTAAGTCATCATTTCACATGAACATCAAATCATCTTACATCTGAGTGCAAATGTCAAATAATGACATTTACAACATGGCCTGCTTTTTCATAGCAAGCTCAAGATAGTGACCTGTTCACAAGCTCGGACTTATTTCTTTATTGTGAACGTGCCTCTTTTATAACACGACCTGTATGTTCACCTGAGCTGTAATTTACAGCAGTTTTTCCAAAGTTAAAACTCGAGCTGCGAGCAGTCTCATGAATAAGAATCAGAAAAACTAATAAATAAAATTAAGTCTAATTAAGGTACACAAGAAGACCAGTACTAATACTACAAAAAATCCAAACTGTAAAATGCCCTATAAGGCAACTGGAGTAAAAGTCCATAACATATTAACACAAACATTTGCAACATTAAGGTCCTTTTTACACCCGGTCACTTCATGTGTTGTCTCTGATCCGATTGCTATCTGATTTGTTAAAACTGTTCCATTTACATTAGGCCACATAACGCCTCTCGGCGAATCGGATATTGATCTGATCTTTCTACTCCCGCCCAAAACGCAAATATATTTTACCTCATTTCCGGGGTAATTGAAATGGAACACGCGGTTTTCAGAATGCGATAAAAAAGAAGATGAAAAAACTCGTTATGACGGTTACGCTACAAAAAATAGCGTCTACTGTTTGCTGCATTTTTGCTGGCGACAGCAGCGCGTTTTATGACCCGACGAGACACCTGGGTGAAAGATCACTCGCGAGTGATGTACTTCCGTTTGGGAGGAGTATAGCGCTGACGTATGTGGCTTGAACAACTACATGCATTTACACCTGTCCAGTTTCATCTGAAATGCGTCCCAGACCACCTCCTGAAGGGGTTTGAGCCATCGGATTTATATCCGTCTCGAAAACGTTTCGGAGGGTATTTAGACCTGGTCTATCTGATCACAGAAAACACATGAAGTGACCAAAAAAGCCTGTCTGTGTAAAAAAGCCCCTCTGATACTTGTGATTTTTGATAACTAAGGAAATGTTTCTCAGACTGGGTTCTGAGAAGCACAGCCTAATTTTTTGACTAGTTCATGAAACACTTTGAAAATGACAATTTTTCAATTAACCCAAATCTGTAAAATTTGATTAGGTTTAGCTTCAAATTAAGGGTGTAAAAACTTTTGCATTCAGCTTTACAAGCCAATTATATATAGAAAATGTGCACACACTTGCACATTATGGAGTTTTTTCTTTTTGTCTGCGAGTGTTCTTATCTCTCCGTCCCCTCTCAGGAGAGTAAAGGTTATGAGTTTGAGTCAGAGACAGACACCGAGTCCATCGCTAAGCTGGTGAAGTACATGTACGACAACCGCGAGAACGATGAGGTCAGCTTCGCCACGCTCGTGGAGCAGGTCACCCAGCAGCTGGTGAGCGTTCAAAACTTTCACCTTTTATAATAACAAGGTACGCGTGTGTGCTTGTACGCCCATTTGAGTTCATTTTAAATTATATATTGTGTGTGTGTGTGTGTGTGTGATCAGGAGGGAGCTTTCGCCCTGGTGTTCAAGAGCATACACTATCCAGGAGAGGCTGTTGGAACAAGGTATATTACTGAAGAGAATTTCTTGACATGTGCTCACGATCGATTCAAGTATAATGTTACAGTAATGCTGTCGGTGATGTTCACACATGAAGGGAATGAGCCATGGGATAATGCAACGTATACCTTCATGTGTCCCTACAGGAGAGGAAGTCCACTGCTGATGGGTGTAAAGAGCGACCACAAGCTCTCGACGGATCACATTCCCATCCTCTACCGCTCAGGTGATCGTCACATGCAAGGAATACATATTAGTCTCAGATTCACCTCAGTTGTAATCGACCACTGTGTAAATTCACAATCGTGATGGGTAACAGTTCCGATTCTAATCTGATCTACAAGGGTTATCTTTTCAATATTAACAGTGAATATGCTGGGATGTGCATGATGAATGCCCCTTAAGCAAGAGATTTCAGTTATTTAAGAAAAAGAAATATATAATAGTTAATGAGAGTGTCTCCAGTGTCAGAGATTTGTCACAGGGAAGTTTTAGCACTGTGTGACAAGGAGATTATTGTTTTATTACTTGTTTTGTAGGTGTTTCACAACCTTAAATGTAACTCTAAACGAATAAATAGTATGTTTAGTCTTTTTTTAATTAATAGAAATCGTAATAGTTGGGATTTTGCAGTGCAGTAAAACGTAGAACACACAAATATCGAAGGAACAGTAACTGTGTTTTACAGTGTGTGGAACCACATCACAGCCCTGTTGTTGATTATTTTCCTGTAACAGCTCACCTTCAAATGATTTATCCTTACACAACTACATATATTTTTATTGTTCTGTTTTGATTATGAAGTCACAAGAGTATATTGTGTGTGTGTGTTTGTGTGTGTGTGTGTTTTAAACATTTTTAATGTATAACTCTCTTTCCTTCAGCTAATAAGGACAAGAAAAGCTGCAGTGGTTCTCTACCCAGGATGGACCAGGACACCTGCCTGTTCCCAGTGGAGGAAAAAGCTGTAGAGTTCTACTACGCCTCCGATGCCAGGTCTGTCTCACCCACCTCACCGCTCATCTTATAGTTCAGAAAGCAGAAGTAATATCAGTACCAAAGCCACTTTATGGGGTTCAGTCTTTAATAAACAAAACCCCCTCCGATGGGAGCAAAATCTTAAGGGGAATTAATAAGAGTACTTTATTTTACGTGGCAGATACGATCTCATGTTCTGATGCTTTTCTGTGATCTGAATTTTGCTGTGTAGGTGTGCTGACAACTGCCAGTGTTTGAGTTATAAATAAATATGATTTCAAGTCTATGAATAAAAAAAAGGGATTTAAAACTGAATAAAAAAATGCCAAACTAATTTGAAGTGAGCTTTGAAAATAATAAATTATTAATCATTAAATAAAAAAAAAATGTAGACAAATTTAAACTGAGCCACTTCCGTTCGGTTTAGAAACCTTTTTAAAAAGAAATCTGTGATATTTCTCTGTAAAGTGTATTGTTCCGACCTGCAGCTCAGGTTCTTCACTGAGCGGTCTTGTTTTGGGTCAAACATTTATTCGTTAGGTTTATATGAAGGAGATGTTGTTGACGGAAGGATAAAAGTGCAATAAAAAATATTTTATTCCCAAACTGGCTGGATAATTGCATTATACTTGTTGAAAATATTTGGCAAGATTATATTAGAAACAGATGTTTTTTTTATGTGTGTTTCATCATCCTGTTTATCTTTTTTCAACAAGTTATTTTGTTCTTCTTTTTTTTGTATCTGGGACAGTGCTGTGATCGAGCACACGAACCGAGTCATCTTCCTGGAAGACGGCGACATCGCTGCCGTGTCTGAAGGTCGTCTGTCCATCCACCGGATCAAACGGAGAGTGGGAGATCATCCGGCTCGCGCCATCCAGACCCTGCAGATGGAGCTGCAGCAGATCATGAAGGGTGAGACACGCCAGTGCAGGCACTTGGGGCCAGAATACTAATCCATACTCATGTTTTTGTGCTGTTACTAGAAAATAATCCACTTCCTGCTGGCATCACATGGCCTCAGAGTCGATTATTTTCTTATCACGAGACGACCTTATTTTATTCTTCCGATATTTTCAAGATTCGGTGCATTCAGTAAAACACTAAATTGTATTCTATGCACTTCTGTACAATGTACAAAAAAATCTACCGTGTAACTGACAAAATAAGGTGGTTAGTGGGTGAGTGAGTGCTTTCTGTCTGCACCCCTTCGGTGATAAGTATTTGTTACTTTCTCCCTGGTCATAAAAGATCCTTGTGAAGCGATCCGCTTTACCCACAATGCCGTTTGACTACCTTCTGTTAGAGATGCAGCGACGGTCATTTAAATGTCTGAGGTGAAACAGAAAATTCTTTACCACCAGAGGGCAGCACTAAACTTTTTCCACCTCAACCTTCCCTCTCTCTATCACCAGAAGCGATCATGACCTACATATCCGTGGCTGCGCTTGTCATTTCTCACCCTGAACTCTTTCCACTCGTCTTCGTCAAATCCGTCTTAATGAGCAGAAAACGGACCTCTTTATTACGCCTCAGTGTCACACTTCTGCTTTAAGCAGGCCAGATAGCAGCTGGGAGAAATCTCATGCCTGAGTATACGAGCTCTTAAACAGTCTCGTCCAAATGGCTTTAAAACCAAAGCACAACCGAACCAGATCGGTTACATACACATTGTTATTGTTCTGTTTTGGAGTCCTTAGGTTCTTCCACAAAAGGAAAAAAGAAACGCAACTAATTAAAGACCGAGATCATATTTTGGCTCAGAGATCAGGTGTGACTGCCAGGTTGTGAGTCCAGTTTATATGGACTGAAGGGGATCCTTCATCAGTGTTCTTTTACAAGTATTCAGTGTTGTGAGATGTGCGCAAGGAGTAAAATAAAATATTATGTGATAAATAGAAAGATGTTGATCAGTATTCCCCTGAGCCCCTGTCTGAAAGTTTGATCTAGCCACAATGCTAAAAATGTATATTTTCTGCCATAAATGCGTAAAATCTCGTAATAAAACATGCTGCTAATCACAAAGCGTGTTTTTCTTTCTAATTATAATGAATTAACTTAAAGTGAGCTGTTATTTTTTTCATTCGAAAGCTCAGAATGGCAGAAATATTTACAGTATTGAATCCCACGCACAAATTCTAATAGTAAGTGATCCATGTGCTGGATCAAGTGCTATTTCCTAAAGCTATCGAATAACGAGAGTGAAAGGCATATTGTTAAATTCACCGAAATGGTAACTAGGACAATATTCATAAAGCAACAAGGTTTATTTCAGTGCTTGTCATCTTCTCAATGAAATATAACATTGGGTTATCTTTGACAGTAAAGAAAAAAACATTCATTCTTTAGTCAGCATTTTCTTTTATTATTATTTTTTAATAATTCTTAGGCTTACCTGTTCCTTTCTGTTTACACCTGTGTGCAGGTAATTTCAGCTCTTATATGCAGAAGGAGATCTTCGAGCAGCCGGAGTCTGTCGTGAACACCATGAGAGGCAGAGTGAACTTCGATGACAATACAGGTGAGACGGTGCGAGTTAGAGTAAAGGATGGATTTGCTAGTATTGTTATCAGACTGAGACGGTTTTACACGTGTGTGTGTGTGTGTGTGTGTGTGTGTAGTGACATTAGGAGGATTGAAAGATCACATTAAGGAGATCCAGAGATGTCGGAGACTCATCCTTATTGCATGTGGAACCAGCTATCATGCAGGAGTAGCAGTGAGTACACACACACATACACACACGCGTATGTATACATATTCAGTCTTGTCATACAAAATTACTCATTCCTTTATTTACTTATATTATTTATATATTTTTTTCTCTCAGACCCGTCAGGTGTTAGAGGAGTTAACTGAGCTGCCTGTCATGGTGGAACTGGCCAGTGACTTCCTGGATCGCAACACACCCGTCTTCCGGGACGACGTGTGCTTCTTCATTAGCCAGTCAGGTTAGAAACATGTACAATCCTATATTAACTTTATGATGTATTATGTATGTTTATATATTTATATTATTTTCATTCTCAATTTTGACCCTCCAGTGCTGTCCGCAAGTGAAAAACGATCTCTGTTAAATGTTCATGCATTCAGAGCTAATCGATGTATAAAATTTCCTTCTACAGAACACATTAGTATAAATAGTCCTTATATTATTTTTATTTTATATGTTAAATGTCTTTTAACATGCGCGCTAGCTAGTTAGTATATAGTAACAAGATAATAATAGAACTGATCCTATGGTGATTGTTGTTCAGGTGAGACAGCAGACAGCCTGATGGCACTGAGGTACTGTAAGGAGAACGGTGCCCTCACCGTGGGCATCACCAACACCGTGGGCAGCTCCATCTCCCGTGAGACCGACTGCGGCGTCCACATCAACGCTGGGCCTGAAATCGGAGTGGCTAGCACCAAGGTTGACACACTGACATACATCCACACACACTCTTTATATATACACTTCAAGCACACGCATGCTAGGATGAAGCCGAGGCAGATTTATAAAAACAAATCCAGTTCTGAAAAACAAGCGTGTGTTTAATATGAACTAATAAAGAAGCAGGCATAAAATAAAGTGGGTATAAAATGTATTCTAACGATCCGGTTCTATTCACGCACATTACGGTCGCTGAGGATTTATCGGTTGGCCTCGTTATTGCAAGTATAAGGTGCATGACAGGTGTTTTGGTGTGAGCAAGGTGTTCTCAGTGCTTGTAAAAAAAAAAAAAAAAAAGGAGGGTTATTCAGGACCCGAGCTGTCGGGCAGCTGCCAGAATATGAAATCACCTAATACACACATGGGAAGCATTTTATAAGCGCTCATATGTATAACGAGCGCGTGTTAGAGAGCAGATACGAGGCCACGCCAGAGAATTAAAGGCACTTAGTAAATGTAACACGTGGAACTGAAGAAGTCTTAAATTTAAGGTTCTCTGTTGATTTACATTAAACTTATTGATTTGTTTGTTTGTTTGTTTATTCATTTGTTTGTTTTCTCTGTGTCGTCAAACATACCTGCAAAATTATTCTAGCATTTACTTTATAGCTGTTAGGTGCAGTCAATAATATATATATTGACGAAAAGTGAGAAACTGTTCCTTAATCAGATTAGAATAAAAGTTTTGATCAGGAATCCCACATAATTACATACCAAGATAATTTTCAGTTCTAAAACGGCAGCGACTTTCTCACAAGTGGTGTGAAAGCAACAAATCCGTAAGAGTCATCTGTCATTTAAGTGCCGCCTCCTCCAGCTGGAGGTCTGAGGATTGCATACAAAACAGCACTCTGACTTTCTCATCTCCCTTTCAGTGAGAGTATAAATTCATACATCCGTTCTTCCTTTATCCTCCCACCCCGAACTCGGAGTTAATCGGGTTGCCAGATTGAGGTCGTGAAAGCTAGGCTGATGCTTGTTCTCCATGGGTTGTGGCGTAAAACGAGTTCCTTCGTGGTTCCTCGTATTTGGTGAGGGGAAAATTTGTTGTTATAAAAAGTTTTCCCTGACCCATTTTACCATCTGCAGTGTTTTGTTTTTCCCTTTCCTTTCCTTTGGGCATATTTGTGTTTATAATCAGTAGCCAAGTTGTTATTGTAAAAGGCAAAAGAGTGTAAAAAATATCTGTTTCTGCATGAGAGATCAAAGGAAGGGCTCCAAGGACCAAAGATAAAGAGGAGATTAGTAGGAGGAAGATGATGACCAAGTCGTATTTTCTGTGGGCTTGAAGAGCTGTTCAAAGGTGTCTTGGGGGGAAAAGCTTCATCTTGATTTCTTCTTGTATCTGTACTATAGGTTTGATTTCCACAGTCAAGAATCTCAACATGAGAGTAATATATAAAAAATGTTTTCCTGGAAATCTACAGGCATGTCATTGTAAATGAAATTCAGGAAGTGTGTAGGACGCTTTCATGTAGGATTGAGCCATGGATGGATGGATGGAGAACATTTATGGGAGGAGATTTCAGTGTTGTGTTGTTAAGTTTTCTGTTGTAAGGAAGTCTTGAGGATTTTGTACTGTGTGATTTCCTTTTAACTGTTAAAGTGGTATCAGCAACTTCCACCTCTTCATACAAATTTACTGTATACAGTATTAAACGTGTGTGTGACGGTGTGTGTCTGTGTGTTTGGGTGTCTGTGTGTGACGGTCTCTGTGTGTGTGTCATTGTGTGATTCTTTTTGTGTGAGTGTCATTGCGTGTGTCTGTGTGTGCGCGTGTGTCTGTGTGTGCGCGTGTGTCTGTGTGTGCGCGTGTGTCTGTGTGTGCGCGTGTGTCTGTGTGCGCGCGTGTTTCTCAGTGTGTGTGTGAGTGTTTCTCTGTCTGTGTGTGTGAGTGTTTCTCTGTCTGTGTGTCTTTGTGTGTGCATGTCTTTGTGTTGTTTTTGTTCAGGAGGCATGTAGGAACCATGTTGTGTGTGAATATATTTACTTACTCAGTTTGTGTGTATGTTTTGCAGGCGTACACCAGTCAGTTTGTGGCCCTCATCATGTTCGCCCTGCTCATGTGCTCTGACAGAATCTCCATGCAGCCCCGGAGGAGAGAGATCATTCAGGGACTCAGAGTGCTGCCAGGTAAATATTGTGCGCTCTCTCTCTCTCTCTCTCTCTCTCTCTCTCTCTCTCTCTCTCTTTCTCTCTTTCTCTCTCTCTCTCTCTCTCTCTCTCTCTCTCTGAACATGGTGTATTTGAGATTTATGTTTAAGTTTTCAGAATCACGCTGACTTTTGGAAAGTAAAAGGTATCAGCAAAAGCCACTGGTACAGAATCCATGCAGGCTTGTGAGAGGTCAGCCAGAGGGGTAAGCCACCTCACTCCTGAGCTTTGTGCTTACTTACTCAGGAGTGTGTATATGTAGCTGATCACTTGTACAGCACAAATGAGATTATTTTCCTTTCAAAATCAACCTCATAAGATCTCATGTAGTGCTTTAACAATAGACGTTTTCACAGAGACTTTTGTAGATGTAAATGTCTAATGAACAAGCCAGTGGTCTTCATTAATCCCTGAGGCCAAGAGTCTTCATTAATCCCTGAGGCCAAGAGTCTTCATTAATCCCTGAGGCCAAGAGTCTTCATTAATCCCTGAGGCCAAGAGTCTTCGTTGGGCCCTGAAACCAAGAGTCATTTCTCGTATGTCATGTTAAGTCACAGTGTTTGTCTGCCCACAGTTTTGTTTTTTGTCCCTCTTTGTGTACGAGTGTGACCTGGCGGATGTCTCTGTATAATAACCATCTTCTTTACAAATAAGTTCCTTGAACCTGACTACAGCTGTTGGTGAACTGCTGTTTGTCTTTCACATGCCATTAGGAAGGTTGGCTTCACTTCACAGTCCTACTGTGTTTTTTCTCCACCAACTTCCTGTAAACTCTAACATTTGATTGAAAATGTATCACCCCAGCCTGCTGTCTTTAAAGTATAGCACATAGCATATAGAACATTTAGCATGGGCGTCGTGATATTGTACTCGAGTGCAGGCAAGCATGTGTGTGTGTGTGTGTTTCTATGCAGTTGTTTAGATTTTTATGAGAGTTACATTTCTCCATGGATTTTGTATTCCATGACTATGTGATGATTGAATTTGACGACATTTGGCTTTTATTCCAGAAAAATGTAATAAAAAAAAATACAAGAGCAAAACAAGCGATTTCCTTTTGGTTATGGAGATATCAGGACTGACCTCATGCTTGTATGTGTCCTCAGGGAGGTGTGTGTGTGTGTGTGTGTGTGTGTGTGTGTGTGTGTGTGTGTGTGTGTGTGTGTGTGTGTGTGTGTGTGTGTGTGTGTGTGTGTGTGTGTGTGTGTGTGTGGCTCTGACCAATACTGTTGGAATCCTCTACTGGACCACAAGTAACTGATGGGAAGACTTCAATGCCCTCTCTCTCTCTTGTGCACGCACGCTTTATCTCTATCTCTCTCTATCTTTCTCTCTCTCTCTCTTGCGCATGCACACTCTCTCTCTCTCTCTTGCGTGGGCGCACACTCTCTCTCTCTCTCTCTCTCTCTGTGTCAGACATGTGTTGGCAGTGCTGTGTCCCTCCTACACTGTAGCTCCCCCTCCTCATTAGGCTCAAAACTGCTGACGCTGTCAATAATGTGTGTGTGTGTGTGTGTGAGACAGAGAGGACATCAAACAAAATATTTCCTGTTGGCTTTTTATTATTGTTATAGTTTGTTTATTTTGGCACCACTTGATGGCACCACTATTGCCTTGATTGTTTGAGTATCATCCAGGCTTTGTGGCTCAGTGGGTACACATACATTCCACATTACCGTTAGACAAAAGGGATGAGAAAAAAAAGCAGCATAGTTTATTATTAGTATTATTATTATTATTTTTACCTAGTTATTGGCATTGGCAAGTTGCAGCATTCATTCTTTCTAATAGGGAAAATTCATGAGGAGATCATGGGAATTTTCAGCTGGTGTTATTTTTGTGCCATTGTGTGAGGTTTTGTGTTTCCACCAATGGAGCAGGAAAACGAGCCTCACACGGTTTTTAGGAGCAAGTGCCACATTAAATCTTATTTATTTGTTTAAATTTAAATGTAGTCACATTTGCTGGCATATATACTGTATATTGGTTGCTATAGTAATGATCTCTCTCTCTCTCTCTCTCTCTCTCTCCATCTCTGTCCTCACAAACATATTGTATTTTAATCTTATTTATTTGTTTGTTTATTTATTTATTTGCCCATGAACAATCATATATTATTCTTTATTAAGAAATTCTTCTGCATCTGTTTATTATTGTTCAGTTTGTTTTCTCTTCTTCTCGTCACAGTCGTTTTCTCTCTGTCTTCCTGGAAAGATTTATTTAAATTTTTCATTTTAATTTGCTGTGTTTATACAGTCTTCATTTTCTCTATCACAGGGGTGACTTTTATATTCCCGCAAGGGATAAATAAAGAAACGTGTATATATGAAATTTATATGGAACTTTCTTTGGATCAGTTGATTCATGCATTAATTTATTCATGCATTCGTTTAGTTCTTTATTCTATTTGAAAACAACAGACTTTTTTTTTTTTTTTAAATCCTCTCACTTTCTCTGTGTAGACCTGATAAAGGACGTGCTGGGGCTGGATGAGGAGATCCAGAAGCTGGCCGCCGAGCTGTACCAGCAGAAGAGCGTGCTCATCATGGGCCGAGGCTATCACTACGCCACCTGCCTGGAAGGGGCGCTGGTGAGACCGAGACTGCAGCTTTTCCTCATTTCCCTCTCCCTTTCACCATTTATCCTCCACACATCCGCTTCTCCTTTATGAAAGCTTTCATACTCCTTCAGCATCGATGAGCCAGCTATCGGCTTATCGTTCTCACGCTAACCCAGAATACCGACGACTTCCTTAATTCCCTCCTGGCAAACTTTCCCAAACAGCAAGGTTATGACGTGCAGCACATAAGTAGTTTCAGTTGTGACGTTACACGAATAGAGAGAAGCTCAGACCTTCAATCAAGAGTCAGTCATGCAGGTTACTTTAGTATTATTATTATTATTATTTTAATGTAGAAATGCAGCTGAGTGTGTTTGTTACACCACAGAGAAGAGTCTGCAGTGAAGTAGAGCACTGTGCATGCACTCATTAGGCAGATCATCCCACAAAAATGCGTCCTGCAGCCCAGAAACAACTCGTGATTCTCCTCTTGTGTGACATCGCTGTCCTTTTAAAGTTGCACAACACACCAATTCAGACCTGTTAAACCTTCTGTGTGTTTGGGTTCTGAAAGTGAGCTGGAAACTGTGCTTAGTTTCATGCGGCCTGGGACTTTGTTTAAACAAACCTTTTAAAAGGGCAAAAATAGTTCGTAATGCCAGTTAAGAATCTCACTTACATTTCTTTTTCCTCTTCGCTTTGAGAGAGCGCATATTGCTTCTGTTCTTGTCCGTAAGAGGGTTTATTTTTTATAGCATACGCATGTTAGCTAGACTAGGCTGTGAGTGTAGACCTGAACCTAACTGTGCTTGTGTTGCACTAACACCTGGTGTGTGTGTGTGTGTGTGTGTGTCTGTGCGTTTGTTTCAGAAAATTAAAGAGATCACCTACATGCACTCGGAAGGGATCCTGGCAGGAGAGCTGAAGCATGGCCCTCTGGCTCTGGTGGATAAACTCATGCCTGTTATAATGATCATCATGAGGGATCACACGTACGTCAAGTGCCAAAACGCTCTGCAGCAAGTGGTGGCAAGACAGGTTTGTATATACATGCGTACACACACACACACACACACACACACACATGCACTTGTTTTACTATCATTGTCAAGATAGACAGACAAACAGAACAACATTAATAAATTTATATCCAGTTGGTCCACACTTGGATATAAAAACATCCTAAAATTAAAAAAATACACATCGGCGGTTATGTAGTACATCTACACTGTTACGTGCAAAAGTTTACACACCCCTAGGAGTAGAAGTGATCTTACAACAGATATTTCATTCACTGTTTTCCTGAGAGAGAGAGACTGAGACTGTGAAGAGCTAAGTAATGATGGAAGGAAAAAAGAAAAGAGATAGAGAGAATGAACAGCTGAGTAATGAAGGAAGATAAAGAAAGAAAAGAGATGGAGAGAAAAACAGCTGAGTCATAAAGAAGGGAAAAGAAATGAGAGAGAGAGACAGAGAGAGAGAGATAACTCCTTGCAGCTTGCATGTGGCATAAAGAGAGAGAGAGAAGGGGGGAAACAAACAGCTAAGTTACAAAGGAAGGAAAATGAAAAGAGAGAAAATGAACAGCTCAGTAATGAAGGAAGGATAAGAAAGAAAATGAACAGATAAGTAATGAAGTGAAGATGCACAGATTATTGACATTCTGTAAAGCATAATTTTATTTCATTTATTTATTCATACTTTTTTTAAGGTTTGTGCTCATTTTTATTAAGACTCCTTTTCTTTGCTCGATTGCCTGCGTGAGTGTAAATTGTGTGGTGTCGTGCCTTCAGGGTCGTCCCATAGTGATCTGCGACAAGGACGACTACGAGACGGCAAAGAACTCGTGCCGCACTATTAAAGTGCCGCACTGCGTGGACTGCCTGCAGGGGATCCTCAGTGTCATCCCGCTCCAGCTGCTGTCTTTCCACCTGGCTGTGCTCAGAGGATACGATGTAAGAAAACACGCAAACACAATTTATTAACTAAATAAAATTTAATTGATCAAATTTAGTTCATTGGTTCGAAGCAAAAATAAAACCTGATCAAGTTTAAACACTAACATTCGCCATGTGAGGAAATCACACGGAGTTAATGAGGTTTTGGACATCTTTAAGCAGTGACCGTCATTACCGTGTTTGTTAAACTCGCTCCTTATGCTACATGATCTGTGTAGAAAGATTAACTTAGTAAAATAAATTTTACAAAGATATTAGGACGGATCAAATTATAACGCTGGCAGAAAAAATAAATCGTCTGACACCATTTTTTGCAATGGATTTTATTTATTTATTTATTTTAAAAACCACAATTTAGCTACATCACCATCTGATGGGTTTTTCCAAACCGCCACACCAACCATTTACAGATATTTCTTGAGTTCAACCTTAATTATTTTATGTTTCCATTTGTTTTCTTAATGCAGGTGGATTGCCCAAGGAACTTGGCAAAGTCAGTGACGGTGGAATAAAGCCCTTGTGTATCAACAGCTTTAAAGTGTGACCTTTAAACAAACAAACAAACACACACACACACGCGTACATATAGAAAACAAAATTTCTTTCTTAAACTCTTTTTACCTTGTTCCTTTCTGAACCTCCATGTGAGGTGTAGCAGCTGTCGATTGTAACGTCCTTTTCGTTGGTGGTGGCAGGGTGTGGAGTCACTGTCTTTAACACACTTCCTCTTCTGTGATGGTTGGCTTCATTGTTCAGTTTTTATCGTGACGGAAAATCGATCCAAAGGCAAAATAAAGAAACCGTTATATTATGTATATAACTAGTATCGCTAGTCCGTATGTACCAGTCGTTCCCAAATTCTTTAGATGAAACCAATTTGAAATATTGATGCTGTGTAATGTTGATCCCATGAAGCATAATTTGGGGTTCGTTTCATTGCGGAAGATAGAAACTGTTACATTTGCTGCTTTGTTGCGTGCAAAGATTTAACTTATATCTCCAGTGAGTGCAGTTTGATGTTGATGTACAATCGAAGTTATGTTCATAAACTTTAGATCAAAATTCGAACACAAAGTAAACACGTCCTCGACGTGGGGAATCCAAATATTTTAATCGCAGTACTTATCAGTGCCTTTCCTGGCACACGTTGGCACTAGTTACTGAAGTCCTGACTGCAGGGAATTTTTTTTTACTTTTGATTTTTGTATTTACTTGAATTTTATCTTCGGCGTTGTTACACGAGTTACTTCCTAATGTTTCTGATGTTGCCTCTGATCTGGTCTGGTTTGGGCTATGAAGCTTTATTAAGCACGTCGTTGCTGCAGAACGATCTGCTCTGACGGCGTGGGTTGTTTTCTATAACAGCAGATCAGTTCCAGTTTGTCTTTTGGTTTCATTTCTATAGTAGCAGCTCAATCACAGGGACTTCACAGTGTAAGTCTACTGATATATACGCATGTAACATCTCTGTTCACTTCCTATACGGAGACATTTATTGAACACGTATGGAAGGAGTCTCCGGCGTCAGCACTTTGTAACAGCCGGCTTGTTTCTCCACCCGGATGGGGGAGGATAAGCTTTGCAGTCTGATGTTACTTTACAAACTCAAGACTGATGAAGTGAGATTCATAATTAGTCTCCAGCTATTTTTTTTTTTTTACTTTGAAGAAGTTTACAGCAAGTGGAAGCAGAAAAACACAGAAAACATGATGTAAATTTGTTCTTCCTTTCTTTTTCTTTCTAACCTTTTATCTTCTTCTTTTTTTTTATTTGTGTACACAGCTACTCCACACCATGCCACCTTCCTCCTCTTTTGAATGTTACCAGGGACCATCCGCTTTATACTTGCTCTTTTTTTCTGTTTTTTTTTTCTTTATTAAAAACATTAAATAAATTGCTCTTTATTAAAGGTTTTTTTTTCTTTTCCTTTTTTTTACTGGTATATTCTTTATTATTTGTATTGCCTGTATACCTAAATGTAAAAATCTCATCTTGTTATTTAGAATTGTCTCCTTTCGGGGTCTCGAAATCATAGTAGTAATAATAATAATAATAAGAAGAAGAACAACAACAACAATAATTATTAATAAATAAATAATGGCTTTCTTGAGTGATTTGTTTAGAAGGATCGTGCGGGTTTAAATCCAAAGTACTACCAGACCTTTTTTTATTTATTGATTATTATCTCGATTCCCTTCTGTTCGACTCTGCCTGGTTATTTGAGCCCGTTATTAGCAGTCAGGTTGAGGGTGAGGATGTGTTTTTTCGACATAATCCCGTCGTACATTTATATGTTTAGAGCCAAAATATCGAATAATCATTATTAATATATGCTGCTGAGTCTCTTGTAACTCTCTTCTGAGTTTTAGAGCCTTATTTCCTGAATAAAATGAAGGCGCTGTATCGTCCATTGTGTTTTGAATGTGGTTATGGGATTTTATCTAAAACCCGAGTAGTTGCAATAAAATAGTCAACAATTATTTAATTGTTCTCGTGTCTGTTCTGTTAGCACATCTATTTTTTTTTATCATTTTCCTTCCCACCCCCATCCTACAATCCTTCCTTCTTCTCTC
This sequence comes from Tachysurus fulvidraco, assembly GCF_022655615.1. Classification (NCBI taxonomy): domain Eukaryota; kingdom Metazoa; phylum Chordata; class Actinopteri; order Siluriformes; family Bagridae; genus Tachysurus; species Tachysurus fulvidraco. The sequence continues at coordinate 23,527,119 of NC_062531.1, read as the reverse complement.
CCTCACCTTCCTTCCTTCCTTCCTTCCTCCTTCCCTCCCTTCCTCCCTTTCTTGTCATCCCTTCCTCCCTCTCTTCCTTCCTTCCTGATGGAAATCACCAATATGGAGGTGGTTATATTTCCTTCAAACTTGTAATCGATCAATCTTATTTTATACTGGTCACTTGAATGGGTTTAATCCAAATCTTAATAACTGAAAAATAAAAAGAAGCTTCATAAATAATTCTAACTTCTACTCTGAGAATCGAAAGCCCATCGATCAGAGAGGTTTTATTGGCTTTTTTTGGATTCGAAATAGTATCATACAGGTTTCAGTAATGGGCTCAAGTGTCGAATATCTGAATTATACAGTATTTATAAGTAAGTCTGCACATAAATTTATTTGACAGTTAAAACAACACCCAATGGGTTTCTCTTTCACAGCTAGAACCACTAACATCTACAGAACCCTTGAGGAACATCTCCGACTTGTATAAATTATGTATAAAAGGTTTCATAAATCTCAAACAAGGCTTCTGCACATCTAATGCAGTCTCCCTGCTTGTCAGAGGGGAAAAAGTGGCAGTGCTTTTTTTTTTGTAGTGGGTGTTTTTCTTTTTGCACATTATGGAAGAAACCTGAATTTTATGACCTTTGGAGAAGCTGCTGCTTTCTGACTTCCAAGAAAAAGAATGGTTTCAGTTATACAGTAAGCTTTCTGCAGCACTTTGTCTTTTATTGTTTTCTATACCAGTGAGTAACTCGAAGAGCTTCTTTTAACGTCATACTCTTTCTGGGAACTATTTCTTGTGCGTGTGCCGAGACTTTGATGACCTGTTCACCTGATGTGCGGCAGGTCAGTGTAGACATGATGGCCGGAAGAATTAGTTATTGTTTTTTAAAGCACTATCACAAAGTTATGTTGCCTGCCGGATACTCGATACTTGGATCACTTTGGCACCGAGACCTTACATACAGTACGGTTCCTCAGTAAAAATGCTTTTCGAGGCCAATAAACATCTCTTTGTTCTGAAAAGCTCAATGAACTACTGTTTTTTTCCTAAGCTAGTCGCCATGCTTTACTCGAGCGAAGCACTTAAAGGCCGTAGTCGGTCTTAACATTTTGACAGCCATGCAAACACTCCGAGATTTACTGTCCTGTTCTGCAGAAACTGGAGAGCGACTGCTAAACAGTGTTCGACATTTCGGTTCGCTCGTGTTGTCGAGGCTGCTGACGACTGTTTTTCTTCTCAAAGCTTTTCCCTAGAATGCATTAGTCAGAGTAGCTGACATGCTGTTGTGGTCTATTGCATCACTAGGAATAAGCTAATATTTGGTTATGTAATGTACAAAACACACCAGCACTTGACTAATGACACCTTGTTTAACATCTCATTCCAGATGTAGTCTGCTCTATTAGAATAGCCTTCTCTCTCCTTTGGCTGTGGGACACTGTTGTTCTTTCAGCCGCTGGATCTGCAGCCTCTCCTGGGGACACTGGCTATGTGGTGGGAAGTTACCCAGGTGGTACTCAGGGGCAGATAATCATAATAACTGGAAAATTTCTGTCTGTCCGTCTGTCTCTTTTCATTTTTCTTCCTTTGTAACTTAGTTGTTTGTTTCCCCCCCTTCTCTCTCTCTCTCTCTCTCTCTCTCTCTCTCTCTCTCTCTCTCTCTCTCTCTCTCTCTCTCTCTCTCTCTCTCTCTATGCCACATGTGAGCTGCAAGGAGTTCTCTCTCTCTCTTTGCCTGTCTGTCTGTCTCTCTCTCTCTTTGCCTCTCTGTCTGTCTGTATGTTTCTCTCTCTCTCTGCATCTCTGTCTGTCTGTATGTCTCTCTCTCCCTCTCTCTCTCTCTCTCTGCCTCTCTGTCAGCCTCTGTCTGTCTCTCTCTGCCTCTCTTATTTCTTTTCCTTTCTTTATAGCTGTTTTTCTCTCCCTATCTTTTCTTTCTTTATCTTCCTTCATTACTCAGCTGTTCATTCTCTCTCTCTTTTCTTTTTCCTTCCATCATTACTTAGCTCTCTCTCTCTCTCTCTCTCTCTCTCTCTCTCTCTCTCTCCCTCATGTCTTTTCCTTCCATCGTTACTTATCTGTTCATTTTCTCTCTCACCAGCATCCTGGGTTTTATTTGGAAGAAATCTGCCACCTATTAGATTGTCCACTTTGAAGGGACATCATAAGGTCACAATCACAATTTTTTCATGTGTGTCCTTCTGAGTGGAGAAAATCCCATCATTTTTTCACTACACAAGAGCTCCATTAAAGTGGAGTCTGAAGGCTCTGTTTCTCCATCACCACTGGAGAGAGATTTTCAAGCAGCTCCATCTGTTCCAAGTAGAACGAATGTTAATTACACAATGAACTCCTTGAACTCTTTTTTTTTTATTTTAAGTGTCTGGTTCCTCCAAATGAGACGCATATCCTAAAGACTGATCAGTGTATGTTCAGTGATGACGGAATACACGGTGAACACTGCCACGTCTTGGTGTTCACAGTGTCCATCACACACCACACAGTGATGGTAGAACAGCTGTGAAGAGCTTCATCCAGGGTTCACAGAGTTCAACACTCATTTCTGGGTGACTCAAGAAGTTTGTGGCTTTTTCTTTCAGACCGAATTTACACAAAAGAAATGACTGCTGTGACAATCTGATGACTAACAAAGAACTCCAGAGGTTTAGAGAGAAAACCCAGACAACCACATGACCGCTGTACAGTAACTCAGTGCAAAGATGACGTTTTCTAGAACATTACACAGTCTTCATTCTGTGTTAGCAAGATCTTTCTTTCTTTCCTTCCTTCTTTCTTCCCTTCTTCCCTTCCTTCCTTCTTTCTTTCTTCCCTTCTTTCTTTCCTTTTATTTCTTTCTTTTTTCTTTCTTTATCGCTTTCTTTTTCTTTCTTTATTGCTTTTTCTTTTTCTTTCTTTCTTTTTTGTTTCTTTTGTTTCTTTCATTTTTCTCTTAGCTAGATTGATTTTCTTTCTTTCTTTTTATTCTTTCTTTCTTTCTTTCTTTCTTTATCGCTTTCTGTCTCTTGTTTCTTTTGTTTTTCTTTCTTAGCTAGATTATGATTTTCTTGCTTTCTTTCTTTATTGCTTTCTTTCTTTCTTTTTTGTTTCTTTCGTTTTTCTTTCTTAGCTAGATTATGATTTTTTTTCTTTCTTTTCTTTCTTTCTTTATCGCTTTCTGTGTCTTTTGTTTCTTTTGTTTTTCTTTCTCAGCTAGATTTTGATTCTTTCTTTCTTTCTTTATCACTTTCTGTCTTTCTTTTTTGTTTCTTTTGTTTCTTTCTTAGCTAGATTATGATTTTCTTTCTTTCTTTCTTTTTCTTTCTTTTTATTCATTCTTTCTTTCATTTCATAATTACATTTTTGATTACAATGCTCTCAGTAATCCAGCACTTCGCTCATGTCACTTACCTTAGCTGTCTTTTGTTAGCACTGAACCTTGCTAATGAAATCTATCAGTAACTAGCGAGAGCGTGTCGCTGTAGGGAACGTCCTTCTTTTGCCGTGAGCTTCTTCTAGTCTTTTTATTTTGATGACTTCCCAGCACATTACTAAGTGAGTCGTAAAAATCCTTCTATCCTGAACACACATCCCTGTATCTCTTTCAGTATTTCCTGTGTTGAGAAGCTGTTGTATTGAGAGAGAAAGAGACAGAGACAGGCAGAGAGAGAGACAGACAGACAGACAGAAACACACAGAGAGACAGACAGACAGAGAGAGAGAGAGAGAGAACTCCTTGCAGCTCGCATGTGGCGTAAAGCCACACACCACCATCTGTGTAATATCAGAAACTCTGACTTGACTTTTTGTCACTCCTTTTTTTCTTACTTCATTTTCTTTTAGTTTTTGATGGACACATTAGTTCTTTCTTTCTTTCTCAGTTAGATTATGTTTTGGTCTTTCTTTTTTTTTCTTCTTCTTTTGCTTTAGCAGTTGTTGGATTAATGCAAATTCCTCCTAGAACTCTTGTTTACGACTTCCAGTGTAAATCAGTTTGATTTTTGTAGGCCGATGGAGGCTCCTTGATGTGCTCACTGAGTCCATTTCCTGTCTCTAACACTCACACGTCTCCCTCATAAAGTGCTTCCTAATGGGCTGAAGAGTCCAGTCCAATCTTTTCAGACAGGAAAACAGGCAGAGTTTGGCTTATGTAGTCGGAATTAACCGGAATAACAACCGAAGAACAACAAAAATACTTAATGAGGTTCTGTGAAAGGTTACGACAACGTTTATGAGGAAGTTTGGGGGAAATGTTGGCTCAAGCTGAGCTGAAGCTGACTAAAGCATGAAGTGATCTTCAGACTCGACTCCATGGTTTTAATCTCTGTTCTGGTTGTTTGGGTTGAGTGTTTGTTGTGTTGAGCTTAAGTCGCTCTGGTGGGGTTTGAACCAGGACGAAGACATCGTTTGGAATGAACAGATAATTTGCTTTAAACAGGTGCAGATACAGATTTTGTATCTCTGCACAAATCAGCCTGTCAGAATGTTTCACATTGCAACTGACTGAGACTAGAAGCGTGCATCTTTCTTTCTTTCTTTCTTTCTTTTTCTTTTCTTTTCAGAGACTCTACACATCATTACTCCCACTGTTTTCTTCCCAATGTGGAGGCAGATTTAGGCCACGCCCACAATGCATGTACATCCGAATGCATAATTGGAGCTCTAACCTGTCTCAGCTCCAGTCATGGTGTTATTATCCTCCTCGGTGTTGCAGTGTGATGCTTTTCTTCAGCATGTGTTACACACTGGGGTTAGAGGCATTGCTAGAATATGACTCAAGTATCGGTGTTTAAGCTCACCAGCGTAGTCACAGACTGGTCAGTCTGAGCTGATACAACAAGAATGTTGTGTAATCTGAATTGTGTAAGGGAGCGGACTGACACCAGCTGCAGGAAAGGTCTCCAAAAGTTTATTAAATCCTTCCAGGTTGCTGAGGGCTGGAGGCTGCCACTGTAGTGCTGGAGATCAGGTCACACGTCTGCCTCTGCAAACAAAATCTCAACGCTGACAGAACAAATCACAAACCCTGTTTTCTTTCTTTCTTTCTTTCTTTCTTTCTTTCTCAGTCAGATTATATGCCTTCCTTCCTGCCTTCTTTCCTTCTTAGCTAGATTATATTCTTTCCTTCCTTCATTCTTTCTTAGCTAGATTATATTCCTTCCTTCCTTCTTTTTCTTAGCTATATTATATTCCTTCCTTCCTTCTTTTTTAGCTAGATTATATTCTTTTCTTCCTTCCTTCCTTCCTTCCTTCTTAGCTAGATTATATTAATTCCTTCTTTCTTTCTTAGCTAGATTGTATTCCTTCCTTCCTTCCTTCTTTCTTAGCTAGATTATATTCCTTCCTTCCTTCCTTCCTAGCTAGATTATATTAATTCCTTCTTTCTTTCTTAGCTAGATTGTATTCCTTCCTTCCTTCTTTCTTAGCTAGATTATATTCCTTCCTTCCTTCCTTCTTTCTTAGCTAGATTATATTCCTTCCTTCCTTCCTTCTTAGCTAGATTATATTCCTTCCTTCCTTCCTTCTTTCTTAGCTAGATTATATTCCTTCCTTCCTTCTTTCTTAGCTAGATTATATTCCTTCCTTCCTTCCTTCTTTCTTAGCTAGATTATATTCCTTCCTTCCTTCCTTCTTTCTTAGCTAGATTATATTCCTTCCTTCCTTCTTTCTTAGCTAGATTATATTCCTTCCTTCCTTCCTTCTTTCTTAGCTAGATTATATTCCTTCCTTCCTTCCTTCTTTCTTAGCTAGATTATATTCCTTCCTTCCTTCCTTCCTTCCTTTTTTTCATTCCTTATTTCTTAACTAGATTCTTAGCCAGATTGTGGATCCTCCATCCTACGAGCCAAGAGCAAACCCAAACGATTTGGGGTTTACGTTTTACGGATTTACAAAGTGGGCGTGGCCTAAAACAGGTTTAAATTTAAACATGGACCACCTCTGGAAACACTGGGGGATGTGTTGTGTCTGTCTCTGATAGTAAAAGAAAGGAAAGAAAGATAGTAGGAAATAAAGAAAGAAAGAAGCTTCGCTTGCTTGTCTTATAGATACTGTGTTTTTTTTAGAGCTATCTCTGAGAGATAAGAGATATAAGACACGAGACCAGTTTAACAAATGCATTTAGAAAAAGCGAGACACATAAGAACGAGCGCTATTGCAGAAACAGTATGTACACACCTAGACAAATTTAACAGCTGATACATTTTCAGTATTTGTGTCCCTGCACTAAGCCTCACTTCACGTCTGCTTCTGAAAACGATCCTGTCATTTCTGCTCGCCGTTATGAGGTTTTTCTTTCCCGTCCTTCTTAAATTCAACCGTAGCGCTCGCCGAACACACACAGAGAACAAAGCAAGCTCTTATTTATCACTGATACAGAACCAAATATGGAAAAAAAAAAAACTTTGAGTACTTGGGTATCAGTCATCGAAGTGTGTGTACTATATTAGTCTTGCACATTAGTCCTAGAACAAGTTTTGTAATAATTTAAGACCCAAATGTGATGAAAGCACAGCCCAAAATGATCATAACACAGTGACAGCGTATATAAAACATCATTCAGACCAGACACACCGCTGGAAGGTGTCTCACTGGCAACAACAAGGATTTCCATCAGTTCTTCTGGAGTTTAGAAGCTTACTGTATTCTACTCCTCTTACACATGATGCAAAGATCACAGTTTAGGACACACATATTTGATAAAATGACCCAACATCAATACACCAAGGGAAAAAAAAGGCAACAGATATGTATATTTATACACAACATGTATAAAAGTATGTGATAAGGTGGCTGTGCACTTGTACATCTTATCAAGTGTGCACTGACAGGCCAAGAAATAAACTCCAGCACGTAATACTCAACAGTTCTGGGACTAAAAACACTATTGCACAGGCGAATACCTAACATAGAAAATGTGAGGGGGAAAAAAGTCATACAACAATGAACCTACAGCTAGAATATCAAAGTATATTACATTTACAGATGTGGATATTATTACTGAATGCCTGAGCGACTTGTTTACTAAAGGATTGTGTGTAAAAATGTGCAAAACCTTCGTGAAATAAATCCTAAGCTAAAAGTCCTAAAGAAACATTTCTTTCTTAGCTAGATCGGATATAGTTTCTTTCTTTCTTTCTTTGCTAGATTTTATGTTTCTTTCTTGCCTTCCTTCCTTCCTTCCTTTCTAATATCCAAACTGCATATGCGAGTGAATAACACTAAATAGTGTCACATTTGTCACACTCAGGATTCTGGCAGAAGTTTCTCTAGATTTAGAGACTGGATAATGTTTTATTTGTAGGACTGATCTTATATAAACGTCTCATGAATGTGTATTAGCTGTATGAATCAACAAACCATGCAGTTATTGCAACTTTTCCCATTAAATAGAATCCTTAAATGGATCATTCACTGCTCCGTTTTTTTTTTTTTTTTCAAACTGCAGATGGCTTCAGATGTATGTCCATTTTGTCGTTTAGACACGTGGGGTTGAGTAACAGTGGCCCGTTGTGAAAGCTTGCTTTGATGACTTGTGCGTGGTGTTCAGTGTGGTCTGTAATATTGCTTTGGTCTGTTTTGTGGTTCCTGTAGTTTCCTAGCTGAAATTGAAGACGTAGTCTGTCCCCTTGTGTTTGTTCCCACTGGTGGGCCAGTCATTAATTTTTTATTGTCAAAGGCCACACAGAAGGTAAAGGAGAATGAATTGAGTCTCCCACCGACTTCCTGAATTCGCTTCCACGCTCACAAACATAGCCCTAGAGGGAAGGGCGTGGTGGAGGGCGGTCAGGAGGAGGGACGCGGCATGGAGGTGGGGCTAGTGGGGGAGGAGGCAGCGGTCCTGTAGGTGAGGCTGGAGGAGAAGGAGGTGAAGCAAAGAAAACAGGCGCCGACGACGTGGACCAGGCTGACGTAGGGGTGTATGATGGAGGAGGCGTGATGGGTGGAGATGGCGTGATGGAGACTGGAGGAAGCTGGCTCTGAGGAGGAGGAGTGGTGCAGCTTTGCTGTGGTGTGTAGATCGGGGTGTGGCGGTTATATGCTGGATAATGTGGAGACGAGCTTGACTTGATACGGGTGATGTTCATACAGCGACCCTGTAAGAAAAACGCATCATTTTGTTAAAAGATGCAATGTCAAAGAACACACAAGCACACATTTCATGAGGCTTTATGTGTTTGTATTTTTTTTTGGTTAATGTCTTTTTTAAGATCACATGTTAATAATAATCTCGTTCATGCCAGATTTTTCGACAAAAACAAATAAACACGTTTTTGGAAAAGAAATCCCTTTTTTATTACTGAGATTTCTAATCCAAAAATTTTCTGATCCAAGTGACTTCATGTCAATTGCCAGCACTCTCACGAGGCCTCTGACATTCACACTTCACAGTAAGACATCGAGTCCAAACGAGTGATATAAGAGTAGAAAACACTGAGATTGTTGTTGTTGTTAGCCTCAAGCTATGCCAGTGCAGTAGAAGTAGAAGTTGAAATAGAGCCTCCTGCTGCGCTGCTGACACTAATTACGCTGCAAATGCCAGACCTAAGCTTGGTTTTAATCACACCGAGAGGAAGAGGTGGCTTGTTGATTTCCCGAAACACTGAAGGCAAATTACAGAGCACAGCTTCCTGGAAGATAATGAAGACGTTTATGGAGAGCAGGAACGCAGAAAAAAAAGTTTCAAAGCTTTAACTCAAACTCATCACAAACTTGACTAGATGCTAATGATGCAAAGAGTAGTAGTAATTAAGAGAAGGAATTCTGTCCAGCACTTTGCACTACATCTCCTACAGTATATTCGCATTTCGTTTGAGGCTCTGTTCCATTTTCCAACCTTCAGGCCAAGGGTTTTTTTCTCTCTGGCTCTCACTCACACACTCACAATTTCCCTTCATCATACTGTTTCTGAATCCTAAATTCCTCTCTGGTTCATTTCACGAGTTATATAATATCGAGGGACGTGTACCTTCCTCTGTTTTCATCTTCCAGTCCCTGTGAGGATCATGATGAAAACCTTACCTTCCACAGAGACCTTCTTTTATCGTTTTTAACCGACTGAAACGAACAGGCGATGAAACCGAAGTGAAGTAGAGATTAAGAGCAGAGCCTAATCTAATTACTGTGACAATCATAAGCTGGAGAAAACGTGTGGGAGGGGAATCGATACACACGTAAACACTAGAAACCCAATCGGTACGGTATCACGGCTTATTCTGAACGGCAGGAATGCACGGTAAGATTTTGCATGAGACAAAGAAGCAGCAGGCTATAACACAGACAAACCAATCAAAGAGTTAACACAGAACAGGTGAACACCATAGGGTTGCAATGCCAGGACATGGGTGGAGACAAAACGAAACAGAAACAAACAAACAGAAATGGAAAGCTAAACTAAATAAAAGCATATTGCACGAATCCAAAAGCGAAATGACACGAAAGCAGCTCACACGCAATACTGAAATGTATTTCTTTAAAAAAACAACAAATAAATAAATACAAATAAAAAAGTAGAATACTCTGCTTATTTGTCTTAAGACGGAAATAGCTTATTAACGTCGCCGAAGAGCCGCTATTAAATTTACGGGAGCCGTTCCTTTTATTTCATAAAACAATTTACACACAATGTAAAACAAAATAAAACAATTTACTTTTTTCAATACTAAATAAAACGAAACATTACTGAAATACTGTTACTGCAGTACAGTTACATTCCAAACAGTTTTATTTATATATTTACTCTTAACAGGACACGCATCTACGTACTTCCTTTTTTTTTTTTCAACATATCAACAGGCAAAAAAACATTTTTTTTAAATTATCATTAGCACTAAAACTCTTTAAAAATGACCACAACGAAGCAGCGACGAGTTTTTTTTTTTTTTTACTATTCCTCCCAGATATAATAAACTAAAAATGTCACATTCAGGAACAGCTGACGTACAGTAAAACTCTTGTGTGTATATATATACGCATGCATGGCTGAGACAGCCATATGGACAAGTTCACAAGGCAGCTTTCTTCAGAAATTAGACGATAACCTCGGTACGCGTCCAAATCCATGCACGAGCACAGCTGTTTTGTGTAAACCGACCCAGATACACAACCGCACGCTGATCTTCAGAATCTGGGTCAGGCTTGATGATTTATAGACAATCTTTAGGGATCTGATTCCAAGAAGAAGAAGAAAAAAAAAAGAGGCTGATTCCTTTAGACTGCTGACTAGGCATTCGTTTTACAGTCTGAACAAGGTATTCATATTGAGCCAATTTCTACAGGGAAATATACATTTCTTGCAGCTAACTAGCAGAAAGTGTGTATTAATCTTTCAAACACCAATACCACACAGCTGAATCCCTCCTCACAGAAGATTAAACACAACTAGACTACACCAAAGCTCTCAAGTTGGACTTCTGTAATGGTTTTCCTGGACAGTACTTGAATGAAGTGCTTCAACTTTGTGCACTCTGTGTTTAGGCAAAAATCCAAATGCCAACACAGAACACACGCCTCACAGAACATCTGTTTTTGTGTGTGTGTGTGTGTGTGTGTGTGTGTGTGTGTGTGTGTGTGTGTGTGTGTGTGTTTAAAAGCTCACAGCTGTTTCTAGCCTCGATGTCGATCCCTGTTTCATAATTTAACCTCTGAAGCTCCAAGGGAGCAACAGACCATCATTCCTCACTCAAACACACAAACACAACCTGAGCCATAAGAGGCATTTAACATATGCAAGTATACGGTATGTGTAATGGATAAAACACTCGCAGACATGCTGTTATAGGTAAATAATCTACAGTGATGTGATGTTATGTGGCGCAACACTAAGCAAAGGTAATGTTACCACCTCAAAGCTGATTTGTTTTCCTTACCGGTGTGGCCTGGAGTGTTTTAATCCTCTAACACCCATGATTACGTTTCCAAGTTTGTTTTTTTTCATCCATTTTTTTCATCAAGAGTAATTTTAAAGTTATGGAACATTTGTGGGACTAATTCTTGTTATCGCTTACGTTATAATGGTGAAAATAAAGTTTATGATCCTGGAAACAATACAGAAATTATAGCATAGAAACCAGGATCAAAATCTGGCTGGATGAGATGAAAATTTAGACTCCACCAAATTCAAATTAATTCAGCATGTTCTGTTTAAAAAAAAAGTCTTTTGGCTTTAATGCTTCGGTACCTTACAGCTACACTGTAAATCCCAAAAGATGCAATCAGGCATGAAGTCCAATGCAAATATGAGCATGAAATTTGGAAATCTCAGTGGAATTGCTTTGTAACAAAAAAATGGCTCTGGATAAGTATAAGTAAAGCCAAGCATGACTCACTGCAGGGCTCAATCTGTGAGCAGGATATGAAACCGAGCACTGGCTCGCGAGAGAAAATAATAAGGGTGGGTGCATATTTTGCAATAATAATGACAGCAAAAAGGGAGTGTCTCGTTGTATAAACTGGTGCCTGGTGATTTTTGTGTTGCTCCCAGCCATATTTAAGTAATCACTTAGTAGCATATTACTGCATTGCGCAGTATTAGCGATTAGCATTGGTTTCCTTGGTTATGCAGAATCTTCACTGATAATTAAATGCAAATTGGATCTAAGTTAGCTTATTGTGGTTTTCTTTATAATGCCATGCTCTTTTGAGATTGCACAATGTAACCATTGATATGTTCGTCTGATGCCAAATGACATGGCCCGAGCCTGTTATGGGGTTCTAATTTCTCCTCAACTCTATACAGGTCCAAATTGCAGAGTGGAAACTGATGCACACATTTTGGAAGACATTCTGTGTCTTTAATATAAAGCTTAACGGTGTGATCTGCGTCTTTATCTGACTGCTAATTTCAAGCTCAGAGCCAGACATGTTATACGAGCAAAAATACATATTCCCAACAAATGAACCATGTCTTTAATGGATGCCAAAGTTTCTTTCTGTATGTTGGACTGGGCTGAGTGTCTTGGCATGTGATGGTCCATTGAGGATAAATTTTGTCTTGTTGGTGAGTAAGGATTGAGATATGTTTAAGAACAATCCAGGCAAAAACAAGTACTGAGAACAATCCTACGCATATCCCTCCTTTAAACTCTTTATTGGGTCATTTGAGGCTAAACATATTTATATTTATAGCATTTAGCATTTAGTCCATGTCATTTTTAATAATGTAACTTTGGAAGCACATGCAATGTGTATTACAGCAAACACTAAGACGTGTCAGTGGATAAGACGGCTTCCTGATGGTTAGGATGTTGTTGATTGAAAGATTGTGAGTTCAAATCTAAGGACCACCAATTTGCCACTGCTGGGTCCCTGAACAAGGCTCTTAACCCTTAACTTCTCAGACGTACGAATGAGAAAAAAAACATAGGTTTTTGCGTCTGTACAATGCCATGAATGTTAACTGACCCAAGACACCTGAAGCCAGCTGCTGCATCACAGTAGGACGAAGGCGCTATTTACGCTCTTCTCTATACATAAACCCACAGAAGCTCCGCCCTTTTGCTTTCTAGTGGCTCACAAACCTGGGCCTCCTAATTTAGCATAAACATTTCTAACTAGGAATCTTAATTGTGATTCAGGGCCAATCTCAGAGCAACTCTGGGCAAGGAAAATACAATAACTTATCATAGAGAGGAGGCGGGGCTTAACGCAGAACTAGGTACAAATTATATCATCGCCCTGGTATATTTCAGATGTTATAGAGATGTAATCTCTATTATGATTGGTCACAAAAATAATCCCTACATGATCTAATCTGTATCGTTTTATTAATCTCACTATCAATATTAAATATTGTCTGCGATCCATTTCTCTTCCCTCGTCACCTTTCGGCCATTTTCTTCTCTGCTAAAGAAACCTCTCACTACTCCTAAGACATTTTGTCCTTAAAGAGCCCTTTTAAGGGTTAAGATGCTTTATGAATAACTTTTATCTTTACTCGGATCTTCTCTTTAATTTTAAGAGGAAATGCATTCATTCATTCATTTATTCATTTTCTACCGCTTATCCGAACTACCTCGGGTCACGGGGAGCCTGTGCCTATCTCAGGCGTCATCGGGCATCGAGGCAGGATACACCCTGGATGAGTGCCAACCCATCACAGGGCACACACACACTCTCATTCACTCACACACTCACACACTACGGACAATTTTCCAGAGATGCCAATCAACCTACCATGCATGTCTTTGGACTGGGGGAGGAAACCGGAGTACCCGGAGGAAACCCCCGAGGCACGGGGAGAATATTAACAGGGCATTAAATGTACAGCCCACATGAACATCGTTTCTAAAGCCTATAATTACAAGTCAGCATTAACATCTGACCCAGTTTTCATTTCCAACCACCATTTGTCAGCATGCTGTGTAACCGTGAAGAATATGTATGTCGTGTAAGCTCAGTGCATTGATAAGCTCTTAGATCTGTCCTATGATCCTATGTGAGTGTTTCTGTGTCAAGAGAATCTGGTATTAATTTCCTCTCTAGCCGTAGGATGTTGCTGAGTTCCTCGGCTTTCATCCGGCCCCACAAAAGCTTAATGAAGCCAAGTCTTATAGATGTGACTGACAGTTTTATAGCGTAAAAGCCAGAATGATCAGATTAACCGTCTTAAAAAACTTTTTCCCTTTTGCTGAGACAGAATCTAAAGAGATTCTAGTATTAATTGCATTTTGTGTAGGAAACTGTGGGTTTCAATGAAGTACAGTATAACGAGATGTAGATTTTTTTTTTTTGCATAGATCTTAATTTGTTATGGATCTTTGTTATAGATCCAATCTGTCAAATCACTACAAGTGTTTAAATAAAAATACGGAAATCTCTATGTATGCAAAAAAATAATCACTGGCTAAAAAAATAATCCACATGGTTATGTTCTCGGGCAAATACTTTTTCCCTATGTACTGTACTATTGTACTTCTGGTCTGGATGCAAGGCATGATATATGAATATGTTATATATCAGGACCTTCTTTGTACCACTACAGCAGATTCATTCATTTATTAATTTTTTACCGCTTATTCGAACTTCTCGGGTCACGGGGAGCCTGTGACTCAGGCGTCATCGGGCATCGAGGCAGGATACACCCTGGATGGAGTGCCAACCCATCGCAGGGCACACGCACTCTCATTCACTCACACACTCACACACTACGGACAATTTTCCAGAGATGCCAATCAACCTACCATGCATGTCTTTGGACTGGGGGAGGAAACCGGAGTACCCGGAGGAAACCCCCGAGGCACGGGGAGAACATGCAAACTCCACACACACAAGGCTGAGGCGGGAATCGAACCCCCAACCCTGGAGGTGTGAGGCGAACATGCTAACCACTAAGCAACTGTGCCCCCCCCCACTACAGCAGATATTTTTTTAGAATTTTATCAGTAAATTATTTTTAGACCTTTCTCCATTTTCATTTGCATTTTTTTTTCCAGTTCTTACCTTGTCTCCTGGTTGTGGTCTCATGATAGACACTCTGTCATAGCCTTTCTTCATCAGAACCCACAAGGCATCCAGTTTACCCTGAAAAAAAAACACAGACAGCATCTGTGGTAAGTCATAAGGATTGTCCCAGTTGAGATACATGCCAGCTGATATACTTTATTTCCACCAAATTTAAGTCAACATACAAAACAGAAACACAACCACTACATACCAGATGTAGGACAAATTATTCCATATGTCCTTGTATCAGCTTAACAATGTTCCAATGCTAACTCACAATAGAGAGAATCCAAACTATTTCTTTTCTTTCTTTGGTTAGACCTTCTGCGTGATGGCAAAATACTCAAACTCATAGCTGAAATATTTAGTAAAAGATAGAAGAGGAAAGGAGAAAAAAATAGAATAACAAAGAGGTTGAACAGCAGAATCATCAACTAAGTTATTAGCAGGTAATAGATACAGTAAACCTTTTTTCTTTTATTTATTTATTTATTTATTTATTTATTTATTTATTTATTTATTTATTTATTTATTTATTTAAAACTTTTCCATTCTTTCACAGAGCACCAGGGCTCTGGTTCTGCTGCTTTGCTCTCCTGGACGTTCAAGCTCAGTGTGCCTGCTCTCCATTACAGACCCCCACCAGCTGGCAGCATGCATATGGAACAAGAAGCTCCACATTCAGGGCAAATTCTCTTTGCCACATGTGCAGCTTAGGTCATGCATCATAAAGGTGAAAGGTTTTTGGTACAGCTATGAAAAATTGTTTAGTTAACTAAGACCCAGGTCCTTTCCGTGACTTCTTATAGTCATGAAAAATCCCATACATTTCACACAGGACCATGTTTTTCTGTGCGATTTGTATGAGTAATATGAGATTCCGTGTGAGAAGTTGTTATATCGGAATCAGAATCAATCACAAACAGAATAATGTTTATTGGTCAAGTGTGTAGACACACACAAGAAATTTGGTTCCAGCTGTTGGTGACTCTAAAAAAAGGACAGACATAATTAACACTATACATTTACAGTAGCTTGGACTATACAAAACACGACAAAAACAGACAAGACAAAACAGACTATACAAGCCGATACAGATAATGTGAAATAATATAGACAATATATACAGAACGAGTATTAAATAGAAATACAGAGTATATGACCGATCAGTGTGAGAGGGGATGGTAGAGTTTACTTTATAACTTTTGTACAATGTACAGCAGCAATAGTGAGTGTAACATATACGGATGATGTGATGACTGACAGTTCTGATAATGCAGTACTTTTAGGGTTTTTTTACACCTGGTCACTTCATGTGTTTTCTGTGATCAGATAGCTATCCGATGGTAAAAAGACCAGGTCTAAATGCCCTCCGAAACGTTTTCGAGACGGATATAAATCCGATGGTACAAACCCCTTCAGAAGGTGGTCTGGGACGCGTTTCAGATGAAACTGGACAAGTGTAAATGAATGTGGTTGTTCAAGCCACATAAGTCAGCACTGTACTCCTCCCAAACGGAAGTACATCACTCGCAGGTGACTCGCGAGTCGTGCATCGCGCCAGAAACAAATGTTTTCCCACCAGCGCTGGCTCAGATCTTTCACCCAGGAGTCTCGTTTGGTCTTAAAACGCACTGCTGCCACCAGCGAAAATGCAGCAAACAGTAATTGCTGTTTTTTGTAGAACCACATACACCAAAGCGTGTTCCATTTCAATTACCCAGGAAATGAGTATAAAATATATTTGCATTTTGGGCGGGAGGAGAAAGATCGGATTGATATCCGATTCGCCGAGACGCATTTATGTGGCGTAAAGTAAATGGAACAGTTTTAACAAATCAGATAGCTATCAGATCAGAGACAAAAAGGCCCATAGATGAAGCAGTACTTATTATAGTACTTATTATGAAGTGAGGGTTAATGAGGGTGATTGCCTGGGGAAAGAAAAAGTTCTGTAGTGCCTGCTAGAAGGGAGTAGCTGAAAGAGGTTGTGTCCAGTGTACGAAGGGTCAGTAGTGAATTTTCCTGCCCGGTTTCTGTTTCTCGTATGGTACAAGTTTTAGGGAGTGATCAGGGGAGCACCAATATGCTACTGAACTCACACATGTGAACTTAAACATGTAAAACATATATTAATCAATGCTTTGTTGTGTCCAAGTTCATCATTCAATGTCTTTGTCCTGTCCCAATCTACACTGGATGTTAACATGAAGCTTATATGAAAGTAGACAGTAGTAGAAAGTATTGGTGTTTTTTACCTCGTCTATCAGGGGGAATACATTCACTCACTCACACATTTTCTACCGCTTATCCGAACTACCTTGGGTCACAGGGAGCCTGTGCCTATCTCAGGCGTCATCGGGCATCGAGGCAGGATACACCCTGGACGGAGTGCCAACCCATCACAGGGCGCACACACACACACTCTCAGATTCACACACACACTCACACACTACAGACAATTTTCCAGAAATGCCAATCAACCTACCATGCATGTCTTTGGACCGGGGGAGGAAACCGGAGTACCCGGAGGAAACCCCCGAGGCACGGGGAGAACATGCAAACTCCACACACACAAGGCGAAGAATCGAACCCCGATCCTGGAGGTGTGAGGCGAACGTGCTAACCACTAAGACACCGTGCTCTCCAGGAATACATTCATACAATTTAAAAGAAAAAAAAGAGGTTTGTTTTTCCCCACATTCACAAATGTTTCTGTCTTCATTGTAACTGTTTATTAGTGCATTCGACCACTAAAATTCTGTGTTTGGTTATCAACAGAAGGAAACACACACATCCCACACTGAAATAAGTCCTGACTCATTTTAGGTTGACTTGCGTCCAGAAAATAATTTGTTTATACTGATTAATAATGTACCATAAATCATTTTCGCCAGAGGACTGGTAAAGAGGATTAAACATATTTGAAAAAAATCAGATTTGGAAAAATAAATGGCACATCATGTGAAAAAACAAATATATAATATAAATGATGAATATAAAAACAAATAAAAACACATGTGAAGTATCTAAACAGATTGTGTAAATTCACTCATGAATCATGTGATTACTTACGAGAAGTTTATATGATTTTGTTTTTGTTTTTTTTCTAAGAAAAAACAGAAAATTCAGAAGAAACCTAAATTGTTGCAACTACTTTCACAAGATCAGCTGTCTACATCCAAATATTTATGTCATCCTGTCAGCAATGTTGTGTATGATTTGATCACATATTTGTCAAACAGGGGCCACCAGTTCAAACAGTGAACAAAAGCCAACTGCTGAAGGAAATGCAGAACAACCGCAAGCAGGATCCTAAACCAACTATACAGATTTGAGTGAATTCCAATCGTACTAGGTAAGGATGTGTCACCAAATTCACCTCCAAGCCTCTTTTGTGAAGGTGGAGGAACCCGAAGAACCTGGAGGACACTTACATCATGGAAAACACCACACAGGCCAATCTCAGATCAAACCCTAGAGTTGTGAGAAAGCAATGCTACAGTACATGATGCTCACCTTAATCGGAGAATACCACTTGCGAGGGCCTGGAAGTGTGTACATGCCATTGTTCAGAACCCGGGTCTGAGGAGCTTCAAAGTCTTGTTCTGGCATCTTTACCCTGGCATTCTTAGCCTTTTCCAGTTTAGCGCCTTCTTCAGTTGATCCCTTTTCACCCCAGCGTACCTGAAAAACAAGCATCCTACTTATTTTCTTCTGACCTCTGGTATTTCTGTGGAAACCCACTTACTTACTCATCAGGATCAAAAGTGATTGATGGCTGGACGAAAAAAATATTTGCTTACTAAAGAAAGTCCACTTTATGATGTAACAGCGTTCCGCAGTCTGGCCGTTTAGCATTACGTTAAATGATGTGTGGGTTTCGTACGTAAGTTTTTCTTGGGCTGTAGTTTGATCAAACATCTGGGTGAAAACAGCTGGATATTTTAGACAGTCTGTTTGAAGTAATGTTTGCTTACTGTACAACATTATAAATAGAAGTTTTATTTCTGTAATAGTTATAACTAATTCTGGAATTTTATAACTGCAGGATCTGGTCTTGTTTTTGATCAGTTTTGTTTCCAAAAGACACAAAAGTATGTACACCCCGATATGATTAACATGTGTCCTCACCTCCATCCTTTTAATACCCCCAACTCCACGCCCTCCATAGTAGGAAGCATCCACTGTTGGCCATTTCTTCTTTGGTGCTCCGTCATCCTCTTCATCCTTCAAAAATAAGTAGTCAACAATCCAAAACTTATTGCTTGTGCAAAACAATTTGAAGACAATGGAGTCACTTTTATGGCAGCATGGAATTTTATAGGGCTGGGTTCTTGTTTTTTGTGCTCTTTATCCAAATGGCCCCAGCATGTTGCCAGAAATGAGGTGTGACTCTTTCTCTTTGACATTTTCATTTGTTAGCCCCTTATTCGGAGGCCGAGCCACATGGGCTGCTGCTCTCCCTCCCTGATGCAGTAAATGCAACTTGACGTGACTCGCCCAAGTCATGACTTCATTTTTTCCAGAGCCTTCATTCCTCTATTTGTGCCTCATATGAAATTTCAACCTTTTCACGATTTAACCCTTTACTCCCTTGATGGCCTTCACCTGCCCACCAATCTTCACATCTTATCGTAATTCATTCGGATGAATGGCTTTTGGATCATTATCACCAGCATCTATCAACTACCAACATTAAATCTTTTTAATGAGCGATTTTTTTCCATTGTTTCACGAAGCTTTGCCATTTTTTGCATTCCCTCACCTATCATGACGATCTATCCCCAGACTTCGAACAATCTTCTATCTTGCAGCATTTTAAAAAAGTCCTCGTATTACAGATCTGTAACAAAGACTGAACCGATCCATCACAGAACAGGACTAATAAAGTTAGATTGTATGTTAATGCAACCTTCCAAAATATCAGTGCTTTTTACTAGAACATTTATTTTGCTAGTTTTTGTAGAGGACTAAGCTCTGAGAGAAGCGGAGTTAGCGTTACCACCCTGACGTTGCCGCATTTCCAATAACAGTACATCCTTAAAGTGTTTCATTCCTCTTATACCCTGGTAATTACTGACACTTTTTATTCTTCTAGTTACATTTAATGTAGCAGTTAGTTCTTGTTATCACTTATGTCAGAACAGCTGTTAACAGTCATTCCCTCACATAAAATAAATGCAGCATGTCACGTTAGTGAGAAACCTGAATGCATAAACTTCCCTGTATCTGAAAGCCTCAAAAACACTGGACTCTAGAGGTTCCTGCCTTAAAGGTTATACATGAAACTTCAACAATTAAAAAAGTTTTTTAAACATGTTTATGTGTAGGATCCACCGTATAAGTCTTTGTGTAAGTTGTTTTTTTTTTAATAAAAAATAATAATATTAAGATATGTATGTCTTAAAATAAACATGTGAAACAAGTCTCTTGTAGGCTGAAGTGTCTTTGTTACAGAAAATGAATCAATTCATTCCAACAAGGATCTAGTATTCTTGGTTCGTGTTATTGGTGGCTCAAGTGGTTAATGCTCTGGGTTGTTGATTGGTAGGTTGGTAGTCAAGCCCCAACACCACCAAGCTGCCCCTTTGGGCCCCTGAGAGAGGCCCTTAACCCTTCCTACCCCAGTGCTGCTGCATCATGTCTGATCTTCTATTGCTGGGATATACGAAGAAAGAATTTCGGGGTAATCTATTACTAATTACCTTAGCATTAAAAATAACTTCTAAGTCTGAAATTATATTCATACTGTATAAACATCAGCATAACAGAAAGAACCAAAATAAACATGTAGCTGCGACAATCCTCTGTAACAACTTCATCTTGTGTTCATCTCCGTCCAAGGAATCTCATAAAAATCTTGATGAAAATCTTTGATTTGTTTCATCTGAGTCTTTGTTCAACGAACCTCCAAACCACATGCTGGGCTTTCTTAATTAAAACCTTTCACAGGAGAATCAAATAACTTGTTTGTTATTGAACTGTGAGGAAAAATGATTACTGGAAGAGCTTACATTTATTCATCATGGCTCTGAGTGACAGCTGAAACATGTTACTATGCAAAGTTGTTAGGCAGCTCGAGAAATGCTGGATTGAGTTTTATGACAATTTGTCAACATCAAACACAAAATACTGTACGTCAGTAAATCCGAGAGGAACATTCACTCAAATTCACCCTTTGATTCCAATATTGGCTGATCTTAAGACTGATTATTATAAACTGCTGTGAATAACAATGAATATTTTTAACTTATGGCTTAAGCAAGAGGTTTCATGCATCTTTAGTGGATATAAAATCTTATTCAATACTTAAGCATTACAGTACTAGCTCTGCCTAAACGTGTTCCTGGTCCAAAAATATATCAAATATATTTCTAATCATCTACCTGTTTGAACAAAACACACTGCAGAACATCATTGTAATGTGACTGCCTTAGTAGAGGATGAATTAGCAAAAACTTTTCCAAGATTTTTTAACGTGTGGAGTTCCAGGACAAATCAGTAGTTATCTAAATGTCATGCTTTATTATTCGTGCAGAAATGTGATTAAAACCAGGCATGAACCAGCACTGCACTAAACCCCGATCGCCAGACTAAGCTTAATATTTGGGGCTACGGGTAAGTGGATATTGTACGAAATATATTTGTATTCTTCGAATGTTTATGCTTACACAGGCCAAGCTGGAT
Source organism: Tachysurus fulvidraco (assembly GCF_022655615.1). Taxonomy (NCBI): domain Eukaryota; kingdom Metazoa; phylum Chordata; class Actinopteri; order Siluriformes; family Bagridae; genus Tachysurus; species Tachysurus fulvidraco. Next base: position 23,505,998 of record NC_062531.1, on the reverse strand, counting down.
ACTAAACAATGTTCTTATGATCATCTTACGATCCTTTCACTTTTAATGTTTGTCCAAGAGACTCTGGTGATACAGTAGTACTATTTATTTCCCTCACTATTGTGAATCTAATCAGACTAAAAAACAACCAGAGCCTGGTGTCGTAGCAGCAGGGATGAGCAGGTCATCATGGCTGCTATTGCTCCTGGATTCAAGTTGTTTTGAAGGTACTTTTGGTGTGTAAATAATGCCAGGTGTTCATTTAATCCTTGAATTTTGAGAATTAATCTATTTCTGATTATGAATGCTGATTACTCAATGTAAAGAGCCTTTGTTGTGTTTATGTGAATGTTTGTTGGCTGCACACTTAAAAATCTGTATTTTGTATTTGTTATTTTATTTTTATTTATTTTGTTCATTAATCCCTGGACACCAGTAAACCTTAAAACGATTCCTTGTTCCTGTTTGTATTTGGAAGGCATTATCTGACTGCTAATACATGCAAGGTGTTTGAGAAAAGGGCAGAACAAAAAACAACAAATAAATAATTTCATAACTTACGTTACAGAGAAATCAGAAAGACTTTCCTTATCAACAATTATGATATATTATTTGTTAAATACCAACACATTTGGTTTATTAATTCTTTATTATCAGGCTTAGGGTCTATTTATTGTTATACACACCTTCAGACCAATCAAAATCAAGGGTTCAGAATAGATTATCTAAAAAAAAATAAAAAAACATAGCAAATAAACAGAAAAACAGAGACTGATTATAAGGGACTTACCGAACTGTCATCTTTTGGGGGTGGTGGTGGTTCATGGATGATCTACAGAAACAGAGAATTGGTAGAAGACAGGAAATAAGTGCAAGGAATGAGAGGTGAAATAGATAAACAAGCTCACGTGAATTGTCTTGCACTGCCGTGTCAGGCCACATGTTCCCCTGAAGGAAAAACACATTTTATATCATTTGCACCAACATGTCAAAAGTAATGGGTTCAGTATGTGCCAGAAAACCGGACCAAGCACAAAACACATGGCTAAAGAATTCCTTTCCTCATGTTTTTTTTTCAGGATATTTACAAGCAACTTAGAGTAACCCAAAAAAAATCTGTAGGCCAGATCGGTGGACCTGGTGAAGGAAGGGGAGGGAGAATAAAGAAGGGAGGAGAGGAGAGAGAAGTGAGGAGAGAGGAGAGAGGATTTGATTAAACTCTTCCACACACACTCTGTTGTGATCAAATCACATGATACCTGTGTGGGTCAATTTAGTCTGCTTTTGTTTTGGAGGCTTTCAGAGAATCCCACTTGAGCAACACTTCGGAGAACCAGACGTATTTTCAATAACATGTTATGGTGATATAAACGCGTTTGGTCTGTGTTGTTGTTGTTTTTTCTTTTACACTGGGCTTTGAAGCCAAGCTATTTTGACTAATTGAAATGTTTATTTTACAAATGCTGGACTTATTGTGGACATGCAGAGACTTCAATCTTAAAAGAAAGCCTATTTTAAGCGCCAGCGTGTGCGTTTTTGCAACTTCAAAGCCCTTCTTATCCACATTGTGATGTCTCTGGAGTTACACAGTCAGCTAATGGTAAAGTTCTGCAGGGCATCTGAGCCAACTGGGGCTTGCCAATGAAATAAATATCCACGAACGTGAAAACGGACTAAGAAATATTTTCCTTCCAATCCTTCCAAAAAACCAAAACACAACTTTCCGTAACAGTGCTAGGCAATCACGTTCACTTCAAACGAAATGGAAAGGATTCTAGTGGCAGAAAAACACTGCCATAAAAATACAAAGATTACTTTAAGTAAGTGGAGATGAGCTCATGTAAATATGGAGAGAGAGAAACTGATCAGTGTCTTACAAGGAATGTGTTTTGCTGGTTTGGAAGCAGCTTTGGGAATTCAACATGTGGCTTCTTGTTTCTATGGCCTTACGTGAACTTTGCTCTAAAAAACACGCAGCTAATGGCCAAGTTGTTCTACCATGGGACTGAGCACTTTCTCAGCACAGCTTATCTTTCCAAACATGCATTCCAAACTTTTGTGACCTCATCCGTGATTTTGAATGGATTAAAGTTTTCAGAATGTGATTTCAAGTACAACATCTACAGTATATGTTCTCTAGACATGCTCTGAAAACCACATTTCTTTGGAATATAAACAAATCTCATTGCAAAATTATTTATCTTATTTAGGAGTACATGAGCAAAGTCAGAAAATTTTACAAACTATATCTTCCTTACTCCTAAAATAGCAAAAGCAGATCCACATTATCTTTGACGTTGATCTTAATGACCATTCAAAGGTGAAAAGGAATCCACAAAACACCAGAAATAGTCACAAAAGGCTGTCATTTTATGGGTCTACTAAATAAGAATTGAGATTCGGTGTCATCTTACCAGACCATTTAATGGTAATAGGGCATAAAATTAAATTTCATTTCACATGCTGAGACTCAGGGAAATTCAGGTTAGTAGAGTTCGGGCCTTGTGCCATGGCAAAACATTTACTTCACAACATTTACAACACTTGGCAGACAGCCTCATCCAGTATAACCTACATTTATCTCACTTATACAACTGAGCATTTGTAGGTTAAGAACCTTGCTAAAGGGCCCAGCTTGGTAGTGTTGGGATTTAAACACACACCTTTCAGAGCAGTAGGCCATTGGCTTAACCACTGAGTTATGTATTAAACATCTAGCATGATGTACATAAACTTGTTGTTTAGTGTATTTAGAGCATTTACTACAAAGATCTTTTACAGATCTTACCGAAGTCTTGGTAAGGGTCTCGACATTGATTGGGGGACACATGGGGTACTGTGTGGTACAATAAATTAAAAGATTGTCCAGGTTATTGATTGAAGCCATCCTGATCTGAATGTTTATATGTTTACCAGGGCTTGGGGTACTTGGGGTACTTTGTACTTTGGCGCTGCAATCATCCACCTCATTAGTGTCTTTAGCTTCTGCATTGTAAACACTGCAACTGCAGGATTGTAACTAATCATCCTATTAATTCATTGATTCAAGCACTCATTCTTTCATTTTCCTTCTGCCAGCTCCTCCTGGGGGTTTCCCATACATTCCCAAGACAACTGGTTGAGAAACACTCCTGCACTGGGACATGCATAGGTTTGTATAGTGGGAAACAATCAGAGGGCAATCATTAAAGTTTACCAAATTAGGTTATTGCTTACCTAAAACACACATTATAAAAATAACAATACAGTTATGAAAATTTAATTGAAGTGTCATGGAATCCCTATCGTTGTGTCACGGTTCCCTTGGTGACTGGCAGCACTTGCTCATGTTTGTTTTTGTATTGGTCCAAAATTTCCATCATTTGCTTGTTACAATAGCTTTTGATCCGTTTCTCCGTTTATACCTCACTGAGTCCTATATTCTTTGTGAAGTCTTATTATCCTTTTGTTTGTTTAGTATGAGCCTTATTTCAAATTTCTGGTTTCATCATTTCTCCCACATTAAATGGAAAGGTAAAGATGTGCAATGAGGAATTTTGGGTTGAATTTATTTCCCTGTTTTGGCTTTGGGTGGTAAAGTTTTTTGAGGCAGCCAATGACCCAATGGTCCTCATAGACAGAGGATATTCTTGCAGGTTTCAATGAATCACAGTCTCTGGTCAGAAAACAATGTCTGGAGTAAACAACTCAATTTAGAAAAGCAAGTACGACAGTCAAGACACCGTACCACAGTGCAGCAAAGAGGCCAGAACCACCAGAGAAGAGCCAGCACCAACAAGAGCATCAGAATCAGCAGAGCTACAGCCAGGATTGTACCATCAGACTGTAAAGACAAAAGATGGACATCAATCTTAGTGAAAGTTAGTAGTTCAGGAGCAGAGAGTTTAAAAAGCTATAGCCGATTTTGATTTGAGCAAAAAATAGAAGTCTATCTAAAAGATGATTAGCTTAGAAGCAACATTATTCTGAAAATAATTGCAGAAGCATTTAATTGTTAAATGAGCTGGTTATAAAATCAGTGACTTAGCAGAGTTCATGAGCTTACTGGAAACATTTGGAGTTCTTTATTTTTTGGCTTCAACAAAAATATATGAATATGTGCTGATTTACAAACGTTTTAAATGTCAGGGACCCATTTATTTGTTATTGTTGATTTCTATCTGGTGGTTTTTTGAAACAAAAAGTTTTGAAGTCCATAAAAAAAAAAATTTGTTGAAAGATACCCACAGACACTGAAAAAAGATGTTAGTAAAATGACTTACACAGCTCACTGTGGTGATCGTCACAGAGCTGGAGATGAAACTGAGGCCTTCGTTCATGCTCACATAAAGGGAAGCCGCCCTACAATAACACACACAGACAAATTTCTCTGGAGAGTCATTTTTTCTGGTGTTAATCAAATCATAATAAATCTTACTTTCTTGGATTTTGTGGAAAATGACTTACGTTCCCTCTTCTCTAAGTACCGGCGCAGGACACAGTAGGTACGTGTCTTCTACTACCAATGGCTTTACCACTGGAAAATACATGTAGCAGAACAATAAGTGTTCAGAACTTAAATTAAATATGACAACAATATAAATTGCTCATATGGAACCTTTGGGCATGATGCTACTGATTATCTAGTTGTACTGTATGAACCAAAATAACTGCAGCAGTTGTTGTGTACCTACAGTATCAGCTTGAGGAACCATAATGGAAAATGAGTCCCCTGCTTTTGTAGCCCAGGACATGACTGTTTATTCTGGCTGTAGTTTGACATACCACACCTCTGAGGAAATGACACATTGCTCGTCTCTTCTGAACGATCAGACCGGATAAAACACTCCAGAGAGAAAGAGGAGGAACTGTCTCGCTTTCAGAGATACGGAGGATCGCGAGGGCCAAGACAAACTTTGTAAGATATTCGATTCTTTAGGTCAGAACCTCAGTCACATATATGAACTGGGTAAAGGGAAATATTGTATTTGTGGGGGGTCTGTGTATCAAGTCCCATAAAGACATTTTTATGCATAATGTGGTCTGGTTTCAAGGATTTCATCATGTCATTGGGTAACTTTGATTCAATGCCAGAATTTCTTATGGGAGCATTAGCAAAAATAATAATAATAGAAAAAAATAATAAAATAAGACTACAACATAAAAATCACTAGCCATGAATGAAAATGTATCACATCATTTTTAAATCGTTCGTAATTATAAAATGATGTGATTTTATATGATGTTTTATTTTTAATGTCATTTCATATAAAATTCTTAAAGATGAAACTTGTTTATAAGTGAATTTTAACCTCAGAAAGACTGTGTTGGTGGGGGTGGGGGGTGGGGTCTGTGTATCAAGTTCTAAAAACATATATTTATGCAGAATATTTATTCAAGTCTGGTTTCAAGAGGATTCAATCATGTCATTGGTTAACTTTGATGCAATGCCAGAATGGTTTAGCACAAAATCCTGTTCCAAGTTGCTCTGCTTTATTGAATTGTTTACTCACAGCGCAGGAGGGGAAGTCTTATTATATCGTTGAGTAAAAACATGTGCACAAGCTTGGTAGATAAATGATTAAAAATGCCTGACTATGCAAAATTTCACCACAGTTTGTTTACTGAAAAACTTCAGCTTTTTGAGCAATGATTAGAATTTTTATGATGGCATTGATCAATAGAGTTTTTGTGAACATTTTCGATGACAAAACTGTGTTGTTTTAAAATTAGCAGCATCCCTGGCTTGGTTTCATATCATGTATGTGGAGAGAGAGTTATCTCCTTCCATTAAAGAAGTGGAGAATGAATTCATGAAAAGCCACAACACTGCTTACACATTAAATTACTCTTAATGGACATTATTGCATGTGTGAAATACAAACTTCACCTTTGAATCTAATACAGATAAGCTTGTGGGATCTTTTGAAACATTAAACCATGGTTAGATATAGTACACCTGGAAAGCAAAATGCATTTAGAGTGCTAAATTTACTGTATAAATTTAATTCAAAACATAAGCGTATCACAAGCTACTGTGTAGTGCATAAGGCGTTTCACTTAAGGGCAGGGTCTCCAATTTTTGAGAAATGCTTCAGAAAACTGAGTCGGGCCGAAAATTAAACAAAAAACAAAACAAACGTGTAGCCAATGAGCAGAAAGGGGCGGGGCTTGTCGATATGCGGCAGAGAGAGTGTTCAGTGCGCATGTGTGACATTAGCAGAAAGCGGTTTTAACATTGACATGGAGGATAAAAACAAAGAAAGGAAGAGAAGAAAGACTTACGATAAGGCAAGAAGTAGGACGTGTTAATATAGGATCAGCTTTCCCGCGCTGGAGGGAACTGAAGGAGCAGGAAGTCGGCCACATATTCACAGGTTGGAGTTTCCCGAGTCAATAACTCCTGAGCTAAACGCTGTTACTACACAAATAACACCTCTTTTCTATCGTAGTTATGTAGAGAGGCAGCTACAACCGCGTTTTGTGTAGTAACAGCGTTTAGCTCAGGAGTTATCGACTCGGGAAACTCCGACCTGTGAATATGTGGCCGACTTTACTTAAGACGCCGAGGCGCTTTTTTCCTTCTCGATAGGTGAGTAACGTTGGTTTTGCTTTGTTACACAGAACTAATATATGTCTTTGTCCTTTACATGATTATGCTTGTGTGTCATTTTTGCTTGTTTGTTTATCTACAATCGTATCGTTCTTCCCTTCAGCTATGATAAAGACACATTTCTTTCTGTTAGTCGCCTGGGTTACGTATGTATGTGTGGGCGGAGCTATCGATACAGGGGTGGGACCCGTTTGGGTTAGGGGTGTGTTTGTTTTGGTGATTTTATATGTCAATGTTAAATAGGTGGAACCATCAGCAAAAATATATAAAATAAAACTAAAATAAAAAAAAAAACATTACAACATAAAAAAGTGCTAGCTATGAATAAAATGGTACCAAATTATTTTTAAATTAGTCATACAATTTAAATTATGTGATTTTTATGTAATGGTTTATTTTTAGGTTTTAATGTAATTTCATGAGGAATTCTTAAAGTGAAACGTATTTCCTCAGATTTTAACCAAAACCAAGCCTATAACTTGGATAAAACAATGTTTTCAACAAAGAGCATTTGTAATTTATACTAAAATGTGTTTTAATTAATTATATATAATTTGTACCAAGGACATTTAACCTTAGAGAATGGTGAGGAACTATACATGTGGAATACATTCCCTTATATTATAGCAAGATCACATGTTTAAACATTTTCGAAACTACTCTTCACCCATTTTAAACCTTATAACACTCCAATTAATTCAGGATTATAATGTAAAAAAAAACAAAAAAACCACAGTGTTAAATAGGTGCATAATTGTATGAGACATATTTAGAGTCATTAAAAGAAGCTATTTTACTGTAAGTTTTTGGTGTAATTTTGTAATAAACACTATTGATTTATTTATCTATCATGTTGTCATTTATTATAAATACTATCATTATTATTAGAATTATTAGCACACAAATTTATAATTTTACAGTAGGAATACACAGAATGAGCCAACTTACTCCTTGTGAGGGTGTCATTAATTCTGAAGCTGCACAAGACTTTATCCACATTCCTGGCATGAAGGAAGCCATTTCCCCTCACGACAACCTGGAATGACTCTGTAGAAGAAGGAGATTAATTGTTTTTTTTTTAGAAATTGTATTTTACATGAGAATAAAAATAAAGCAAGCTGTTAGTAAAAGCTGATATTTCTGTTCTTGTTTTGTAAAGAATGAAGGCAGTTAATTAAAGAAGGATGCTAACGATCCAGAGTTTACAGGTTAGCCTAATATGGGGTGAAAACCAGGACCTTGGCAACCCTGTCATTAACGATCCTGTCCGCTATGATTTCTGCCCCAATAAACTTCTATTACTGTTTCCTGTTTTGACCACAATATGTCTCTTGCTTGCCCACTGCAACAGAAATGTGCAACAGCTTACAAAATAAAAAGATGGTCACTCAAAAGTGTTAATTGGTATTTTAGCAGAATTTAAAATGTACAATGATGTGAAATGTATGTATTATATATATATATATATATATATATATATATATATATATATATATATATATATATATATATATATATATATAATTTATTTTGTGCTCTGCCTGACCTGCTGCCAGTAATGGCCTGGGACTTTAGCACTTAAGCATGTGTGTTGGGTTTCACTCCAAATTTCCAGCATTCTTCAAGGTCAGAAACATAAGTATGAACCCCTGAAACTTTACCATCCTGACCATAGTGGTTTTGAAAAACAGTCTTTTTCACCAAACACTTTTGAGAGGCACTTTGCGGTAGGCGAAGTTTGTAGTTCAGCTGAAGACGACGTAACATTCAACATAACCAAAGCCAAACAACACAAATCCTTGAAAAGGGCGCAATTTACAAAGCATTATCAAAAAGGAGTGATAGCAGCGGCTCTCCATAATGCTGACTATTCAGTTCCATTTGGGGATTTTGTTTTTGATTTAGTTTCTTATCTTGGCCCAAAACGCTACAAAAAAAACCCCTGCATTATAGCACTGACATCCGGAATCCAATAATCCATCTATAAAAATCACTTCGCTTTCAGCTCACTCCATCCAGCTGTCTCTGATTGATCCTCGGTTCGGTTTTTCACCGACCCTCGTGTTCTTTGTAGTCAGCATTATTCTGCTAACTTGAAACAAAATGGTCTTCGGGGCTTCTTTCATCCTGCAAGCTCGCTTTCAAGAGTTCAACCCATAAACTAAGCACATTCTTCACCAGCGCTCATCATCTGCAACAGCCATAAACACTGTGACGAATCATACAGGAACTTCTATCTGTGCTATTACTGCCAGAACAGTGACTGTGACAGTTCAGATTTTGGTGTTTCATTTTGAGTGACCTAAATTTCACACCGTCTTTGTCACGTCATGACCTCAGCCATGTGTCAGCTGGGTTTTTGTACTCATTAATTAACAGGAGAAATAGAACCATCACACTGTTCAAGAATTGAATGTACATTCCTTGTGGTTTGTTGAAAAAAATTAACTATTTAATACACTGACTGGGGGGACACGGTGGCTTAGTGGTTAGCACGTTCGCCTCACACCTCCAGGGTTGGGGGTTCGATTCCCGCCTCCGCCTTGTGTGTGTGTGGGGTTTGCATGTTCTCCCCGTGCCTCGGGGGTTTCCTCCAGGTACTCTGGTTTCCTCCCTCGGTCCAAAGACATGTATGGTAGGTTGATTGGCATCTCTGGAAAATTGTCTGTAGTGTGTGAGTGTGTGAGTGAATGAGAGTGTGTGTGTGTGTGTGTGCCCTGCGATGGGTTGGCACACCGTCCAGGGTGTATCCTGGCTTGATGCCCGATGACACCTGAGGCACAGGCTCCCCGTGACCCGAGAAGTTTGGATAAGCGGTAGAAGATGAATGAATGAATGAATGAATGAATGTTTCAAGACAGTAAATAATAAGTATAAGTATATACTTATGTAATATGTATCTTTCCTTTTTCTATGTTGGTGTTTACAATTCAACTACAGACATGCATCTTCTTCTTTAGCTTTTCATTTTAGACTACTGAAAATGTGGTTTTGTGATTTCAGTGGATTTCTGCGAAGTTACAAATGTCTTTCAGTGAGACATGTTGCATTGCTAGCGATTCATGTTTGATGTGCCAGTAAGCACTGGATTAAACCACTTACTGAAAACAGAACCGAATAACGTCAGAGTCATGATGCATGTCTTAATATGACGTGTCTGGTTTTCAAAGCATAGCTGGATGAATGGAGGTTGGACAGAGAGACACTCACCTCCGGCACAGATACTGGAAGGTTCTGCTGCAAGAATCTCGATGCAAGATCTTTTAAGGATCTAGTGAATACACAGACAGAAGTAGAGAGTGGAATTTTAATTTCATCAAGATGAATTGCAGACAATGAGCTTCTTTTTAGCAGCCTGGATATATATTTACACCCATTTCTAAAACCCCTTCATTTAATTTTTCTCATATATTGTAACCTTTACATCCTAGCTTCTGAGTTCATGCATGTGACAGTATGTGGCAAGTCAGTATTGTTTCCTTATAAACCATTAATAAACTCTATTAATGCGTCAGAAACCTAAAAAATATCCTTTTTAAGTTATCATTTTCTGTGATTTTTTGTATAATTATTCCTTGTCAGACTTTGATTATTATAACGTTGGATGTAACAGGTTGCAATAAGTGCAATTAAATGCACAAAAACGTTCACATGTCCGCGGCCAGTGCCTTCAGAATTGATTTGGAAACGTTTGGTAGAAACTTCCCAGTTCAGCTAATCAGAAGCGTAGGTCTTAGCTCATACAATTGTACATGGCGAGTAATGCAGCACAGAAACCCTTACCGAATCGATCACACTCTGCAAAGCCTCAAACCCACCATTCACTGGGAAAACATGATCTTTGCTGTCTGCAATCTTGGCGAGCTGTAATAAAATGACAAATACAGTCATGTCGTACAGCAACACTCAAAACAAGCAGTACTTCCACATGGCTTGTGTTTTCAGGAGTTCAATTTCCGAATCGTATCTACTTAAAACATGGAAAAGCAATACACACCTGTGTTTCATTGAAGTCCTTCACCCCTACACAATAGACCGAAGCACCCAGGCTGCGGGAACGATTGGCCTGACATGCAACACAAAAATAAGTAGAAAGTAAGATCAGGGAAAACAAAAACATATATAATGTACATGTAACACACAAGGCTTTGAGGAGTTTCTTGTATTTTTGGTCAACTGACCAATACATAATCCAAGGAGCAAGGGTCGGATCAATATCTTGTGAAAATCATGTAAACGATGGGAAAGAACTAGGAACAGGTCAAATCACACAAAAGGACTTACACACATTTAACAGTTGGCAAGACTTCACAATATTTGTGAGTAGTTTAGTAGCCGGGGCAAGGCCTCTGCTCAAGACCTGACAAAACAATATAAATTAAATTATTGGTTCTAAAAAATTTTTAACTCGTAAATGATCTTGTGGTATTAGTTTCTAAAGTGATGATCTTGTGAACTGAAGATCAGCTGCAGGACGTGAATATGATTCAGTTCAATTCAATTTCTTTCTAAAGCGCTTTTAACGATTCCCATTGTGTATACAATGTATGTTGTTTAATTAAATACAAATTAAATTTTACTCTTTCACATTATAGAGTTGCAGTATTTGTTATACATTATAAATTTTTACCTTGTTCAATTAGTTAAGTAGCATAATTATGGTACGCAGTGTTAGTTAATGAACTAACTAATAGTTAATTAGTTAGTTAATATTAAATTGGAACTAATCATTTGTTCCTTTTTAGACTTTAGTCCATGTTTAGTCCTTTGAGATGCTGAAAAGTATTCAGAACATCGTTAATCATAAATTTTCATTATATTATATTATATTATATTATATTATATTATATTATATTATATTATATTATATTATATTATATCTGCTACAGTAGTTTTCCCATGATAGCTGGACCTCCACATTTATAAGACATAAACAAGGATACGCTATATTAGCAATTTCTTAAAAATTAAGTTCCTTGTGATGTGAATTCTTTTGATATGAGTCTTGAATATAACTGTTTTGAGTTGCACACTAAACTGGTACCATTGAGATAAATTTCTGCCTGTGCAGATGTGCAATAAGTAGCTCTTTTATTCCACCGCAAACTTGGCAGACGGATGGAACGTAAATCGACGAGACTCTCTTTTTTTTTATCTCCTTTTAAAACAAAGGCTTCAAAGTGTTGAGCTGGAGACGAATGACAGGTGTATTGGTGTTTAGATCAGAACTGATTTATTCTTTTCGTTTTCATTATTTTCTTTCCTTATGTGTGTTTGTTGGAAAGATGAGTCTGTGCTCCAGGCAGGTAGAAAAAAAAAAGTCCGTTAAAGAAGGATTTCTATGCCAACAAGAACTGGTGTTTTTATTTTTATTCCTTTTTTGCCTACCTCTCTTTCAGCATAGTAAAAAAGATCCTCATGCAATTCTCCATCTGTGAGTGCGATGATGACACTCGCTGTCCGGTATCCTGTTTAATAACGACAGCACCGAGATCAGTTTCATGACATTAGTAAGTAGTTCACATGCAGATGCTAGAATGGGGATTTTTAAACGTACCCTCTGTGTTCCCATAGTAAATCTGTTCACTCGCCTAGAAGATGGAGGTAATGTAAGATTAAAGTTGCCATGAAGTAATCATGTCAAAGATGTAGTAGTGAGAAGTAAATGATTTATGGGAAGAATTACAAAAAAAAAAAAAAAAAAAAAGATGCCTAAAATTCATATATGTTGTCAACTAATGTGCTAAAATGTTTAAAAGTGCTAGAGATACAACATCGATTGACTATCATGGTTGTCAACATTGACTCACTCTTTGAATACCCTCGTGCATGAAAGTATCTCCTCCAGGTAGAACTCTCTGGAGCTCCTCCAAACCTGTGCGAATTTTGTCTCTGCCAGAAAAATAAGCCACAGTAAATGTGATGGGAATAAAATTCTGTCCAGAGTAAATTACAAATAGAATCAATGCACTATAATACAATATGACATTAAAAAAAAAAAACGCTTGTTCATCTGGAAACTTTGTGTATGATGCTTAAAGTTTACTATTTACTAAATCTACCCAATAGTATGCTTGACGTTTCTGTTATAAAAATGTCCAAAACCCATCTGCGGTACCTTGATGGCTATTTCGGATTTCTTCAGAAATTTCAGTTCGTTGAAAAGCCGCCTAACGGCTACGTGTCACAGTGAAACAGACGCGGGTCTAATCGAGTCAATCAGTAATCAGATAGAGTCTCTGAAAGTCTTCGATCCTCCTGTGACATCATATCGTCATTTTGAAAACACACTCGAAAGGCTTTCTTCATATTTTTATATATATTGTGGTGCTGATAAAAATGAATCGTTGTTGATTGGGGGAATTGTTGGGGTGGGAATAATTAGGGACTTAATAAGAGGGTGGAAGAGGCAAGGAGTTTTAAATTGTGGAGGAAGGAAAGGGTTGGACTTTGGTAGCCTTATCCACAGTGTCTTGCATTTCTCACATTTATTCAACAAAGCAGTTGAGGGTTAAGAGCCTTTTGCAAAGGCCCAGCAGTGGCAGCTTGGTGGTCCCAGGATTTGGACTCCTAACCTTCCATTCAGCAGGCCAATGAATTAACCACTAAACTATCGCTTCCCCGTGAGGATGAACTAGCCATGGAAGGAACCCTGTTTTATTTTATTCTTTTTGTTTCCAAAGAATTAGGAGACCTCGTGATATCTGTGTTCAGTTTGTACAGTAATCATAAATAATCATCATCTCTTGTCTCCTTTCTGAGAAGAGTCACAATGTCACAATACATTCGGCTTATCTATGGTTTGATAATCTCAAAAATGTGAGCTCCATTAGCCACGTTAGCTTGGCTCAGATAAGCTCAGAAGTCATCTCGGAAGTTAAGCCGGATTTGGAGAAAGAAATCTCTCATGGATCTCATTAAATAACCTTTAGCGGATCAACTGCTGTCTGTCAAATTAATGTGTTTTTTATTCTTAGCTTTTAAGCAAGTGAATAATGGTGTCTGCAGCTAAGAAAGTCTGCTGCTGCTACTGCTGTTCGCTGGTGTTGGCGTTAAAATTTAGAGAGGCAGATGGTCAGGAAATCAGGCATGTATGAAACTGGAAGCGAGGAAGCCAGTAAATATCTCTTACTTTTCCAGGACAAATAAAAAAATCTTTATGATTATGAGCATATCCATCGTTTTTAAAAAAAGACTATCTTTGCCATACAGGGAAATATATGCTAAAAACTTGGCAAGACTATTTTTAGAGCAGTTGTTCTATTGTATCTTGAACATGAATCATTATCTATTTATAAAATTATACATGCAGCATTTTCTTGGCCAGCGGTAATCATGTAAAATTTCTTATGTGTTTAATGCTTATTTTCAACCTGATACTTTGCTATCAGTATTTATGGAGTCTAAGCTCCAACAATGACATATTTAGTTTGGAAACATGAGTTAAGTTACATTTCATTTCAATACTAAATTCAATTCAGTTTAAAAATAATGCATTTAACAATAGATTTTGTCACAGAGAAGATTTCCTCCTCCTCCTCCTCCTCCCCCTTCTCTTCTTCCTTCTCTTCTTCTTCTTCTTCTTCTTCTTCTTCTTCTTCTTCTTCTTCATCCATTTTCTACCGCTTATCCGAACTTCTCGGGTCACGGGGAGCCTGTGCCTATCTCAGGCGTCATCCTGCATTGAGGCAAGATACACCCTGGACGGAGTGCCAACCCATCGCAGGGCACACACACACACACTCTCATTCACTCACACACTCACACATTACGGACAATTTTCCAGAGATGCCAATCAACCTACCATGCATGTCTTTGGACCGGGGGAGGAAACCGGAGTACCCGGAGGAAACCCCCGAGGCAAGGGGAGAACATGCAAACTCCACACACAAGGCGGAGGTGGGAATTCGAACCCAAAAACCCTGGAGGTGTGAGGCGAACGTGCTAACCACTAAGCCACCGTGCCCCCCCCCCTCTTCTTCTTCTTCTTCTTCTTCTTCTTCTTCTTCTTCTTCTTGTTATTATAATCAATATGGTTGCCAATGTCATCTAATATAAAACAGAGTGCCTTGATAAGTCTTGGTGTTACTTATGTTTCACCCATTACAGCATCTCTGGGACATTTAAAAGTTCACTACTTCATTATCCAGTGTGATGTCCTGTAGGAACTAGCAAGATTAGCAAGTTAACCCTAGAAAATCTCACAGTAGCGCGTTCACTCACCTGTCCTCCGTTAGCCGCATGAGAATCCGGCCCTCTGTGGAAAATACGATGAAGGACATTCGAAGCTGTGGGCTGAGGGAAATAAGCAAATGAATTACTTGCCTAATGTAACTACATGATTCATATGTGAAACGGTGTTTCACATAAATTGTAACACAATTTACTTATTTGCGTTTTTTATTGGTAGCATGTGAGAGTTACATAACATTCAACATTAGAGTAACAAAACAATCAACCACAACAACAACAAAATCAACAAGAACCCTGGCATTTAAGGAAGGTTGGGCATTAAAATATTGTATTCGTTTTATTTATATATCAGTATTATATTATATACAACAATATTTCATCTGCCAGTTCCCACCCACCATCCAGCTCTTCTCTATCATGTTACTGTTACCAACCAAGACACCTGAACGCAACCATCTGCATCTTTTCAAACTGCTGTATCACAACACAGGGCAGTGAAACACTCTCTGCGGAAACTCTAGTCTGTCCCCTTCCACGGATACTCATGATGGGCTAGTATCACTGTGATTGACAAGGTGAGAGCTTACAGTATATACCCCCTCCCTTCCAGACCACCCAGCCAATCCTTGCTCCTTTGCCTCCAATACTTTCCTGTTGTTTTCCCTCTATGTCGATTTTACTCCAATAAGAATTCCCACTTATTCTTAAGCATCTTTGTGAGTTTAAATCATCTTACCTAATGAACTTATAAGCCAGATGTGCAACAAAATTATAGATCTCAGTCCAGTGATGCTGCACACTTCCAGACCTGCATAAAGGACCAGACACAGTGTTAGAGTAGCATATGTAGTAGTGTCACATAAAAAAATATCACAGTATATTCAAAGACATTGTATCAAATCATGAGTATGTAATAATAATAATAAATAAGACAGGGACTAAATTAGTCTTATTGTATATTCTAGTCTCATTTTTACAGAGTCATTAATTAGACATCTTTTCTAGCTTTGATATGAAACAACTGGTATTTTTTTCCCTTTTGGGTTAAATATAAATTTAATTTGAAATTCAGGCATTTTAAATTCTGACGTTTTATATTTCTGTCAAGCTGCTTTAAGACAAAGTCTATTGTAAGTCTAATGTGCTATACAACTAAAATTTTATCGAATTCAAGTCCTCTGGAAATTTCTAAATCCCCACTGAATTGCATTGATGAAAGTAATCAGTTTTCTTATTAAAAACAAAAAAATGGCTCCAAACCTATTGGGCCATTTATTTTTGCACCAAGCATGTCTCCCACAGCAAAAAAAAATGTTTTTCTTTTAAAAAAAAAACCTTTTAAAATGATTCAAAGAGCATGTGCTATAATGCAACCATATGCTTAAACCCAAAGCTCAGCCTTCTGGCTGTACCATGGTGAATGTTTGTGTGGCTGAAGTGTCTGAGCAAAAAGTCACTTAATGAAAAGAAAAAAAAAAAAAAAGATAATTGCCATGAGCTCATGATCTCATTATTGTGGTTCATGTTTTTTTTTTTCCTTTTAGAAATTACAGAAACCAGTCTGATGAATGGACCGATCTCTGATCCAGATGTGAAGATAAAATGTGATACATTCAACATACAGTATAAGACACACACGTGACATGACATGACATTTAGTCCTGATGTGTCTCTTGGCATCTGTCCAAGTGACATCTAATGTGAAATGTCTTCATAGCATCGAATTTATCCCAAGAAGAGTGCTTTACCTATTCGACTGAGTCATGTCATGATTTCCCAGGCATGAATGACTTCTCAGGCTGGGTCAGAGAGGACATTTTTATTTACTTTATTTTTTATAAGATAAATTACATGTTCTATCAGCTGGTCTTAATGGTAGACAGAAGGATAACGTATGATCTCAATCAACGGGTTTGTGCTGTTCATCAATAAAAAATTATTACACAAATATACACACTTAAAAGGTGTTTTTTTTTTTCTCAAGCATTTCGGGTCCATAAGAATCTACAGAGTTTAATATTCCTTTCTGTTTCTCCATCTAAAATAACCAGCAAAGACATAAAGTGCTCACAAGTCAAAGTTTAGAAAAAAACTGGTGTGGTCAGAAAAAGTGACAAAATGGTTACAAACAGATGCACCAACTCATTCTGCTGTTTTCCTTTGTTACTAAGATACAACTGCGTCCCTATGCAGAGCCAGCTGCCAAAAAAAGGGCCAACACTTTGGAACATCTGGATCTCATGGTGAAACGGGCTCAAGAAAAGTAGAAATGAAAACTAGGAGAAAAGAGAATGAGAAATAAATGCAAGTGTAAAGATGAACACAAACAAGTTGTCAGTCACAACTGGACAAAAGAAAGCATTCAGTATGTCCAGATTATGTGAAACATAACCAAGCTAAAGTATGTGTATAAGTTTATATATCTGCCATAAAGAAGCAAAAAACTGGACTATTTTTAACGTTATGTAACGTAATTGATATAGTGTTGACCTCTGTGAGATCTGGTGAAGAACTGGGTGTCAAAAACATAGTATGAAGAGTATACAGTAGTTTTCAATGTTTTTGAAGTTTTGGAGCATTTTCCTGAAAATGCTACTGCGGAACATATTGTTACATGGTGCTTGTTTTCTAAATGGCCACGTTTTTCATTCATTCATCCGACCATTCATTTATTCATTCATTCATTCATTGATCTTCTAGTGCTTTATTAATGTCAGGGTGGTAGTGGATACAACAGGAACACCAGGTGCTAGGTGGAGATACAGAGCTGCTGTTAATGGGACACAGAGGCTTTGACAGACAGAGACACACACACAAACACACATGCATGCACACACACGCATGCACACACACATGCATGCACACACACACACACACACACACACACACACACATGCATGCACACACACAAACACAAGTTTTTATCTCTCTCTCTCTCTCTCTCTCTCTCTCTCTCTCTCTCTCTCTCTCTCTCTCTCTCTCTCTCTCTCTCTCTCTCTCTCATTTAAGGCCCATTCCAAACAACAACTCCTCTACAAGGAGCCCAGAACTCACAGCAAAACAACATGGAGAAAAAATAACTTTTTTTGTACTCAAATTTGTACTCAGGCTCAGAAACAGTGGAGTTGTGATGCAGCAGCATACACCGCATCAACATATATACAGTATGACATGCAAGTGTAGTGTTTAATGAACTTCAGTCCTTTCATTGTAACTGTTGAGCTAATTACAGTATAACGATTTAAACTAAGTCATGGTTTGGACAATTACACTCAGTACTGTTCATAAATATGTATAGAAACAATGAGATTACAACAAGCACTTTAATATAAACATGTGAAGTAAACCAGAGAGCTGTCAGAGCCACTATTATAGAAAATGAATCACCATCTTCTGACCAATCAGATTCAATTTAACAACATTTACAGTATAATATCCCTATAACACCAGCTGTACCTCTACATCAATTTGGGACATTTATCTACATCCCACATCTCTACTGTAGGATTGTAAAGTCCATCCGTGCCTAAAAAAGGACAAAAACTGTTTTTGCCTTCCATAAGGTGAAATAAAAAGGTTGTATAAAGGTTCCTATCTGGACAAAAAAAGAACCAAACCAAAATAAATCTTTGAAATGTTTCAAATACAATGATAAGTTTGTGCTCAGTAAAAAAAAAAAAAAAGACAGGTAAAATTCCATGACTTTACAAATATGATACAAAATGTATATATATTTTTTAATTATTTTGCTTAAAGGCGAGGTAAGGACTTCAATAATATGTGTTATACAGTATATGTTTGGCCTACAAAATTCGTCAAATGTATTTTTTTACCATGCAGATAAGTGGCGCGAGTTGTGAGCATGCGCTTACCTCAGAAACAACAAAACAATACTGCTAATACTGTTTTTTTTTTTTACGAATATCTGGTTGAAATGCGATCCACTTATGTCTGATACAGAACCAAAAGCGTTGCAGCGTAAAACGTTGACTGCCTCCAAGCAGCTACTGCAATTATAACCAGATGCTGTTCCATTTGTCTATCCATTAATTCAGCCTGTCTCTGGTCCTGGCTCGGACCCCTGCACTAATCCTTTGGTTTCTTAACGTTCTTATACAATTAACAATCAACCTTATAATGAAATCAAGATGTTATCTCAGCAGGATAATTCAAAGCTTTAACGCAAAAATGTGTTATTAAATCTGACTAAATCCAGTATTTTTCAAATGAATAGGCTAGTAAATATTTTCTTAGTTAGCATGATGAAGAGGGAGTGTGTAAAATAAAGAGAAAGGAAAAAGAAAGAATAACATTTTTGTCTATTGGGAAGTAATAAGGCTTTTACTTTTTGTAAAAGTTTTTTTATATACTAGTCCAAAGGCATTGCAACCCTTTGATGATGTTTTCTTAATATTCACATAGAATAAGAGCACTAAACGTTAAACAGCATGCATAGCTAAAATACAGATTGTTCTTCATTCTTCCATGGATTACCTAAAGCGGTTGGTTTGTTCATCACCAGGAACAGAAGAGTTGTTAAATAAATAAATGATATTTATTTCTATATTCGGTTTTCAACATTAATTAAAATTTAATCCTATATTATAAGTCTTACATAACAGACCGCAATTTGGTTTGCAGTAGGTTTGTTAGTTTGTTAGTGACATTTTTTTCTGGCAAAGATGTGTTAAACACTGGACAAGACTATACTAAAAAAAAATGCTGCTGTAATCATAAAGTCTGTTGTTTGCTCATCCCAGGACTGTACATTTTATTACCCACTCTTTATTACCGAACACCTGTCCAAGATATTTCATACTTTTTAACTTTATGTAATTGTACAATTCTACTGTTAAAAGTACTATACAAATAAATTTCAGTTGAATTGATTCACCAAAGAAATGCAAATTTAGATTATAGTATATTCATGTCAAGCAAAGTTGGAGAAGCACCACCAATTTAACTCTTGGGTGTAAAGGTTTGGCCAAACAAATATTGGTTAACTTTCTTCCTGTAACTCTTATGTATAGTTTTGATCCTTTAATTTCCCTAGCAACTGTATGCTTGTCATGCTGAGTAACATCAAGAATCAGAAAGAGTAAGGGCGATATGCATAGCATAGATCATCATCATCATCATCATCATCATCATCATCATCATCATCAGCAGCAGCAGCAGCAGCAGCATCCGAAGAAGCAGCAGCAGCAAACTTAATCATGGTCAAAGTTGCAGTGGATCCTAGGAATGAACCAGGAATACAGCAGTCCATCAATAGTTTATGTGTATATTAATAAAAATAAAACCCTGGTTATAAGATATAGGTTGATGGCATCCTAAATCTGTAACCCAGTGAACCAGAGATAAAGTATTCATTGATAAAGACTTCAAAGAAATTTTGTACGTCACTCTGGATAAGGGTTTCTGCCAAATGCTGTAAATGTAAATGTAAATTATTTGTGTTGGTGAGGTGGGAGGAAAATGGAGGTATACCCAGAATTGAACCTTGGATCCTGGAGCTTTGTAGTATTAACCCCATTCCCTTAAAAATGAAGCTGCCAGGAAGAACCAAAAAAGGGGCTTTTCATAAAGACACCTAAGAAGAAACAGGTTTGGTTCCCCAAAGAGTTTTTCAATGAATGGTGCTTAAAAGAACCAGTTTTTCATAGTGCCATAAAGAATTTTATTGTCTGAATTTTATTATCTGAAGAAACTTTTCTCCAATAGAAAGAATGGAAAATTATATATATATATATATATATATATATATATATATATATATATATATATATATATATATATATATATATATATATATATTTGGATATTAATTATTGTAAGGATGTTTAAGGTCCTTCATAGAGCCATATGTCATGACAAAGAACCTTTATTGGATCAGAAGATGGAAATGAGATCCATGAAGCGTAGCCTGTGGGTCAGTACATTTTTTATTGGTTTTAAGGAATCATAAACCACATATCAAATGTATTATATTTATGATTATTGATTAGAAATGAATAAACAATGCTCATTATGAGACCCCTGGATCCAAGAGGATTTAAAACCCTTGCTGTAAGTGCATGTCATTGCATGGAAAGTTGATATTTTTTATTGTAAGCTATAGCGGGCACTGGCACGTAGAATTCAGTATGACTGCACTGTCTCATACAAGGCATCACAGTTTTAGGATGCAGTAAATATGGCAAAGAGGAAGTGGTTAACAGGAAGTAATTGTTTCATCAGGTGAGAATAACAAAATGCATTTTTAAGAAGAAGCCTTCATCTTTTATCCAACAGTGACAGCTTGGTGGTGCTGGGGCTTGAACCACCAACCTACTCAACAACAACCATGACCCGCAACCATATTAGCTACCAGCAATTCAGCTTTCCTTTGACACCAAACTCCTCCTACATTTACTGATTACTCCTAATCACTGCTGATCTCAACCATGAAGTAGGAGTTCAGTCACAATATATTCTTAAGAAAGGAAGAAAGAAAAAGAAAGAACGAAAGGATGGATGGAGGGAGACTGTAAAGAAAGAAAGAAAGAAAGAAAGAAAGAAAGAAAGAAAGAAAGAAAGAAAGAAAGAAAGAAAGAAAGAAAGAGTGGAGGGAGACTGTAAAGAAAGAAAGTAATTGAGAAAGAAGGAAATTAAGAAAGAAAGAAAGAAAGAAAGAAAGAAAGAAAGAAAGAAAGAAAGAAAGAAAGAAAGAAAGAAAGAGTGGAGGGAGACTGTAAAGAAAGAAAGTAATTGAGAAAGAAAGAAGGAAATT
This sequence comes from Tachysurus fulvidraco, assembly GCF_022655615.1. Taxonomy (NCBI): domain Eukaryota; kingdom Metazoa; phylum Chordata; class Actinopteri; order Siluriformes; family Bagridae; genus Tachysurus; species Tachysurus fulvidraco. The sequence goes on along the minus strand of NC_062531.1, from coordinate 23,484,462 downwards.
AAGAAAGAAAGAAAGAAAGAAAGAAAGAAAGAAAGATAGAAAGAAAGATGGAGGGAGATTTGGAAAAAAGATCCCAGCATTCATCAGATCATCAGGATTCTGCTTGGCTTTCCTTTAATCGTCTATCATTATTTGAGTTGCAAAGAAAACTTACTTATCCAAGACGAAGTAGAGGTCAAAACCTCCATAGCAGGACGGTGTTGCTACTCCTTCATCTGGAGATAAACCCACATTCCCATCAGCAATCCACACCAGCAAGAAACACAGCAACAACTCTATCCACCATATCTTCCACTTAGTGTGAGCCATGGTCTTGATATGACAAAACAAAAGAAAGGAAATCTTGAAGCATAAGTCTGAGAATGATGTCTTTTTCACTGCAGGTACTCCACACTGCAACCTGAGATTGGGTCAAACCATCCTGGGAATAGTTTTGCGTGTCTTTAAAGTTCCAGAAGCAATTAAGGATGCTTAAGTAATGGATAAAAAACAAAACAAAACAAAACAAAACAAAAGCACAACGACAATTTACCAGATGATGCAGGAATGTGGTCCAGGAATGTGAGCTAAGATAACCGGTTGTTTTAAAAAAGGAAAAAAAAAAACTTTTTTGCATGCACAAATAAACACAGACATGTACTGGACGGAATCAAGCACCTCACTGACCCAGTTTCTCAGCATTCAGCATTAGTAGGAATGAGAGAGAGAGAGAGAGAGAGAGAGAGAGAGAGAGAGAGAGAGAGAGAGAGAGAGAGAGAGGACGAGGTGGGAGTGTGTGTATGATTGTTCATCACTGTCTTTCAGTCAGTATCCCCACATTTTCCATCTTCTTTCCAAAACAGATAGAAAAAAAAGTTTGTCTATAAGAGTGAAAATGTACTGGGTGTGTAGTGCTAGTGCCACCTAATGCCAGAGAGCAGCAATGGCTGACTCTCTCTCTCTCTCTCTCTCTCTCTCTCTCTCTCTCTCTCTCTCTCTCTCTCTCTCTCTCTCTCTCTCTCTCTCTCTCTCTGTGTGTGTGTGTGTGTGTGTGTGTGTGTGTGTGTGTGTGTGTGTGTGTGTGTGTATAAACAAAAACCGTTTGGTCGGACTAAAAATTATCAGTATATATAAAATCATTTTCAACCATTCCAAAGAAATTTCCTGTACAAGTTTAAAATCATGAAGCACATACACCTTGTTACTTTTTCCCTAATGAGGTTGGTATATATCTGCATAAGAAAAAACCTGAATAACTTTTTTAAAAATGTATAATTGTAAAAATTTCACGTCGCTGTTGGTTTCCACCTTGAACTGCACTTCTCATGACTCATGAAACACCAGTTCGAAATCACAATTGTCCTTTAAAAAATACGGACTTTCAAACAAATAAAAAAATCTTTGCGGGATTTCTGTAATCCATTATTGCTTTATTGTTGTATAGAATTATGTCATGACATAACCTCTTCTGGGGGAGTTGGGTTCCGATAGTGGCGCGACGTTACTTAACTGGTATGCTATTTTATGTTTGTCGGTAGAACACCATTTTTTTCCAGTGCCGTAACTCTATCTGGATTATGCTCATTAAGGAGAGGGTTTACATTAGTTTTCCTTGGCCACTACGGCTTTGATGAAGCATGTAAAACAGTGGAGCACCTGATGTTATGTCCAACGCAGAGGGCTTGCTTCGTGACCAGTTTGAGCATGTGTTAGATGGTGCACTCCGTAGGGAGCTGAAGCAGATTGTCCCTCAACAACCCACAGCTACCTTGCTGACAGTGCGAGGGGAGGCCAACCGGTGGGAAAGGGAAGGTCTATCTGGGGGAACAGTTTAACCAACTCTCTCGGACAGTGGCGTCTTTGCAGGGCCCTAAAGCATATAGTCGGCCTTCATGTAAGAAATCGGTACTTTGTCATTGATGTCAACAGCCAGGTCATTTCACTAGAGAGTAAGGGTGAACGGGTTAGGTTTCATGCTCGTGCCAGTTCTGTTACCGTTCTGTCCCATAAGGTTGCCAGGGTGCCATGCTCTTTACAGCCGCTGGAAACCTAAAGCCCACTGAGCCCTTTAGCCACGGTTCAGGTGGGGTAATGACTGGCTCACAGATGGGTAAGTTGTCAAGCTTAATGTTGGCCTGTCCACCAGTCGGCCAGTGTTGATTGGTGGAGCCATGGTTCCCTGTTTGATACTACGTCTTTGGTGTCAACCATAAGTTTATTTTTAGAGCAGTTTGAAACTTGGGTCCCAATCCTCTACACATGTCAGTGGCTGCAACTTTGTGCTGCCAATGGCTTGGAAATTCTTGGAGTTGCATGTGGTGTTGTGTTAAAAAATTATGCCAGATTCCCTGATGTGGGATTTTGGTTGTAAAGGACCCCCAGAAGTTTTATCCTGTACTCCAGGTGTTTTTGGGATGAATGTTATTGGTCATATTGTTACCAGGAACTGTTTGATACTTATTGCAACTCCCTTTTTAAGTTGGCAGTTGTGTCCCAGGCTCCTGGTTTGGTTAAGAAGGCTCTAGATAAGTGTCATCAATCAGCTGTTAGACCTCAGGGAGTTCGTGTTGGCATGGTGATGGTAGGTGGTACTGGTGTGTATACCCGGTGGGGTGATGAAATTTGTTGCCGGTAAGCTCTAACTGGCTTGCTGATTCAGCCATGATATTTGAGCCACCAGAGGATGGATTGGTGGCCACCTCATGCCTGGTCATAGGTTGTCCGAGGTACAACCTATGTTCCGGTAGTTAATGTTGGGACCACAGACATGCTTTATACTTGTATTGGCCTGGGTTCATAAAGTTCAGGTGGTTACTTTATTTCCGGGTGTTCAGGAGGTGAGGCCTATTACAGCAAAAGTCGCAGAGAAGTGGCATCTACTGTAGCTCGATGATATTGTGATTTCTACCTCTGTTACACAGCATCTTCAGTGGCTGGAAGTGGTCTTAATTCGGTTGCAGTCAGCGGGGCTTAAGGTGAAGTTGGAGAAGTGTGTGTTTTTCCAACAGAAGGTTAGTTACTTGGGTCATGTTATCTCCAAAGAGGGGGTCTCAACTGACCCCTCAAAGATTGAAGCCTTTACTAAGTGGCAGCGTCCTTGCCATGTGTCAGAACCCTGGTCTTTTCTTGGGTTTGCTAGCTATTACCGGCGGTTGGTGTTGGCCTATGCTGATTTCACCTTCCTTTTCATTCTGAAGGTGGATGTGAGTTACCAAGGGTCTCAGAGATGTTCCTTCCTAGGAGCAGGGTGGTAGAATTAAACCCATGGCTTATGTCAGCAGCCTATGGCCCACTGAGCACAACATGACCATGACTATAGCTTCATGAAGTTGGAGTTTTTGGCACTCAAGTGGGCCATGACCAAGAATTTTTTGTGAAGATTTGTTGGGTCATAAGTGTGTGGTTTTCACTGATAACAGCCCACTTAGTTATATCCACCTGGCCTTTAATTTTGAAATCGAGTATAGGTTGGGCCGCAATAACAAAAATGCAGATACCCTTTCCCCGCAGTATATGTCGAGATTTAGCTTAGCTGAGCATGTCCTTTCTGGTACGTCTGTTCCAGCAGTCCTTCAGCAGGCAGCCAGGCATTAATCTGCATGGTCAGCCAGTGTCTCATGGGATTGTTGTGGATGAAGCCACCCAGAGACTGTCATGCCTTCTTTGGAACCAATGTTGTATGGTCTGGTCTTTATAATCAGGTCTGTGCTGAACTCAGTGCAACCAAAAGCTCCTAAGGAACTAACAGGTCATCATAGGCTCTATTATAAACTGTTGTAGAAAGGACATTATTTACTGTAGAGTGTCACCCAAATGAGGATCGGTTCCCTTCCAAACCTTTAGAACACAGAACTTTATTCTGAAAATCTTACACAGTATAAGCAAATGCATAGGTCTAATGTAAATATACCAACTATTCTGCTTTTAACTAGTTTTGTTATAGACAAATTATTTCCCAAATATTCATAAATATTCATGCTTATATGCACATGATAAGGATTGACACATATTTATATATTTTACCCAGAAGGCACAGTAGCTTATTGGATAGCATATTTGCCTTGCACCTTTATTGTTGGGATTCCTGCCTCCACCCTATGTATGCAGAGTCTGTTTCATATCCCTGTGCTTCAGGGGTTTCTTCTGTATACTCTGTATATTATTTGATTTTGAACCAAATACAAATGTATTTGTATAGCACTTTTAACAATAGACAATGTCACAAAGCAGCTTTACAGAACATAAACATGAAACAAAAGGTAAATATAAAGATTAATATAATACAAAAAAATCAAGATTAACATGACATGTAATTTTCTCTGATAAGACAGAAATGCTACTTATCGGTCCAAAAACTTATCGGTCCAAAAACCAGTACATAGAAGCTCTGACACTTCAACTTCCATTTAGAGGATGTAAACTTGTCTTTTGAAAATCATATCACCCAAATTGCAAAACCAGCCTTCTTCCACCTTAGAAATATTGGCAAGCTAAGAAACATCCTATCTTTAGCTGATGTAATGACGCATCGTAAGGCTGATGATCCATTTGCAGCTTATAATGACCAATCTCGTAAACAACAGGCACAGGTCAAAGAAGGCAAACACAATATAGGCAGGCAGAAGGTCAGGGCAGAAGGTCAGGGCAGGCGGCAAACAATCAATAAACCAAAGACAGAAACTAGAGACAAACAGGTAAATGCTCAGAATGACCGCAATGGCTGATCGAGACTTCGCACTGGGGTAAAGTTCAAGTTCAGCTTACATAGCGTTGGAAATCAGAAACAGCTGGCGGCGTAATTAGCCCTGGTGCGGGGATTATGGAAACTGCAGTCCGGAAACGACTAATACTCCAGAGACTGATGCTGAGATGTTAGTTCATGCATTCATGCCCTCTAGACTTGTCTACTGTAATGCATTACTAGGTGGTTGTCCTGCATCTTTAATAAATAGGCTACAGTTAGTCCAAAATGCAGCTGCCAGAGTTCTAACCAGGACAAGAAAATATTATCATATAACCCCAATTTTATCCTCTTTACCATGGCTACCTGGTATATACTGTATAGAAATGATTACAAACTGCTGCTACTTATGTTACAATCCTTCATGGTCTCCGAGATCACAAAACTCAGGACGTCTGGTAGTTCCCAGAATATCTAAGTCTACTAAAGGTCGTAGAGCGTTTTTGTATTTAGCTCCCAAACTTTGGAAAAGTCTTCCTGATAGTGTTTGGGGCTCAGACACACTTTCCCAGTTTAAATGTAGATTAAAATCTTATCTCTTTAGTCAGGCGTACACTTAATATTTTCCATAATATTGTGCTTTAATACATCTGACCACATGCACATTATCATCTAGTGCTTGCTAATATTATGAAGAGTAGCTACTGTATGTTAATCCCTCTCCACTGTTTGTCTCTCTGGAGCTGGTACATCTCTAAATGTCTCAGGATCCTCACATGGTTGGCCTCATCTCAGTGAAGGTCCAAAATCTTCATAACATGGAAGACAATCAGAGCTGGTACAATTTCTGGATGCCTCGGGATGGGTAGGAAGAGAGTAACTGCTGTTGATAACATTTGCACGCACTAGATGATAATGTGCATGTACTAGAGCACAGGATTATGGGAAGTGTTATATGTATGCTTGTATGCTTGCACATAGCATTTTAATTTACATTTAAACTGGGAAAGTGTGTCTGAGCCCTAAAAACTGCCTGGAAGGTTATTTCAAAGTTTGGGATCTAAATACAAAAACACCCTTCCAACTCAGACTCTACATACTGTATGCACAGAAGACATTTCACTAGCATCACTAGCAGGCAGATCAAGTGATAGAGCATCTATAAAAAATTACATAATTTTATTTTATTTAATGTTTTCTTATACTTTAAAAAACAAAGGCTAGATAACTTTTATAGGCATGAAAATGTCGTCACTGCCGATTACCACCTGGACTCCACTTCCCGGGATTCACCACTACACCACAGCACCCATGAAACACCAGTTTGAAATCACTCCCTTTAAATAATACAGACTTTATACTGCAAAATTGTGCTCCTAGCTAGTTGTAGTGAAGTGTTTTGTGTCTGCGTGTGCTTCCCTTCACCGTAGAAGTCGACGCCTTTTTTCCTCATCCTTAATGTCATTTATTATCCCAATCAGGATTTTTGTTCTTTTAATGTCTTCTAATGTGCTTTTCCTTTCATTTTATAATAATATTATTAATAAATTATAGGTAGCTGCTGCTGCTGAAAAGAAAACAAAAAACTGCATAATTTGCAAAAAACATTGTTGCTTTATTTATCTTCATTATTTATTTCATGACATTGTATAAAATGAGTTTCATCATTTGATTAATCACAGTTGAACAACATGAAGACTCAAATCCGTCATTGTAAATTTCTGGATTTATTTTCCAGCTGTGCTGCTATTCAAGTTCGTTTGCAATTTCCTGCTGCATCTCTTGTTCTGAATATAAATATATGAGAAAACAGACAAACAATTTAACACAAAAGAGAATGTCAGAGGATTTGTAGATGATTGTGTGTTTAAAACAATTATACAATATACTAGAAATGGTCATCCTGTGCTTGTATTATCACTGTTGTGTTTAATTACCCCATAGAGCAGGACTTAGGACCAGGCTGGCATTTGCAAAAGTGACATTTGCTGTTCACCCAGGTTTGTCCAGGACCGTACACTTTATTATCAATACTATCACGACAAGCGAAGAAAACTGAAAAAAGAAAGAAGTTATGGCAGCTCAATATGAACAGACATGATCACAGCATGACATCTACATGTGTTTATTTACCTGCAGCGTTGGTCACAGAAATGACTGCAAACAGGACAAAACACAAGAGCATGGCCTTCTTCATCATGGACTGTCCAACAAAACAAGTAAATAAAGTAAATAAATATCAGCATGACATGTAAATATATATAGATCAGAATCACAAACAATCCCAATAATGTTGGAATGCACACTCACTGTTTCGAAGTTAAGTCTGGATGATCCGATACTCCAAAGTCTGCAACTGAAATCTGTCTTTATATACAGCAGAATAGGGGGCTGTAACATGCATGTTAATATGACTTTGTTAGTCTAATTATAATGTTTATATAAGGAGTTGGTCTTTGTTTGTCTATACTGGTAACATACCATGTATGCCAAATTAAACTGGCTAGAAAACGGGAGTGGGTTGTGGGTGGGTCTTTGTAGGTACAATTTCCATTTAATTTGTTTTACATGACCAAGAAGAAGACAATTTCTGCATATGCTATTTTAACTGAAATGTTTTATGACATTTGTAGTATTTGAATTCAGAGGTTATTATGAAGGTTGTTTTGTGTATTGATTAAGAGGTTTTTCTCTTCAAAGTCCTCGTAAGGTTGAAACTGATGGTATTTGTCACACTGTACAACACAGTCCCAAGAGTTCACCATCAGACTGTAAATTAACATGTTCTCCAGATTACACTGCAAAGGCTCTGAGATTAAAGAAAAATGCTCCTCTTCTCTCAATTAATTAACTGTGGTATGTGAACCTTGGTACAATATCACTATTATGTGAGCTTGAGATAATAAGTATATTTTCCTAACATTAACGTTGTTTGAATTTCAGTTGCAGTATGTATTAAAAGTAATGTCCCTCCAGCGTGTCCTAGGTCTTCCCCGGGGCCTCCTCCGGGTTGGACAGGCCCGGAATACCTCCCCAGGGAGGCATCCAGGAGGCATCCGAAACATATGCCCGAGCCACCTCAGCTGACTCCTCTCGATGTGGAGGAGCAGCGACTCTACTCTGAGCTCCTCCCGAGTGACCAAGCTCCTCACACTATCTCTAAGGGAGCGCCCAGCCACCCTGCGGAGGAAACTCATTTCGGCCGCCTGTATCTTGTCCTTTCGGTCATGACCCAAAGCTCATGACCATAAGTGAGGGTAGGAACGTAGATCGACTGATAAATAGAGAGCTTCCCCTTGCGGCTCAGCTTGTTCTTCACCACAACAGACCGGTATATCGACCACATCACTGCACCGATCCGCCTGTCGATCTTCCACTCCATCCTTCCCTCACTCGTGAACGAGACCCCAAGATACTTAAACTCCTCCACTTGAGGCAGGAGCTCTCCACCAACCTGGGACAAAGAAACATAAGACAAAAAGACAAAGAAAAATCTATGTAAAAATACAAAAGGTTGAAGACTTGGTTTAAGAGTTGAATGACTTAAATATGAGTGACTAGAAGAAGACAATGAGGAATCAGACGCTGTGCCTACAGCTATATATGGTTGAAATGACAATAAAAGCTTCTTGAATTGACTTGACCCTCATGTGTATTATAGTCTTTGTGAAGTAATGTACTAAACAGAGTAACAGAGTACATCGTACTTCATTACAAAGTATTTCAATTACTTTAGAACACAGAACTTCATTCTGAAAATCTTTCCCAGTAAAGAAATGCATAGGTTTAATGTAAACATACCAACTATTCAGGGTGGACAGATAATTATTTCCTGAATATTCATAAACATTTATCCTTAAATCCACATAATGATGATAAACATATATTTATATATTTTATCCAGAAGGCACAGTAATTTATTTGATAGCATATTTGCCTTGCACCTCTAGTGTTGGGATTCTCACCTTCACCCTATGTATGCAGAGTTTGTTTGATTTCCCTGTGCTTCAGGGGTTTCCTCTGTATACTCTGTATATTATTTGATTTTGAACCAGTCGAAAGATATTTGCTGTGAGCTTGTTGATGTCTCTAAATTGGCCATGTGTGTACCTTGCCCAGATGTCTCTTCAACACTCTCATCATAATTATAATGGCACAAGGACCATGAAATATAGGAAATAATATTTCACCTTACAAAACCAGATTCTTCTCATCCTCCTGTGATAAGCCTCCAGTATTTCATAGGCTGTCACCTAGATATCCTTCAGCTCAGAGCTGGTTATCCAGCAGATTTATTACAATACCTGCTCCTGATTGTTGAGCATGTTTCTATTAAAATGATTACGGACATCACTGTAATGATAAAAACATAATACATGAATAACATTTTGTATTGTGTAAGATTTTGACATCTTCGGTAAGATCATCAGGGTCTTTCATGATTGCAGAAGAAATATTAATCTTCAATTTTTTCTGTATCGTAGTAAAGCTGTCCACTGGTGAATGGGTAATACTTGTCTAATAATGTAGTTTGTATAACCCCAAACTTTTCTAATATATTTAGATGAACATTGGTACCCATGACAGCCAAACTATACTAAGATGAAGCAATACAAGCAAGAGATACAGTACAATCGTAATCAGAGCGCAGTTAGTTGTTGATCATTTACCACTTTAAGCAGCACTATCTCTGTATTGTGATGAGGCCTTACACTTGATTGAAAGATATCGTTTATGTGACTGCTGTGCAAGTAAAGTTTGACTGTTGAACTAAAAATAGACTGTCGAACCATTTCAAGAATACCAAAGATAAAGGCAAGGTTTAATTCTGACCTAGAGTTTGACAGCCAACAAGCGTCAAAGTTATTTTTCAATCATTGGTATAATAATCTGCTAGCTTAAATAGTTTATCTGTCAGAAATTAAATTACATTTAAGATAAATTTAAGTAAACTGAGTAAACACTGAGTTTCTTTTCTGAACTCTTGCGCATGGTTTTGCTGGAATAGTATCTTCAGAATCTCAAAATATGCTGTAGCATTTGTTGTGTATGTATCTTGTTTTTCTTTTGTTACTGCTTTGTCTTTCATTCACTAGTTCTTGGGCAATGACTGAGGTTTGTTAAATGAAAGGAAAATGGGGTTGTCTGCATGTGGGTGTTTTTTTAGTTTTTATCACTTAAAATATACAGCACACTCAGACTCTATGTACTGTATGCACAGAAGACATTTCACTAGCATCACTAGCAGGCAGATCAAGTGATAGAGCATCTATAAAAATTTACATAATTTTAATTATTTTATTTAATGTTTTCTTATACTTTAAAAAAACAAGGCTGGATAACATTTATGGACATGAAAATGTCATGTCACTGCCAGTTTCCACCTTGGATTCCACTTCCCAGGATTCACCACTACACCACAGCACCCATGAAACATCAGTTTGAAATCACACCCTTTAAATAATACAGACGTTAGACTGCAAAATTGTGCTCCTAGCTAGTTGTAGTGAAGTGTTTTGAGTCTGTGTGTGCTTCCCTTCACCGTAGAAGTCGACGCCTTTTCCCCTCATCTTTAATGTCATTTATTATCCCAATCAGGATTTTTGTTCTTTTAATGTCTTCTAATGTGCGTTTCCTTTCATTTTATTAATAAATTATAGGTAGCTGCTGCTGCCCAAAAAGAAAACAAAAAAACTGCATAATTTGCATAATGCATTGTTGCTTTATTTATCTTCATTATTTATTTCATGACATTGTATAAAATGAGTCTCATCATTTGATTAATCACAGTTGAACAACATGGAGACTCAAATCCGTCATTGTAAATTTCTGGATTTATTTTCCAGCGGTGCTGCTATTCAGGTTTCTTGCACTTTCCAGCTGCATCTCGTGTTCTGTAAATAAATATATGAGAAAACAGACAAAGAACTTAACAAAAAAGAGAATGTCAGAGGATTTGTAGATAATTGTGTGTTTAAAACAGTTATACAATATACTAGAAATGGTCATCCTGTGCTTGTATAATGTCTGTTGTGTTTAATTACCCCATACAGCATTTCATAGTTCCAGGCATGCATGTGCAAAACTGACATTTGCTGTTCACCCACTTCTGTCCAGGACTGTACACTTTCTTTTCATCGGCACAAATGAGAGCTGAAAAAAGAAAAACATTATGGCATCTCAGTATGAACAGACATGAGCACAGCATGACATCTACATGTGTTTATTTACCTGTTCGCTGTTGCGTGCATTGAGCAGCGGCGGTCACAGAAATGACCGCAAACAGGACAAAACACAAAAGCATGGCCTTCTTCATCATGGACTGTCCAACAAAACAAGTAAATAAAGTAAATAATTATATCAGCATGACATGTAAATATATATAGAGCAGAATCACAAACAATCCCAATAATGTTGGAATGCACACTCACTGTTTCGAAGTTAAGTCTGGATGATCCGATACTCCAAAATCTGCAACTGAAATCTGTCTTTATATACAGCAGAAAAGGGGGCTGTGACATGCATATGTTAATATGACTTTGTTAGTCTAATTATAATGTTTATATAAGGAGTTGGTCTTTGTTTGTCTATACTGGTAATAAACCACATGTTTGCCCAATTAAATTGTTTAGAAAAAGGGAACTAGGTGGATGGGGCTTGGTGGGAACACTATCCTTTATCATTTGAAACAAGGCGGCCTACAGCACATGCATTACTCTGAGATGTGACATCCCCAAGCCATACTCCATGCTGAGAAAAATGTACAGTTTCCTGCCTCAATGACTCTCGTCCTGTCGCACTCAAACCCATCGTTATGAAGTGCTTCAAGAAGCTCGTTATGAGGCACATCAAGACCCAGTTACCACCCTCACTGGACCCCCTACAGTTTGCATATTGTCCAAACCGCTCCACGGACGATGTTATTGCCACAGCCCTTTATTTAGCCCTCACCCACCTGGACAATAAAGACACTTATGTACGAATGCTGTTCATAGACTTTAGTTCAGCATTCGCTGTTCTGTGTATTGTCTTTCTTGTCTTGTCTTGTAATTTTTTGTCTGCACTGTCCTTTGTCCTGCACTGTCTAGTTTGTCTTATTTGTATTGGGCTGCAATTTTGCCCCACTTTGCACAATTGCACTTTATATGGCTAAGACGTACTTACTACGTCCTTAGCTCTGTCTTTGCTTTCATGCAGCACCACAATCCTGGAGAAACGTTGTCTCATTTCACTGTGTACTGCAACAATTATATATGGTTGAAATGACAATAAAAGCTCCTTGATTTGACTTGTAGCTCAAGTGTATTATAGTCTTTGTGAAGCAATGTATTTAACAGAGTAACAGTACATTGTACTTCATTACAAAGTACTTCAATGGCTTTATGTAGCAAGGTAACAAAGAGGGGCGGGGTCTCTAACCCTATTACGGATTGCCAATAAGCCACGCTTATTTAAAGGACAGGCGAAAGTGAAGGGTCCTGTTAGCAATTGCCCAGTGCTCGGCTTGTAGCTGTGTGGGACCGTGAGTCCCGGTATATTTCCCCCGGTATAAGTATTTTACTGTTTTTAGCATGTGATAGTTTGAAACTCAGGATCATTGTGGATTTGTTTTGCCAAGGTATGTTTTGTTTGTTTTTATTTGCTTTGTTTGTGTGTTTGGTTATAAGTGATGTATGCAAATGATTTAATTTATTTAGAATGTGGGTTTGATGTTCGGGACCACCGTGCAGTTGGCTGGTTGGTTTCGTTTCGTTAAGGTACGTTTAATTTTTATTTGGTTTGTTTATTAGAGTGTGACTGGTAATAATTAAATGACCTATTTTGTTATAGGTTGTTGGATGATAGTGACTAGTCGCTGTTCTCTTTTGGGTTTTCTTTTTTGTACAATTGACTGCTCCCTGTGGTGAATGTATGTTAAATCCCTAGCCAGCTGGTGTTTTGTTTCTTTTCGAATTATTAAGTTTGTGTAATTTGGTTTAATGGTTGGCTAGGGGATTTTGTTTTTATTTTTATTTTTCCTTTCTCTTTTTAAGTACATTTGATTTTCTGTGTCTTCCTGTACCCTTTTGGGTATACCCCTTGGGTAGCTTCCCACCAATTTGTGGGGAATCAGAGACGGGGATTGATAGAGCCCCAACAGGTTTTGTGTGCTTAATTGTGTGATGTATTGATATTGAGGGTGCATTATTAATGATTTGTGGTGGGTTTATGGGGCGGAGATTGCTGTGCTCATACAGTTTGCAGTGAAACTACTCTTCCCTGTAGGAAGCTCTATTATCTTTTGTCTGCTGAGTATACCATCTGAAGGAGGCTGCTCTGGGGGACTGTGTCCGGTCAGGGTGAACGACCCAAATTATTTTTATGTTCTGTTAAATAAAGTTTAATGTGTTTTCTATTTTATGCTTACTGTGGTGGATTTTCTTTGTATGCACCTGAGTTCCCTGGGCATTCGGGTTGCTACATTTTGGCGCTGTGAGCAGGGCTGCGATTATTTTGCAGATTTGTGTTTTTGGGAGCAGTTCAGTTGTTTGCTTTTTGTTTTTTAGATTTTTTTTTTATAAGCTAGAGAACAGCGGCTAGAAAGATCAGCCTCCTCTTCTGCATCACCGTCTGGTCGCTCGGCAAGCCTTCAAAATGGAAGAGGAGCTGCGACGACTACGTGCTCAAGTGGAGCAGCTTACGTCGGAAAATCAAAGACTCTTGGGGCCAAGTCAAGGTGGGAATGTGGGGGAAGGACAAGCTAGTGGGGGGGATGTTTCTTCATCACGCAGAGAACAAGCTGTGTATTTTCCCAGAGAACGTAAATGCTCAAAGTTTTCTGGATTTTCAGCTGTTGGGGCATTGTCTGTTGAAGAATGGATAGAGGAGGCTCAGAGTTGTATTGAATGGGACAAAGCTCTCTTTCTTTTGGATCATCTAGAAGGAGAGGCCCGTAATGAAATTAAATATCGGCCTCAGGGAGTGAGGGAAAATTCTGAACAAATTTTTGAGGTTTTAAAAGAAGTGTATAGATGTTCAAAATCATAGGTTTTTAGCAAAGGTTTTTTGATCGAAAGCAGAGGGATGGGGAATCATTATACGAGTTTTCACATGCCCTGTTGGCTCTAATGGAACGGGTAGAGCAGTGCAAGCCAGGTGCTATACCCAATACCGAGACTGTTGTTAGAGATCAGTTTTGTGAAAATGTGCGTGACTCTATGCTTCGCAGGGAGCTGAAAAGGTTGGTACGAAGTAGAGAGACTATGTCACTTTTAGAAGTACGACGGGAGGCTGTCCAGTGGGTTGGCGAAAGGCAACCTAACAGAGACAAGCAGGTACGCTCTACCCCATATACTTACGAGACACATGTTACACCTAGATGTGAGGCTCTTTGTGTTCAGTCTTCTACAGAGTTGATAGAACTTAAGAATATAGTCCTGAAACAACAGGCACAGTTGGACTTGTTGGTAAAGCACCTCGCTCCTGCTATTAGTAAACCTTCTGGTCAGAACAATCGATTTAAGCTTGCACCGGATGGTAGACCAATTTGTATTAAATGTAACCGACCTGGGCATATTGCTCGGTACTGTGATACTGGTCCGGATACTCATGGGGGGAACCAGTTAGAGAACCCTCTGGGCTGTCGGAAAACTAGTGACCCCCAGCGTATTGAGCCATACGCTGGGAGGAACGGTAGAGGGCTCCTGTGCAGATTCTTCAGTTTATGATCGGTTAGTAGGACAATGTCCTGCTTTAGGTGTAAAGATGGATAATGTGAATGTTCCATGTTTAGTGGACACGGGTTCTATGGTCACGACTGTGACCGAGAGTTTTTTAATAAGTATCTTTCTCATGTAAAAAAGCAAGAGTGTGAGTGGCTTGGTTTAAAAGCTGCTAATGGGCTTGATATTCCTTATATAGGTTATATGGAATTAGACGTGAATGTTTTAAATCAGTGCATTCCAAGGCGTGGTATTTTGATTGTAAAAGATCCTATACATACAGCATTACAAACTCGTAAGACCATCACTACGGGTATCTTGGGGATGAATGTTCTGAGGGAATGTTATCAGAGTCTTTTTGATCAATATGGGGCTGGGTTATTCCAGACCCCGCTAATACAATCAGCCACTCCGGGGTTTCGGCGTGCACTTAGGCAGTGTGAGAAAACTGAGGCCGTTCTTAATTCAACAACTGCATTTAAGGTAAAGGTGTTAGGAGATCAGCCTGTTTGTATCGCTGCTGGAACTCTTTCTATGGTACCTGTGACATGTCCCCAGTTTCCTTTAGCAGAATTTTTGTTGGAGCCTTTGGGCCCAGAAGAAGGTACCCTCCCTGAGGGGATACTTGTCTCCCCAGCACTCCTACAAGCAGAGTACGGTACATTATATGCTCCTATTACGAATGTTGGTTCTTTGGACGTTTGGCTTTTTCCACGGAGAGTGGTCGGTACAGTGCAGGTGGCATCAGTGGAAGTGGAGGCCCCCGCCCCTGTGGCCTTTTCAGTCAGCCAGACTGCCTCAGAGCGTGTGGCTTATATAGCCACTCAACAGGTCTTGATGGACCACACTGTAGAACGTTTGGAGTTTCCTTCATTCGAAGGGTTAACTGAAGAACAAGCCATGCAAGCAAAGTCTCTTCTTCTTAAGTACTCTCGTTTGTTTTCTAAAGATGAGGGAGATATAGGGTGTACTGAGCTGATTGTTCATGAGATTCCGTTACAGGATGATATTCCTGTTCGCCAGCCCTATCGTCGCCTTCCTCCATCACAGTATGATTTAGTAAAGAAACACATTAAACAACTGTTGGATAGTCAAGTTGTTAGGGAAAGTAGTAGTCTTTTACTCTTCCCCTATTGTAGTAGTGACTAAGAAAGATGGAACTATCAGGTTGTGCGTTGATTATAGGCAACTAAATGCAAAAACCCGTAAGGATGCCTATCCACTTCCTAGAATTGAGGAGTCACTAGATGCATTGTCAGGTGCGAAGTGGTTTTCCAATCTTGATTTGGCCAGTGGCTATAACCAGGTACCAGTGGCGGAGAAAGATAAGTTCAAAACAGCTTTTTGTACACCTTTTGGCTTATTTGAATTTAATCGTATGCCATTTGGCCTCTGTAATGCACCGGGCACCTTTCAGCGCTTGATGGAGCGCATGTTTGGTGATCAGCGGTACCATTCAGTGTTGCTCTACCTTGACGACGTGATTGTGTTTTCCTCTTCTATTAGTCAGCATCTGAAACGGTTGGAAGAGGTGTTTTCCAGACTTGAACGACAAGGATTGAAGATTAAGTTGTCCAAGTGTAATTTTTTTTCAGAAAAAGGTTAAGTACCTAGGACACGTGGTGTCTGCTCAGGGAGTGGCAACTGATCCCGATAAGATAAGGGTGGTACGGGAGTGGAAACGTCCTATACAATTGGCTGAATTACGATCGTTTCTTGGATTTGCCAGTTATTACCGTCGCTTTGTTAAGGGTTTTGCTTCTCTAGCGGCTCCATTGCATCAGCTGGTGAATCGGATGAGTGGGCCCAAACACAAGGGTAAAACCCCAAAGCTTCCACTAGGGTCAGAGTGGAATGAAGTGTGTGAGAATGCTTTTGAATCCCTGAAATTGCGTTTGATTACTGCCCCAGTCCTGGCCTATGCTGACTTCACTAAGTCTTTTGTGTTGGAGGTAGATGCCAGCTATGGAGGGCTGGGAGCTGTACTTTCTCAGGAGCATAATGGAAAACTTCGTCCTATTGCGTATGCTAGTCGGGGGCTGAGGCCCACCGAAAGAAACATGGATAATTATAGCTCCATGAAGCTCGAACTTTTGGCAGTGAAATGGGCAGTAACCGAAAAGTTTCGAGAATATTTGTTACGGAGTAGCTTTACTATTTTTACCGACAACAATCCACTAAGTTATCTCCAGACTGCAAAATTGGGTGCGGTGGAACAGAGATGGGCTTCTCAATTGGCGTCGTTTAATTTCACTATAAGATATCGCCCAGGTCGTAGTAATGGTAATGCAGATGCCCTGTCGAGGCAATATTTAGAGAGGTTTGCTTCCGGGACTGACATTCCGCCCGTTTTGGGGGAGTCTCCGTCCAGAGAAGCATGGAGGGAGGTGGAGTGTAGGGAAGTTGTTGCCTTGGCCGGGCGGACGGTTGAGGACCTTTCTTTGCTTCAGGAAATTGATCCAGTGATTGGTCCAGTGTTAAAGTTTTTTAGGTCTGGGTGTCAGCCTAGATCAGAAGAGCGAAATGTGATGTCAGCAGGGAGTAAGGAGTTGTTGCGGCACTGGGATCGGTTAAGGGAGAAAGGAGGTGCGCTGCATCGTGTAATACGACTGCCAGGAGAGTGTAAAGAGACCTTCCAGGTTGTGCTTCCCCAATGTTTGCAGGATGAGGTGCTTCAAAGTGTGCATGATGGCCATGGGCATCAAGGCATTGATCGTACTTTCCAGCTGGTTCGTAGTCGGTGCTTTTGGCCAGGTATGACAAAAACAGTAGAACAGTGGTGTCAAAAATGTGAAAGATGCATTTTAAGTAAGGCAGTCCAACCAAAGATTCGGTCATTTCAGGGTACGCTTCAGGCCTCTGGTCCACATGAGGTCTTGGCTATAGACTTCACAGTTTTGGAGCCAGCAAGTGATGGTCGAGAAAATATACTGGTTTTTACAGATGTTTTCTCCAAGTATACTCAAGCTATTGCGACCAGAGATCAGAGAGCTAGTACTGTTGCTCAGATGTTGGTGCAGCAGTGGTTTCATCGTTTCGGACCACCAAGTCGAATTCATTCGGACCAAGGGAGGAATTTCGAGAGTATGGTGATTCAGCAGTTGTGTAAAATGTATGGTGTCCAAAAGAGTAGGACCACTCCCTACCACCCTCAGGGAAACTGGCAGTGCGAAAGATTTAATCGCACCCTCCATGATCTGTTGCGGACTCTGCCACCAGCACAAAAGAGACACTGGCCCCGTCATCTTTCGCAGGTTGTTTATGCGTATAATACCACCGCCCATCATGTGACTGGCATGACTCCTTATTATCTGATGTTTGGATGTGACCCTAGACTCCCAGTGGATTTCCTTTTAGGGAAGGGTGTTATGGAGGATAGTTTTGGTACCATTGAGGACTGGGTGCAGGGTCATCAAGAGAGTTTAAGGGTAGCACATAGTCATGTAAGGCAACAGTTGCAAGTTAAAGCAGAGAAGCGGAATAAACCACACAATGAGAGAGTAAATGATAAGGGATTACAAGAGGGACAGCTTGTGTATCTGAGGAATCATGTTAGGGGAAGGAATAAAATTCAGGATTTTTGGGACCCATGTGTTTACAGGGTGGTCAGAGGTCCTTGTGGACACGAGGCCGTGTACTCCGTAAGACCGGTATCAGGGGAGGGCCCAGTTAGGACAGTGCATCGGTCAGAATTGAGGAGTGCTATACAAAAATCAAGTATTGATACATCTGATTTGCCAATTGGACCGGGTACTGGAGATTTAGCTTTGAGTTCCTCAGTGGATGAGGAGGAGACATTTTGGGGGCCTCTTGTAATGGTGGAAGATCAGGTAGACGATGTTGATCACCTAGATGAGCTAATTTTAGTTCCTGACTCAGTTGCGACGGAAGAGGTAGAGCAGCCACAAAGTCCGGGTCCCTTGCGGCGGTCTAGTAGGACTTCTGCTGGTTGTCATTGTAACCCTTACAGATTGCCCCGTTCTGTGGTTGCAGAGCAGTCAATTAATAGTGAATAACAGTTTTTGTTGATTTTTTCCTTTTTTTTTTTTTTTTGTTATTGGGGCAATGACAAGAATTCCAGGGGGTGGATTGTAGCAAGGTAACAAAGAGGGGCGGGGTCTCTAACCCTATTACGGATTGCCAATAAGCCACGCTTATTTAAAGGACAGGCGAAAGCGAAGGGCGGCTGGGGTCCTGTTAGCAATTGCCCGGTGCTCGGCTTGTAGCTGTGTGAGACCATTAGTCCCGGTATATTTCCCCCGGTATAAGTATTTTACTGTTTTTAGCATGTGATAGTTTGAAACTCAGGATCATTGTGGATTTGTTTTGCCAAGGTATGTTTTGTTTGTTTTTATTTGCTTTGTTTGTGTGTTTGGTTATAAGTGATGTATGCAAATGATTTAATTTATTTAGAATGTGGGTTTGATGTTCGGGACCACCGTGCAGTTGGCTGGTTGGTTTCGTTTCGTTAAGGTATGTTTAATTTTTATTTGGTTTGTTTATTAGAGTGTGACTGGTAATAATTAAATGGCCTATTTTGTTATAGGTTGTTGGATGATAGTGACTAGTCGCTGTTCTCTTTTGGGTTTTCTTTTTTGTACAATTGACTGCTCCCTGTTGTGAATGTATGTTAAATCCCTAGCCAGCTGGTGTTTTGTTTCTTTTCGAATTATTAAGTTTGTGTAATTTGGTTTAATGGTTGGCTAGGGGATTTTGTTTTTATTTTTATTTTTCCTTTCTCTTTTTAAGTACATTTGATTTTCTGTGTCTTCCTGTACCCTTTTGGGTATACCCCTTGGGTAGCTTCCCACCAATTTGTGGGGAATCAGAGACGGGGATTGATAGAGCCCCAACAGGTTTTGTGTGCTTAATTGTGTGATGTATTGATATTGAGGGTGCATTATTAATGATTTGTGGTGGGTTTATGGGGTGGAGATTGCTGTGCTCATACAGTTTGCAGTGAAACTACTCTTCCCTGTAGGAAGCTCTATTATCTTTTGTCTGCTGAGTATACCATCTGAAGGAGGCTGCTCTGGGGGACTGTGTCCGGTCAGGGTGAACGACCCAAATTATTTTTATGTTCTGTTAAATAAAGTTTAATGTGTTTTCTATTTTATGCTTACTGTGGTGGATTTTCTTTGTATGCACCTGAGTTCCCTGGGCATTCGGGTTGCTACATTTAGGACACAGAACTTCATTCTAAAAATCTTTCCCAGTAAACAAATGCATAGGCCTAATGTAAACATACCAACTATTCAGCTTGGACAGACAATTATTTCCTGAATATTCATAAACATTTATCCTTAAATCCACATAATGATGATAAACATATATTTATATATTTTATCCAGAAGGCACAGTAATTTATTTGATGGCATATTTGCCTTGCACCTCTAGTGTTGGGATTCTCACCTTCACCCTATGTATGCAGAGTTTGTTTGATTTCCCTGTGCTTCAGGGGTTTCCTCTGTATACTCTGTATATTATTTGATTTTGAACCAGTCGAAAGATATTTGCTGTGAGCTTGTTGATGTCTCTAAACTGGCCATGTGTGTACCTTGCCCAGTGTGTCTCCCGCCTTATGATCATATTTTCTTGTCCTGTTTAGAACTCTGGCAACTGCATTTTGAACTAACTGTAGTCTACTTACTTAAGATGTAGGACAATCACCTAGTAATGCATTACAATAGTCAAATCTAGAGGTCATGAATGCATGAACTACAACTCAGCATCAGATCCAGATAGGATGTTTCTTAGCTTGGCAATACTTCTAAGATGGAAGAAGGCTGGTTTTGTAATATGGGCCATATGATTTTCAAAAGACAAGTTGCCGTCTAATATAACACCCAGGTCTTTCACTGTTGAGCTAGCAGTTACAGTACATCCCTCTAAATGGAAGTAAGTCCAAACCAGTCTGGAACCAGTCCAAAGATATTTGCTGTAAACCATTTATGTTGTGCCTAATTTAGATTTTGCTCTGTTTAGTCTTATTTGTTAATGGTGATGACACAACCTTGTTACTTTATGATTTAAGATACAACCTTTCATCACTCTCACCATAATTATAATGGCACAAGGACCATGAAATATAGGAAATAATATTTCGGTATATTCCCCCAGTACTTCGGTACTGGGGATATTGGATACTGCTTCATCCAGAGCCTCGTAGAACTGGTCTTTTTCTTCTGGGTTTGAGCAGAGGGTTGGGGCATACACGCTGAGAATTTTGGCTGGTCCTGATGATGTTGACAGCCGAAGAGCAAGGATCCTCTCAGTGCCCGATGACGGAGTCTCAATGAAGGCGACGAGTGTGTTCTTTACAGCGAAGCCGACACCGTGCTGCCTAGGTTCATCCGAAGGCTTTCCTTGCCAGAAGAAAGTGTAATTGGTTTCCCTGATGGTGTCGCTGCCAGCCAGTTGGGTGTCCTGAAGACAAGCAATATCGACATTCAGTCGGAAGAGTTCCCTGTCAATGACGGCAGTCTTCCGTGCATCGTTTACCTGCTGCAGGTCAGTGATGAATCCAGGACACAAGGTCCTGACGTTCCAGCTTGCAAAACGAAGAGCTGGAGTCTTCTTTTTTCTTCTTTGTAACTTGCCTGGTGCAGAGTTTGTAGCCTGCTTGTCGAGATAATTCTCTAAGCTCCACGCACCCAGTGAAGCAAGCTGGCTATGGCGGGACAGCACCTCATTGACTGGGGGCTGCCCAGCTTTAGGAGGGCGGTAGCTGTCCAATGAGACATGGTGATCTTTCCCACCATCGAAAGCAGCCCCTGGCGCCAAGCTCTACGCCAAACAAGCTACGGCTTAGAACCGGTAGACTGCTGCTTCCCGTGTTGTGTCGACGCCAGAGACGACGCTGGAGTGTCCTCTCCAGTGGAGCTACAAAGCCTGGGAAAACCAGAATAGGGAATCAGCTGTTGCCCATGCAGCAGATCCCCCCTCTCCACACAGCTTGTGAGCCCAAGGCAACGACTATGTCGATACAGCTTGGCACCAGCGGCGTTGCAGGAGTTGCCGGATTCACTTTGAAAACAATGTCGGACCGCCTTAGGGACTCCGTCTCCGGATTTTCTGTCGGGGTTTACTCCCTTAGCCTTCCCCATGAGTGGGTATAGCCGCAAGGCAGTGAATGTTTGAGATCAGAGTTTTCCTTCTCCTAGATGAGCTACCACCCCAGGTTTACGAGCCCCATCTACCCGAACTGATGATAAAAAACATTATACATGAATAACATTTTGAATTGTGTAAGATTTTGACATCTTCGGTAAGATCATCAGGGTCTTTCATGATTGCAGAAGAAATATTAATCTTCAATTTTTTCTGTATCGTAGTAAAGCTGTCCACTGGTGAATGGGTAATACTTGTCTAATAATGTAATTTGTATAACCCTAAACTTTTCTAATATATTTAGATGAACATTGGGACCCATGACAGCCAAACTATACTAAGATGAAGCAATACAAGCAAGAGATACAATCGTAATCAGAGCGCAGTAGTTGATCATTATCCACTTTAAGCAGCACTACATCTGTATTGTGATGAGGCCTTACACTTGATTGAAAGATATCATTTATGTGACTGCTGTGAAAGTAAAGTTTGACTGTTGAACTAGAAATAGACTGTCGAACCATTTCAAGGATACCAAAGATAAAGGCAAGGTTTAATTCTGACCTAGAGTTTGACAGCCAACAAGCGTCAAAGTTATTTTTCAATCATTGGTATAATAATCTGCTAGCTTAAATAGTTTATCTGTCAGAAATTAAATTACATTTAAGATAAATTTAAGTAAACTGAGTAAACACTGAGTTTCTTTTCTGAACTCTCGCGCATGGTTTTGCTGGAATAGTATCTTCAGAATCCCAAAATATGCTGTAGCATTTGTTGTGTATGTATCTTGTTTTTCTTTTGTTACTGCTTTGTCTTTCATTCACTAGTTCTTGGGCAATGACTGAGGTTTGTTAAATGAAAGGAAAATGGGGTTGTCTGCATGCGGGTGTTTTTTTAGTTTTTATCACTTAAACTATACAGCACACTCAGACTCTACATACTGTATGCACAGAAGACATTTCACTAGCATCACTAGCAGGCAGATCAAGTGATAGAGCATCTATAAAAAATTACATAATGTTAATTATTTTATTTAATGTTTTCTTATACTTTAAAAAAACAAGGCTGGATAACATTTATGGACATGAAAATGTTATGTCACTGCCAGGATTCACCACTACACCACAGCACCCATGAAACACCAGTTTGAAATTACACCCTTTAAATAATACAGACTTTATACTGCAAAATTGTGCTCCTAGCTAGTTGTAGTGAAGTGTTTTGGGTCTGTGTGTGCTTCCCTTTACCGTAGAAGTCGACGCCTTTTTTCCTCATCTTTAATGTCATTTATTACCCCAATCAGGATTTTTGTTCTTTTAATGTCTTCTAATGTGCTTTTCCTTTCATTTTATTAATAAATTATAGGTAGCTGCTGCTGCCCAAAAAGAAAACAAAAAACTGCATAATTTGCATAATGCATTGTTGCTTTATTTATCTTCATTATTTATTTCATGACATTGTATAAAATGAGTCTCATCATTTGATTAATCACAGTAACAACATGGAGACTCAAATCCGTCATTGTAAATTTCTGGATTTATTTTCCAGCGGTGCTGCTATTCAGGTTTCTTGCACTTTCCTGCTGCATCTCGTGTTCTGCAAATAAATATATGAGAAAACAGACAAAGAACTTAACAAAAAAGAGAATGCCAGAGGATTTGTAGATAATTGTGTGTTTAAAACAGTTATACAATTTACTAGAAATAGTCATCCTGTGCTTGTATAATGTCTGTTGTGTTTAATTACCCCATACAGCATTTCATAGTTCCAGGCATGCATGTGCAAAACTGACATTTGCTGTTCACCCACTTCTGTCCAGGACTGTACACTTTCTTTTCATCGGCACAAATGAGAGCTGAAAAAAGAAAAACATTATGGCATCTCAGTATGAACAGACATGAGCACAGCATGACATCTACATGTGTTTATTTACCTGTTCGCTGTTGCGTGCATTGAGCAGCGGCGGTCACAGAAATGACCGCAAACAGGACAAAACACAAGAGCACTGCCTTCTTCATCATGGACTGTCCAACAAAACAAGTAAATAAAGTAAATAATTATATCAGCATGACATGAAAATATATATAGAGCAGAATCACAAACAATCCCAATAATGTTGGAATGCACACTCACTGTTTCGAAGTTAAGTCTGGATGATCTGATACTCCAAAATCTGCAACTGAAATCTGTCTTTATATACTGCAGAAAAGGGGGCTGTAACATGCATATGTTAATATGACTTTGTTAGTCTAATTATAATGTTTATATAAGGAGTTGGTCTTTGTTTGTCTAGACTGGTAATAAACCACATGTTTGCCCAATTAAATTGTTTAGAAAAAGGGAACTAGGTGGATGGGGCTTGGTGGGAACACTATCCTTTATAATTTGAAACAAGGCGGCCTACAGCACATGCATTACTCTGAGATGTGACATCCCCAAGCCATACTCCATGCTGAGAAAAATGTACAGTTTCCTTCCTCAATGACTCTCGTCCTGTCGCACTCAAACCCATCGTTATGAAGTGCTTCAAGAAGCTCGTTATGAGGCACATCAAGACCCAGTTACCACCCTCACTGGACCCCCCTACAGTTTGCGTATTGTCCAAACTGCTCCACGGACGATGCCATTGCCACAGCCCTTTATTTAGCCCTCACCCACCTGGACAATAAAGACACTTATGTACGAATGCTGTTCATAGACTTTAGTTCAGCATTCGCTGTTCTGTGTATTGTCTTTCTTGTCTTGTCTTGTAATTTTTTATCTGCACTGTCCTTTGTCCTGCACTGTCTAGTTTGTCTTATTTGTATTGGGCTGCAATTTTGCCCCACTTTGCACAATTGCACTTTATATGGCTAAGACGTACTTACTACGTCCTTAGCTCTGTCTTTGCTTTCATGCAGCACCACAATCCTGGAGAAACGTTGTCTCATTTCACTGTGTACTGCAAGAATTATATATGGTTGAAATGACAATAAAAGCTCCTTGATTTGACTTGTAGCTCAAGTGTATTATAGTCTTTGTGAAGCAATGTATTTAACAGAGTAACAGTACATTGTACTTCATTACAAAGTACTTCAATGGCTTTAGGACACAGAACTTCATTCTAAAAATCTTTCCCAGTAAACAAATGCATAGGCCTTATGTAAACATACCAACTATTCAGCTTGGACAGACAATTATTTCCTGAATATTCATAAACATTTATCCTTAAATCCACATAATGATGATAAACATATATTTATATATTTTATCCAGAAGGCACAGTAATTTATTTGATAGCATATTTGCCTTGCACCTCTAGTGTTGGGATTCTCACCTTCACCCTATGTATGCAGAGTTTGTTTGATTTCCCTGTGCTTCAGGGGTTTCCTCTGTATACTCTGTATATTATTTGATTTTGAACCAGTCGAAAGATATTTGCTGTGAGCTTGTTGATGTCTCTAAACTGGCCATATGTGTACCTTGCCCAGTGTGTCTCCCGCCTTATGATCATATTTTCTTGTCCTGTTTAGAACTCTGGCAGCTGCATTTTGAACTAACCGTAGTCTATTTACTTAAGATGTAGGACAACCACCTAGTAATGCATTACAATAGTCAAGTCTAGAGGTCATGAATGCATGAACTACAACTCAGCATCAGATCCAGATAGGATGTTTCTTAGCTTGGCAATATTTCTAAGATGGAAGAAGGCTGGTTTTGTAATATGGGCCATATGATTTTCAAAAGACAAGTTGCCGTCTAATATAACACCCAGGTCTTTCACTGTTGAGCTAGCAGTTACAGTACATCCCTCTAAATGGAAGTAAGTCCAAACCAGCTGTAGGCTTGTTGATGTCTCAAAATTGGCCATGTGTGTACCCTGCCCAGTGTCTCCCGCCTTATGCCTCAAGTCCACTGGGATAAGCTCCAGCTTCCGTAGAAACCTGTATAAGAAGAGTAGTGTAGTAAACCATTTATGTTGTGCCTAATTTAGATTTTGCTCTGTTTAGTCTTATTTGTTAATGGTGATGACACAACCTTGTTGCTTTATGATTTAAGATACAACCTTTCATCACTCTCACCATAATTATAATGGCACAAGGACCATGAAATATAGGAAATAATATTTCACCTTATAAAACCAGATTCTTCTCATCCTCCTGTGATAAGCCTCCAGTATTTCATAGGCTGTCACCTAGATATCCTTCAGCTCAGAGCTGGTTATCCAGCAGATTTATTACAATACCTGCTCCTAATTGTTGAGCATGTTTCTATTAAAATGATTACGGACATCACTGTAATGATAAAAACATCTTCGGCATCCGTCCGTCTTCAAGAGACGATGGTGTAGCTTCCGGTTAAGGTGTCCCATCTGCACCTTCGCGAGTGGCTGAAAAGTCCAATCCTGGATTGACAGTCTCTGTTGCACTTGCTGCAGGTTAATGCTGATGCTTGCTGAGGCTGTTGTTGGTTTGCCTTCCTCCTGGCTCTCTTTGCAGCGAGATTTGTGTTTCTCACCACCTTGGCTTTCTGAGCGCCCTGTCTGAAAGCAAGACGCCAGGCAGGGCGGTCGTCAGCACAGCTCTCCCAATTGTTTACGTTGATGTTGGCCATCTTCATGTCCTTTTTGCAGACATCTTTGTACCGCAGACGTGGCCGCCCGGTCAGTCGCTGGCCATTCTCGTTGATCTTACCCCTTCCGTGCGAGCCGAGACAAGTGGGCCATGCCTCGTTTTCAGCTCCCACTCTCGCATTGAAGTCTCCTAGTAGGTAGAGGCCTTCGGTACTGGGGATATTAGATATTGCTTCATCCAGAGCCTCGTAGAACTGGTCTTTTTCTTCTGGGTTTGAGCAGAGGGTTGGGGCATACACGCTGAGGATTTTGGCTGGTCCTGATGATGTTGACAGCCGGAGAGCAAGGATCCTCTCAGTGCCCGATGACGGAGTCTCAATGAAGGCGACGAGTGTGTTCTTTACAGCGAAGCCGACACCGTGCTGCCTAGGTTCATCCGAAGGCTTTCCTTGCCAGAAGAAAGTGTAATTGGTTTCCCTGATGGTGCCGCTGCCAGCCAATCGGGTCTCTTGAAGACAGGCAATATCGACATTCAGTCGGAAGAGTTCCCTGCCATTACGGCAGTCTTCCGTGCATCGTTTACCTTCTGCAGGTCAGTGATGAATCCAGGACACAAGGTCCTGACGTTCCAGCTTGCAAAACAAAGAGCTGGAGTCTTCTTGTTTCTTCTTTGTAACTTGCCTGGTGCAGAGTTTGTAGTCTGCTTGTCGAGATAATTCTCTAAGCTCCACGCACCCAGTGAAGCAAGCAGGCTATGGCGGGACAGCACCTCATTGACTGGGGGCTGCCCAGCTTGAGGCGGGCGGTAGCTGTCCAATGAGACATGGTGATCTCTCCCACAATCGAAAGCAGCCTTTGGCGCCAAGCTCTACGCCAAACGAGCTACGGCTTAGAACCGGTAGACTGCTGCTTCCCGTGTTGTGCCGACGCCAGAGACGACGCTGGAGTGTCCTCTCCAGTGGAGCTACAAAGCCTGGGCAAACCAGAATAGGGAATCAGCTGTTGCCCATGCAGCAGATCCCCCTCTCCACGCAGCTTGTGAGCCCAAGGGAACGACTATGTCGATACAGCTTGGCACCAGCGGCGTTGCAGGAGTTGCCGGAGTGACTTTGAAATCAATGTCGGACCGCCTTAGGGACTCCGTCTCCGGATTTTCTGTCGGGGTTTACTCCCTTAGCCTTCCCATGAGTGGGTATAGCCGCAAGGCAGTGAATGTTTGAGATCAGAGTTTTCCTTCTCCTAGATGAGCTACCACCCCAGGTTTACGAGCCCCATCTACCCGAACTGATGATAAAAAACATAATACATGAATAACATTTTGAATTGTGTAAGATTTTGACATCTTCGGTAAGATCATCAGGGTCTTTCATGATTGCCGAAGAAATATTGACCTTAAATTTTTTCTGTATCGTAATAAAGCTGTCCACTGGTGAATGGGTAATACTTGTCTAATAAAGTAGCTTGTATAACCCAAAATTTTTTTAATATATTTAGATTAACATTGGGGCCCATGACAGCCAAACTATACTAAGATGAAGCAATACAAGCAAGAGATACATTCGTAATCAGAGCGCAGTAGTTGATCATTTACCACTTTAAGCAGCACTACATCTGTATTGTGATGAGGCCTTACACTTGATTGAATGATATCATTTATGTGACTGCTGTGCAAGTAAAGTTTGACTGTTGAACTAGAAATAGACTGTCGAACCTTTTCAAGGATATCAAAGATAAAGGCGAGGTTTAATACTGACCTAGAGTTTGACAGCCAACAAGAGTCAAAGTTATTTTAAATCTTTGGTATAATAACCTGCTAGCTTAAATAGTTTATTTGTGTCAGCGCACTCATCCGAAGCTCACCTTCGCGGCGCACTCTGGTGACGTCATTCCCTGTCGCATGACTTTTATACTCGGCACTGCTATTTAAGCACGCCGTTCATGCTAGATTCTCGCCAGATGATCTCTCGTCACTACGTTGCTTGTTGAGTCACTCCTGCCAGCCTCCGGTCTGAGCGTTATCTGTTCCTCGCGTTTTCTATTTCCGTGTGTATTTTCCCGTCTCGGATTACCTTTTTTCCCTGTCATTCCTTACGTGAGTTTTCTCTGCTGCCGGTTGTTTTGGTTCCGTTTTTTGCGCTCTGGTTATTGACATTTCGGATTACCCTTTTTCCTGTGTGGATTACTGCCCGTTTCTGATTGGATTATTTTTTTCAGCCCAAGACTTTGCCTGGTTACTTTCTGTGCATTTATGTTTTCATATATAGACATTTATTACTATCCTTTATGTTAATAAATTCTCTTTTTTTTGGACCCTGGCCTGCGTTCTGGCCTGGGTTCTCCTTCCCAGCACCCTCATCTGTTTCACTGATAGTATCATCTGGCCAATAATGAACCCAGCAGGATCTCAGGAGATGCAGTCCCAGCTCGACTCCTTGTCCAAATCCTCCGCTGCGCATGAGCGCCAACTCAAGGAGATAGCCGCATCCACCAATGAGCTCATTCGGCGCATGAGCATGCTCGCCACGACACAGGCCTCCTCGCCCTTTACGAGGCCACCTGCCCAGCCCCCCCAACCCGTGGTCGAGCAGAACATAAACCCCATTCGGGAGCCACACCTGCCCCATCCCGAGCGTTTTTCTGGTGA
The DNA here is from genome assembly GCF_022655615.1 of Tachysurus fulvidraco. NCBI lineage: Eukaryota > Metazoa > Chordata > Actinopteri > Siluriformes > Bagridae > Tachysurus > Tachysurus fulvidraco. The sequence continues at coordinate 23,455,795 of NC_062531.1, read as the reverse complement.
GGCGGGACTTTGCCGTGCATTTTTGATGCAGTGCTCAGTGATCTTCGAGCTTCAACCCTCCTCCTTCCCTTCGGATCGGTCCAAGGTAGCGTACGTTATCTCTTTGTTATCTGAGAAGGCCAAGATCTGGGCAACAGCAGAGTGGGAACGTCAGTCAGTCATCTGCTTCTCGTTCGATGCCTTTTCGGCTGAGCTGCGCAAGGTTTTCGACTCCACTCTGCCTAAGATGGACGCCACTCGAGCCTTGTTCGAATCATCTCAGGGGTCCCGCTCAGTGGCTGAGTATGCTGTGGATTTCCGCATGGCAGCTGGGGACAGTGGCTGGAACCCCACGGCTCTCTACGACGCGTTCTACCGCGGCTTGTCCCCCCAGGTGAAGGATGAACTCGCGGCCCGAGAACTCCCTCGAGAGCTTGACGACCTGGTTTGTCTGGCAACCAGGATCGATCGCCGTATCCAGGAACGAAGAGAGGAGGCACGCCCAACCCGTTCCTGGCCTCCCAGAACCCCGAATGCCAAGCCCCCTGTCGAACCAGACAGGTCATATGGGCCTCCCAGAAACCCATATGTCAAGACCCGCTCGGAGTCTTACAGATCACACTCGCCTCCACCTCCCCAGCCCATGGAGATAGGACGGCATCTCCTGTCCGCAGCAGAAAAGGAGCGGCGCCGGGCCCACGACCTCTGTCTCTACTGTGGCAAGGCAGGACACTTTGCCTTCGCATGCCCAGCAAAAGACAGGGCTCGCCGTTGACGGAGGAGCCCACGGCGAGCCTCTGGTGTTTAGCCTCCCCCAAGCCACTTCTCCGAGCCCGTTTCCAGATCAAGAGCCAAGAACATGATCTAGCGGTCTTCGTTGACTCTGGAGCTGACGCGGAGTTCCTTGATGAGGAGTTAGTGCGTCAGCTGGAGATCGAGACTGAACCTCTACCCGCTAGTCTCCAGGTACGGGCCCTGGATGGCCATATCCTTCACCGAGCTCGCTACCGCACCAAGCCCCTGCTGGTGTCCGTCACCAAGGAACACATGGAGTGGATCTCCTTCCTCGTTATCCCTTCGTCCCATGCACCAGTCATGTTTGGATTACCTTGGCTGCAGAAACATAACCCTCACCTGGATTGGTCCAGCGGCCGGGTCCTTGGTTGGGGGATCTACTGCCAGGCTCATTGCCTGACCACCTTGGCACCCCGCTCGTTATCAGTCAAGGAGGACCTGTCCCCCGATCTCTCTCTGGTGCCTGCTGAATACCATGATCTGGGTCAAGTGTTCAGTAGAGCTTGTGCCACTTCCCTACCACCACACAGACCTTATGACTGTGCTATCGACCTCCTGCCAGGCACTGCCCCCCCCCCGGGGGTGCCTGTACCACCTATCCAAGCCTGAAAGGGAAGCCATGACCCAGTATATACAGGAGTCCTTGGAGTCAGGCATTATCCGCCCGTCTTCATCCCCAGCCGGTGCAGGTTTTTTCTTTGTGGAGAAGAAGGATGGGACTCTACGACCCTGTATTGACTATCGGGGTCTGAACGCCATCACCATTAAAAATCGCTACCCGTTGCCTCTCATGGCCTCCGCTTTTGAGCTCCTTCAGGGGGCCACCATTTTCTCCAAGCTGGACCTTCGGAACGCCTATCACCTAGTCCGCATCCGTGAGGGCGACGAATGGAAGACCGCATTCAACACTCCCACTGGCCATTACGAGTACCGGGTGATGCCGTTTGGCCTCACCAATGCCCCAGCAGTATTCCAAGCACTGGTTAACGACGTTTTACGGGACATGTTAAACCTATTTGTGTTTGTTTACTTGGACGACATCCTCATTTTTTCCCGCACACCTGAGGAACACATCCATCACGTCCGTGCAGTGCTCCAGAGGCTTTTGCAGAACCAGTTATATGTCAAGGCTGAGGAATGTGATTTCCATGTCACGAAAACCACCTTCTTGGGTTTCATTCTGGCAGCAGGGAGTGTTCGGATGGATCCTGACAGAATCAAGGCTGTTCGGGACTGGCCCTGCCCTGGAACACGTAAGCAGCTCCAGCAGTTCTTGGGATTCGCTAATTTCTATCGGCGATTCATCCGGGGTTACAGCTCGGTTGCTGCACCCTTGCACCAGCTCTCTTCTCCTCTTCAACCTTATTCTTGGGGGCCTCAAGCCGAGCAAGCCTTCAAGAAGCTGAAGCAGCTTTTTACCTCTGCCCCCATCCTCTCCTTGCCGGATTCCACGCGACAATTTGTGGTTGAGGTTGATGCATCTGATACCGGAGTTGGGGCCGTTTTGTCTCAAAGGGACGTCAAGGACAATAAACTTCACCCGTGTGCTTTCTTTTCACGCCGTCTCTCCTCGTCTGAACGTAACTACACTATCGGCGAACGTGAGCTACTGGCAGTCAAACTCGCCTTGGAGGAATGGCGGCACTGGCTGGAGGGTGCGGAACTACCGTTTCTGGTCTGGACTGACCATAAGAATCTTGTATATCTCCAGACTGCCAAGAGACTGAAACCCCGGCAGGCTCGTTGGGCACTCTTTTTCGGCAGGTTTAACTTTGTGCTGTCTTATCGGCCGGGAACGAAGAATGGGAAGCCAGATGCTCTCTCTCGTCAGTTCTCCCCCGATCCCGTCGAGGCCGTTGCTGAACACATTCTTCCCCCCTCTGTCACTGTTCGGGCGCTTCGACTCGGGATAGAAAGAAGGGTTCAGCAAGCCGTGTCTAACCTGCCGGTCCCTACTGACTGTCCTGAAGGCAAACTTTATGTCCCTGACCAGCTCCGTTCCCAAGTTCTTCAGTGGTGTCACAACTCTCGGCTTTTCTGTCATCCCGGTTTCCCTCGGACCCTATCGGTTCTCCAGCGTCATTTCTGGTGGCCTTCGCTCAGACATGACGCACAGGAATTTGTCACTGCCTGCCCAGTATGTGCGCAACACAAGAGCTCTCGATCTCGCCCTGCCGGCCTCCTGCGGCCCCTGCCGATCCCTTGCAGACCTTGGTCCCACATCTCACTTGATTTCGTTACCGGCCTCCCTCTTTCTGATGGCTACTCCGCTATCCTCTCTGTGGTCGATCGCTTTTCCAAGCTCGTCCATTTTGTCCCCCTGACCAAACTCCCTTCAGCCAAGGAAACGGCGTTGCTCCTCCTCCAACACGTTTTCCGGCTCCATGGCATTCCCCGGAATATAGTCTCGGACAGGGGACCCCAGTTCACCTCCAATTTTTGGAAGGAATTCTGCCAGCTCTTAGGCGTCTCCATTAGCCTCTCCTCTGGGTTTCACCCCCAGTCCAATGGGCAGACGGAACGGCTCAACCAGGAGCTGGAGACGGGGCTCCGTCTCCTCTGTGCCGAGGATCATTCGTCTTGGGCCTCCAACCTTGTTTGGGTCGAGTATGCCCATAACTCTCTGCCTACTGCTGCCACGGGTCTTTCCCCTTTTCAGGCTGCCTATGGCTATCAGCCCCCATTATTCTCCACACAGGAGCTAGAAGCCTCAGTTCCCTCAGCCTTGGCCCTCGTGAGGCGCTGTCGTCAAGTCTGGAGAAGAGCCCGCCTCGCCTTGCTGAGATCTTCCCGGAGTTATGCTCGCTGGGCCAACCGCAGACGCCGCCCCGCTCCTCCTTACCGTGTCGGGCAACGGGTGTGGCTTTCCACCAAAGACCTCCCGTTGAAGATTGCATGCAGGAAGCTGGCTCCCCGTTTCATTGGACCGTTCCCTATATCTAAGGTTATCAATCCAGCTGCGGTCCGGCTCAAGCTGCCCAGAGTGTTTCGCATCCACCCCACCTTTCACGTTTCCAGGCTGAAACCTGTCCGGGCCTGTGCACTGGTTCCCTCCACCAGACCCCCTCCTCCCGCCCGGGTCATTGATGGCGGCCCTGCGTTTACTGTCCGTCGGCTCCTGCGCTCCAGACGCCGTGGGAGGGGTCTACAGTACCTGGTGGACTGGGAGGGGTACGGCCCTGAGGAACGCTCCTGGGTTCCGGCGCGCCACATCTTGGACCCGGACCTCCTCTCCCAGTTCCATCGTGACCACCCCGACCAGCCTGGTGGGACGTCGTGAGACGCCCCGTGGAGGGGGGGGTACTGTCAGCGCACTCATCCGAAGCTCACCTTCGCGGCGCACTCTGGTGACGTCATTCCCTGTCGCATGACTTTTATACTCGGCACTGCTATTTAAGCACGCCGTTCATGCTAGATTCTCGCCAGATGATCTCTCGTCACTACGTCGCTTGTTGAGTCACTCCTGCCAGCCTCCGGTCTGAGCGTTATCTGTGCCTCGCGTTTTCTATTTCCGTGTGGATTTTCCCGTCTCGGATTACCTTTTTTCCCTGTCATTCCTTACGTGAGTTTTCTCTGCTGCCGGTTGTTTTGGTTCCGTTTTTTGCGCTCTGGTTATTGACATTTCGGATTACCCTTTTTCCTGTGTGGATTACTGCCCGTTTCTGATTGGATTATTTTTTTCAGCCCAAGACTTTGCCTGGTTACTTTCTGTGCATTTATGTTTTCATATATAGACATTTATTACTATCCTTTATGTTAATAAATTCTCTTTTTTTTGGACCCTGGCCTGTGTTTGGGTTCTCCTTCCCAGCACCCTCATCTGTTTCACTGATAATTTGTTAGACATTAAATTACATTTAAGATATATTTACATAAACTGAGTAAACACTGAATTTCTTTTCTAAACTCTTGCGCATAGTTATATAGTCTACATCAGGGTTTTGCTGGAATAGTATCTTCAGAATCCCAAAATATGCTGTAGCATTTGCTGTGTATGTATCTTGTTTTTCTTTTGTTACTGCTTTGTCTTTCATTCACTAGTTCTGGGGCAGCTGGTTTTTTGAGTCTGTGTGTGCTCTTTGTGTTTGCCCTAGTTTATTATGTTTATAGTTATTTGTTTATATTCCCCCCTTTTTCCATTTTTAATAAATGTCATTTATTATTGTTTTTAGGATTTTTGTTCTTTTAATGTCTTCTTATGTGCATTTTCTTAATAAATTATAGGTAGCTGCTGCCAAAAAGAAAAAGAAAAAACTTTGCGTAATTTTTCGACTATTGGCCGAATTCTCTTCTCCAGTACCCTGGCATAAACTTTTCCAGGAAGGCTGAGGAGTGTGATCCCCCTGTAGTTGGAACACATCCTCCGGTCCCCCTTCTTAAACAGAGGGACCACCACCCCATTTGCCAGTCCAGAGGCACTGTCCCCAGCTGCCATGCGATGTTGCAGAGGCGTGTCAACCAAGACAGCCCCACAACATTCAGAGTCTTGAAGTACTCAGGGCGGATTTCATCCACCGAGGAACTTCTCAACTACCTCAGTGACCTCAGCTTGGGGGATCGACGAGTCCACAATTGAGCCTTTGGCCTCTGCTTTCTCAGGGGAAGACAGGTCGGTGTGGTTGAAGAGATCCTCAAAGTACTCCTTCCACCGTCTGAGAATGTCCCCAGTCAAAGTCAGCAGATTCCCACTCCCACTTTAAACAGTGTGTGCAGGGCACTGCTTCCCCCTCCTGAGGCACTGGTGGAGGGGTTTGCGTGCCTGAATGATCCTAGGAGCTATGTTGTTTGGGGCTTTCTGCCCCTGGTAGGGTCTCCCAAGACAAACAGGTCTGTGATGTCACCCGGTATGGCGCAACCGGGGCCCCACCCTGGAGCCAGTCCCAGGGTCGGGGCTGGCATGCGAGCGCCTGGTGCCCAGGTCTTACCCCACAGGGCCCAGCCGGGCTCAGTCCGAAGGAGGAACTGTAAGGGGCAATCCCCGGACACGGAATCTGGCTCTAGGGACATGGAATGTCACCTCACTGGAGGGGAGGAGCCTGACCTGGTGCAGGAGGTTGAGAGATACCGACTAGAGATAGTTGGGCTTGCCTCCACGCACAGCTTGGGCTCTGGAACCCTCTACTACTCTGGAGATGCCCGTGGTGAGAGGTGGCTGGATGGTGTGTGCTTGCTCATAGCCCCCCAACTCAGCAGCCATGTGTTGGAGTTCAGATGTGTCTGGGATAGGTCTCTCACTGTTATTTGGGCTTATGCGCCAAATGGCAGTGTAGAGTACCCGACCTTCTTGCCATGTCTGGGAGGGGTGCTGGAAAGTGCTCCGACCGGGGACTCCGTCGTTCTCTGTCGGCAATCCCCGAACCCGTTGGTGGACCCAAGAAGTAAGGGATGGCGTCAAGCTAAAGAAGGAGTCCTATCGAGCCTAGTTGGCTCGGGGGACTCCGGAGGCAGACGATAGGTACTGGAGGGCCAAGCGATCTTCAGCCCGGGTGGTTGCGGAGGCAAAAAGGCAACTAGGTGGATGGGGCTTAGTGGGTACAATCTCCTTTTTAATTTGTTTTAAATGACCAAAACGAAGACAATTTCTGCATATGCTATTTTAACTGAAATTTTTGTGTTTTGTGTAACCATTAAGAGGTTTTTCTCCTCAAAGCCCTCATGGGCTTGAAATAAAAAGTTATTTGTCACACTTTACAACATAGTCCCCAGAATTCATTATCAGACTGTAAAATAACATGTTCTCCAGATTACACTGTAAAAGCTCTGGGATTAAAGAAAAATGCTCCTCTTCTCTCAATTAATAAACTGTGGTATGTGAACCTTGGTACAATATCACTATTATGGTGAGATTGAGATAATAAGTATATTTTCCTAACATTAATGTTGTTTTCAATTTTAGTTGCAATATGTATTAAAAATAATGTAATAAAAGTGTATGTTTTCCAATCAGCCATAACATTAAAATCACTGACTTCTGAAGTTAATAACACTGATAATCTTGATACACTTCCTCCAGTCAAGGGGCAACACATTATGCCCCAGGTAAACAGTCAGTTCTCAAACTTAATGTTTTGGACAACAGTAAAAATAAATCATACTGTGCCCACCGGGGGGGCACGGTGGCTTAGTGGTTAGCACGTTCGCCTCACACCTCCAAGGCCGGGGTTCGATTCCTGCCTCCGTGTTTGAGTTTGCATGTTCTCCCCGTGCCTCGGGGGTTTCCTCCGGGTACTCCGGTTTCCTCCCCCGGTCCAAAGACCTGCATGGTAGGTTGATTGGCATCTCTGGAAAATTGTCCGGTGTGTGTGTGTGTGTGTGTGCCCTGTGATGGGTTGGCACTCCGTCCAGGGTGTATCCTGCCTCGATGCCTGAGATAGGCACACACTGTAAAATTTTCCCTTGTAAATTTACAATAAATAATTGGATAAATTTTGCATGACTTTCACAGTAAGGATTACAGCAATATCCTGTGAAATATACTCACAGCAATTTACTGTAATTTTATATCTGTGATATTACAATGTATTGTTGTAAAAGCACAACTGTATACTGTAACTGCACAGCTTCAATGACAAAGCAATTACTGTGATATTACAGTACATTACTGGGGAATTACAATCTTTTGTTGTACATCATTACAACAAGGCCCTGTACTTTTACAGTGTGTACTGTGAAAGTAATGTACAAGTTGACAATAATTTACTGTGAATTTACAATGTATACTGTGGAGAAAGTCATGCTAAAATCGTCCAATAACTTACTGTAAAAGTAATGCAGATGAAGATTCCATTTACAGTGAATTTACAATCATTGTACAATTAACCCCCTCCCCCCAAACAAACAACTCTGAGGTAAAGTCAATGTTAGCCCAATGGCATATTTATTAACAAATAAATATTTTTCAATGTACAGCAGATGCCATGAACTTCAAGAGTTCAAGAAATTCAACTTTCTAGTCATAAGTTTCCTCAAAAGGGTGCTCACATGAGGGTTCACTGTTGTCTGCTTCTTGATCTTTGAACCTCTTTCAGGATTGATGCCCAGGAAGCACCTGTTAATAAGCAAAGATAGTTTCAGTTTTAAATAGACTTACAGTATGTATTGCAGACAGCATTTATCAAGGTGTGCTTTTTCCCCACATCAAACCCTAATAGATTTATAATCCAAACTTGTTAGATCTTACTCTCACCATAATTTTGCCATTTTTAGCCAAGGTGCCTCAGGTTAGGTTTGCCTGAGGCAAAGTGGTTGATTTTCTACTATGAGAGGCCATATCAACGTGCGCCGCCACTGAAATGTATCTTCACACAATTGGCCAGTTGGTAAATTAAAACCAAGCCTTGTTGAAAGTATGACAAACACATCTTTTTCAATTAAGGGCCTGAGAGCATTTTGTTCTGCTTTTAAAGAAAATTTCATCTACTTCATTCAACACATTCGCATTTCGCAATAGACGTTTCAAAATCATCATCACATAGCCTGCCCCAAAACAAAAAAATAGCTGTGATTGGACCGGCAGGTATTTGTCAGCATAACATGTGTAGAAACCCAGACTGATCTGCAAAGCGAAATTGAATGAGTTCGCGAGATCAGGATGTTCTCACCAGGCTAGCCTCAGGTACCTCGTTTGTCATAATTTTCGACCCCAAGACAATCATTGAGTTGGAAGCCTGTACTATAATGTGAATTACAAGACTAAATGCGATCTTTATAAAATACCTTTGAATGAACTCCATTGTCAAAGATCCAGCGGCAGGCTACTCAAGGTTGAATACGTAATGGCTGTTGAAGAATGCTGCTACTCCCTGTAAAAAGAAAGGGTGTGGGCCCATCACGACATGTCCCTCGATGGATATAAGCCATCCAGAGGGCTTCATCATGTCACCTGAAATGAACAGATACAACATTGTGTTATAAGCACTTTGGGATCTGCTTAAGATACAAAGGGCTATACAAATGTAATTCTTATTATAATTATTATTATTTATTGTGGTCATGTAGATTTCTAGAATGAAAACAAAATAATGAGTTAGAAATGTCGCTACTAGATCAAAGTAACGTTACCTTGAATGATCAAGCAGAGGGTGGCGGGGAGTTCTGCAGTATTGACGTCCACAGCAGTGGCACATGGCTTTAACATAGTTAACACACAATAGCATGGATTTAGGTAGAGCTGATGTGCCAGGCAGTATAGGCCCAGCAGCCTGCAGGTAGGACCTATGCTGCCTATACATATGAATTTGCAGTCCTGTGTGTTTTCTGTACCTCCGTGAGCAGTCAAGCACCCCACACTGATAGTGATAATTGGGGGCATTGCTATGCAGTTTTGTGTGCTGAACATAGTTACACACATTCTCAGACACATGCTCACAGCCAACGAATTTACAGTTGAACATTGTGGTGCATGTTAACTAGTCACCTACCTAATCTATTTCTCCTCACTCTTAGCCTGACACTGAATAGGATGGTTAGCCTCGCCCCCTGATGACCTGAAAAGAAAAGGAAAGAAAAAGGAGAAATTACACAAAGGCAACCAACAATAAGAAATTCAGTTTGATTATGATCATTGATCATTGTAATTTAATTTTAGCAGTGGTATATATATATATATATATATATATATATATATATATATATATATATATATATATATATATAGTGTTTTTTTCTGTTGCACTTTAAATGCTCACTCAATGTAAAGTGCATTTACAACTTTTACAATTATTATTCATTCATATCAGGGCAAGTGGGAACAATAGTGTTAAAACCCTCCCGTTGTTGAACACGACATAAGACTAACTTACTCCAGTTAGCTCAGTCATGTTGTAACTAGGATATCCACTGGAAAAATATTTTTTCATGGACCGTTTGAATCACTACGTTATTAAAGTTAAACAGCTAACGGTTAGCTCCTCTATGCTAATCTATGATAACCTTGACTGATTACAGAAATGTGCACACATAAATAGTAATGTTTGTCCCATCATTGGTTTTATAAACTTTACAAACACCAGATATGTCTAAACGGTGATAGTGACATGAAAAATTTTAGCAAAACTCTCGTCATTACTAGCATTACTATTAGCAAATGCTGTGAGAGAACTTTCAACAATTCCGGGCACTTGCTAACAAAATGTGAATTGTGTCATGCCATAAACATTTATTTGAAAGTAAATATTATAATTATATTAAAATAACATGGGTGTAAGTGCTGCAAACATGCACGCTGCTCACCTTCTCCATTCAGCCCGGAATAGAAAAGGGACACGACGGCGTCTTCAGTTCAAGTTCACTTTTCTCGTGAAGCCATAAGGAAGTGACCAAAACTGCAATTCATCGACTGGCCGCTTAAGGCTTGCTGCAGAAGGGAGTCAGCCCCATAGACTCCCCATGTTAAAATGCCCAACTTTACAGCAGAAAAAGACGCGCTGCCAAGATGTCTACTGCCCGCTCTGCACACTTTGAGCTTCAAAACCGCTCTTGAGGAGTCTATGGGTCACTACGTGCATGTTTTTATACAGTCTATGGTTCAAAACAGTTTGGTTATGTCATGTGACTTCTCAGGGCATATTTCAATACAATATTTCACTGTAATAATACTGTTTAATGCTGTGAAATCCTTAATTGCAAGATTTTACTGTAAAATAAGAGTTAAATGCTGTAAAATCCAAGGATACTGTAGTTTTTACAGGTATTCATTGGGATATTACAGGGAAACTTAATTACAACAATTACAACAATTTCTGGAGGCCCCCTGATGCATTACGCTGAGATGTGACATCCCCAAGCCATTCTCCATGCCGAGACTGAAGTGGCAGTTTCTCAGGACCTGTTCCCTACTGTACTTCCTGCTGAGGACAGATTGGCAGCCTCATAAATCCTTGGCAGCCTCATAGCCCTGTTACATGCCGAGGCTAACACAGTGGCCTCCCAGGCCCTAATCCACACCCCACCACAGGCCCTGTCCCAGGCTGTGCTCCACAGCCCACATGTTAGAGACATTTTGCCCACAGGAGCAGGATTAAGGTGATTATCATGATTAAGGTGGCCTGTTTTCACTTCTTGATTCACGAATCTATTTAAGCCCTCATTTGTGTTATAGTCTTTTTGAAGCAATGTTTTAAACAGAGTACATCGTACTTCAATACAAAGTAATTCATTGGCTTTCGAACACAGAATTTTATTTTGAAAATCTTTCACAGTAAAAGCAAATGCAAAGGTCTAATGTAAACATACCAACTATTCTGCTTTTAACTAGTTTTGTTAAAGACAGACTATTATTTCCCAAATATTCATGCTTATATGCACATAATAACGATAAACACATATTTAAATATTTTACCCAGAAAGCACAGTAGCTTATTGTACAGCATATTTGCCTTGCACCTTTATTGTTGGGATTCCTGCCCTATGTATGCGGAGTCTGTTTGATCTCACTGTGCTTCAGGGGTTTCTTTTGTATACTCTGTATATTATTTGATTTTGAACCAAATTCAAATGTATTTGTATTGCACTTTTAACAATAAACATTGTCACAAAGCAGCTTTAAAGAACATAATCATAGAACAAACGGTTAATATAAAGATTAATATAATAAAAAAAAATCAAGATTAAAAAGATTGGGTGACCTGTAATTTTCTTTTGTTTTCTTTTCTACTTATCGGACCAAAAACGAGTACATGTAAGCTCTGACACTTCAACTTCCATTTAGAGGGATGTACTATAACTACAAGCTCAACAGTGTAAGACCTGGGAGTTATATTAGACAGCAGCTTGTCTTAACAAAATCATATCACCCATATTACAAAACCAGCCTTCTTTCGCCTTAGAAATATTGCCAAGCTAAGAAACATCCTATCTTTAGCTGATGCTGAGACGCTAGACTTGATTACTGTAATGCATTACTAGGTGGTTGTCCTGCATCTTTAATAAATAGGCTACAGTTAGTCCAAAATGCAGCTGCCAGAGTTCTAACCAAGAACATATAACCAAGAAAATATATCATATAACCCCCATATAACCCCAAATTTTTCATCTTTACCATGGCTACCGGGTATGTATAGAATTGATTACAAACTGCTGCTACTTATGTTACAATCCTTCACGGTCTCTGAGATCACAAAACTCAGGACCTCTGGTAGTTCCCAGAATATCTAAGTCTATGAAAAGTGGTAGAGCATTTTTGTATTTAGCTCCCAAACTTTGGAAAAGTCTTCCTGATAGTGGTCTCAGAGACCGTGAAGGATTGTAGCATCTTAGAAGACTAGTTAGATACATGGGAGCTAAACCATTAGGGCCTTGTACATAAGTAGCAGCAAATTGCAATCAATTCTAAACTTAACAGGTAGCCCCTGTAGAGATATTAAAATTGGGGTAATATGATCATATTTTCTTGTCCTGGTTAGAACTCTGGCAGCCGCATTTTGGACTAACTGTAGTCTTAGGACGGAGGACAACCACCTAGTAATGCTGGAACCAGTAAAGTTTTCATTCACTAGTTCTGGGGTAATGACTAAAGTTTGTTGAATGAAAGGAAAATGGGTTTCTCTGCATGTGGGTTTTTTAGTTTTTATCACTTAAACTATACAGCACACTCAGACTCTACATACTGTATGCATAGAAGACATTTCAGTAGCATCACTATCAGGCACATCAAGTGATAGAGCATCTATAAAAATGGACATAATTTTAATTAATTTATTTAATGTTTTCTTATACTTTAAAAAAACAAGGCTGGATAACATTTATGGACATGAAAATGTCATGTCACTGCCGATTACCACCTTGGACTCCACTTCCCAGGATTCATCACTACACCACAGCACCCATGAAACACCAGTTTGAAATCACACACTTTAAATAATACAGACTTTCAGACTGCAAAATTGTCCTAGTTGTAGTGAAGTTTTTTGAGTATGTGTGTATTCTTTGTGTTTGCCCTAGTTTATTTCTGTATTGTTCCTCTACACTCTGTATTCAAGAACACAACTCACTGGATGAAATCTGACATCACTTTATTAATTACTCTCTTGTTGCTTAACAACCTGGACCTCTAGCCCCATCAGGTGGCCACAACCTGCCACTACATCTCCTCCTTTTAGATCAAAGTATACTTGTTTTAACAGAACTTTAAAATAATGGGATACATTTAACCGTAGAGCTACTCCATTATTTAACTCACTTATTTTATAACTTTATGAATTCCTTCAAATCCTTTCTTTAACTTAAAAGTGTAAGAGAAACTAACAGAAGACCTTTTAATTCAAAGTAACCATTTTTGTAGACTTAATCTTCAAGTTAATGCAACCTTCAATAAATCAAACATGTTTTTCCTAATAAACATTTAACTTTTCCAACAGAAAATTAGGACTCTTTTTTTTTCTTTTACTCAGTGGTGTATATGCATGTGTTACACGTTCAAAGGTCTAGTCTCTCAGGAGCCTTAGGCAGCCACCCTGACCTAGTCATTATCATTTCACCTGGTGCAGGAGGCACCGGAACTTTCCTGAGGTGTGAACGGTTGTGTCGTAGCAGTCCTCTATATGGTGTCTCTACCTCATAAGAACTTGGTGTCGTTGCAATATTAACAACTGTCCCTTTTGTGTTTGTAGGTTTGATCCATACATTCTGTCCCGGCTGGAGAGATGGTAGGGTTTGAGTACGGTGTCTCTGATTGAATGTTTGTTCCTGTTGCAGTTTCAGCGCTGTATCTGATTCTCTGAATCGAACAAGATCAGGCCACTGTGGTTGTAACTGTTCTGGTGACATTAGAACCGGTGTTCTGATTCTCCTCCCCATCAGTAGTTGTGCTGGGGAGCTCCCATGCACCAATGGAGTGGCTCTGTAGGCCTTCAGAGCTTTTTGGAAATCTCCCTCTTTCCCCAGAAGGAACTTCACAGTTCTGATGGCCCGTTCTGCCTCCCCATTGCTGTGGGGGTAACAGGGACTGTTTGTCACATGGGTAAAGTCATAGTCCTGTGCAAATTGAGTGAATTCATTGCAGGAGAACGGAGGACCATTGTCCGTGACCAGCACTTCTGGACATCCGTATTTGGCAAACACAGCTTTAAATCTGGCAATGGTCTGTTTTGCTAATGTGCTGCCCTGCATGGAGCAAACTTCAATATAGCAAGAGAAATAGTCTATCATGACTAAATAGTTCCCACTCTGCCATTGGAAAAAATCAGCAACGACTCTCTGCCATGGTCTGCTTGGGAGTTCAGCCGTGAGGAGTGGCTCAGCTGGTATTTGAGCTTCGAGTGCACAAATCTTGCATCTCTTGACCATTTGCTTTACTCAGATGTGATACCTGGCCACCAGACTGATTCTCTGGCCCTAGCTAGACATTTGTTGATACCTTGACTCCTGGTGCAGTCTCTGCAGGATGTCAGATCTCATGCATTCAGGGATTATAAGTCTCTCTCCTTTCATGAGCAGTCCTCTTCCTTTGTGCAAGACTGACCGTTTGGGCCAGTAGGATAGCAGCTGCTCATGCACATCTCGTCTGTGTCTCGGCCAACCATTTGCAATGTATCCGCTGAGACGTTTGCAGAGGTCATCTGAAGTTTGTGCACTTTTAATCTGTTCCAACTTTGTTGGTGTGGCTGGCAAACTGTCTACTACACTGTCCAGATAGACTTTGCATAGAATTGCATTCTCTTTTCAAGTCTAGCTCTGCCTCTGTAGCTGTGGCTGGAAGAGGTGCTCTGGACAGGGTGTCAGCTGTTATCACTTTTTTACCTGGGACATGGATGATGTTGAAATTAAGTCTGAGCAGCCTAAGTCTGAATCTGATAATCCTTGGCAGGAGGTCATCCAATGCTCTGGACTACAGGTCACATGCCCAGGTCACAGCTAAATCCTCCTTTTCTATTTGAGCATATCTTGATTAAGTTTTAGTCAGACATCTAGAAATGAAAAGGACAGGTCTCCACTCACCATCTGTCTGTTTTTGTGTCAAGACACCTCCTAATCCATATGAAGAGGTAATCAGCTGATACCATGGTTTCGTAATTTGGGCTGTACTGGGCTAACACCATCTCTGACCCGAATTCTTTTTTTGTCTCAAGAAATGCTTTCTGTTGAGGTGCTCCCCATGTCCAGCTGTTCTCTGTCCTTAACAGGTCACGAATGGGCTTTGTCAGATCAGGCAGGCGTGGCAAAAATGGCCTACAAAGTTTACCATGCCCATGAAATGGCAAACATCTGCCACATCCTTTGGCTCAGGCATGTCAAGGATTGCCTTTATTTTACCAGGGTCTGCTCTGATGCCTTGATTATTTATGACATGACCCAGGAAGCAGATGTCTGTCAGAGCAAAGTGGCATTTCATTGTGAGTCCAGCCTCCCTGAATTTTTGTAACACCCTGTGCAGCCTGTCATTGTGCTCTGCCCGGTCTCTTCCTATAACAAGGACATCAACAGCATGGCATAGAACCCCGTCAACTCTATCAATCAGTTGAGAGATCCTCTTCTGTATATGTTCAGGTGCCGAAGATATACCGATAGGTAGCCTTTTGAAGTAATAGTGCCCATCTGGAGTAATGAATGTGGTCAACAGCATTGAGTCTTTGTGGAGTGGTACCTGCCAGAAGCCTAATGTCACATCGAGCTTTGTAAAAACTCTGACTCCTTCCAGCTTGGCCAGTGTCTCGTTCACTGCCGGTAGGATATGTCTCTCTCTGATGACACTCTTGTTCAGCCAGGTTAAGTCCACGTAAATGCAAATTTTCCTCGACAATTTCACTATCGGGACCATGCCTGCGCACCATTCTGCCGGTTCTTCAACACAGGCTATGACTCCCATCTTCTCCATTCGGTCTAGTTCCTCTTTGACTTTGGCCCGGAGAGGAATGGCTGCACATCATGGTGCAGAGAGGGCATAGGGAGTTGCATTTTCCCTCAGCTTATTTTTGTACTCCCCTTAAGGTTACCCAGCCCTTTAAATACATCTGGGTAGGTTGAGCGAAAGTGAGTCTCTGCATCGTCAATGCTCAATCTTTTTGTCCCCTCTCTGAATGATTGCATGCACTTGCCCTTTTACATCCAGAGGTTGGTCAGCGGTACCCAGTAGCGGTCTGCGTGGCACTGATTGTCTGCCATATCTATTCCGTGTGAATTCTGATTCTGGGATCGCAGTCACAGACACACCCGTGACCACTTTAAAACGCAATAGGCTGCCTTTATGGTAAGTATTTCAGTCCACGTGGTAACTGTGGATAGTCAACCACCCCAAAATAAGCTGCTCCATCCTCTTCAATTGATCTTCAATTGAATCCAGCTTTTGAACTGATCTGCACACATCCGCAAAGTGTCCTTTCTTTTGCCATTTTCTACACTCAACGTCTTTTGCTGGGCATTCAGTCCATGAATGTCTTGGGGTTTTTACCACACTTCCTGCACTGTTTTGACTTAATTGATGTAGACTGAGGCTGATAATGGCTTCCATGTTGAAAAGATTTTGTTCTTTGAGCCTGTTTCTTACTATAATGAGAAAGTGCATCTATTTGTCCTGGAGAATCAGCTGACCGCAGAACAGTTTGTGTCAGGATGGGCCGGAAGGGAGGACTCAAATGCAGGACACCGATGTAATTAATAAAAGTCTTTAATGAGCTCAACACAATAATCAAGAAAGCAAGGCAGGCAAACACTCAGAGTGATAAACAGTCCAATAATTCGGTACACAAGCAGGCAGAGTAACACAGGGCAGGCAAAACACAGAAGCTAGAAACAAACCGAGTCAAACCAGGCAGGGCAGAACAGGAACAAGGCTGGATGAATCACAGGAACAAGGCTGGATGAATCACAGGAACAAGGCTGGATGAATCACAGGAACAAGGCTGGATGAATCACAGGAACAAGGCTGGATGAATCACAGGGCGCAAGGCTAGATGAGAAAACCATCTAGCAAGGAACCATGTAAAAGCAGCGTCCTTATATAGTGCCTAGCACCTAAAATGGCCGCCGCCCTGGAAGTGCAAATCGAAGATGGCCGCCGACCTGGAAGTTAGCTTGTTGCTTTTTACTTCCTCGTGCTGCCTCACATTGATCTATAGCTGTAGCTAAATCCAAATTTGGGTTGAGCTGCAGTTTCTCAGACAATTTAGCATCATGTATGCCAACCACAATCCTATCTCGGATCATTTCCTCATGTAAGATGCCATATTTGCAATGTTCAGCTAGCTTATAAAGTGAGGTAAAAAAGTTTTCTGAAAATTCGCCGACATTTTGACATATTTTATTAAACTTAAATTACATTATGCATGCATGGTCCCGGTGGCGTGACAGTAAACACATGGTCCATGCTGTTTGCTTTTAGCTTGCCGCTAACCCGTTGTTAGCTCTCACTTGCTCTCTCTTGCTCCACAGCTCCACAGATTATCACTCTCGCACCATTAAAACTGCTCCAGGTTCTTTTTTGTGCCACTAGAGTCTGTCTGTCATGGGTTAACTATTTCTGACACCATGTATTGTTCCTCTATACTCTGTATTCAAGGACACAACTCACTGGATGAAATCAGACAACACTTTATTAAATGTACTCTCTTGTTGCTTAAAAACCTCGACCTCCCCATCAGGTGGCCACAACCTGCTACTACAATTATGTTCATAGTTCTTTGTTTATATTCCCCTTTTTTCCTCATCCTTAATGTCATTTATTATGCCATTCAGGATTTTCATTCTTTTCCTGTCTTCTAATGTGCTTTTCCTTTTATTTCTTAATAAATTATAGGTACCTGCTCCTGCCCAAAAGAAAACAAAATGACTTGGCATAATTTGCACATTTGTTGGTTTATTTATCTTCATTATTTGTTTCATGACAGTGTATAAAATGAGTCTCATCGTTTGATTATTCACAGTTGAACAACATGGAGACTCAAATCCGTCATTTCTGGATTTATTTTCCAGCGGTGCTGATATTCAAGTTTGCACTTTCCTGCTGCATCTTGTGTTCTGCAAATAAATATATGAGAAAACAGACAAACAACATAACAAAAAAGAGAATGTCAGAGGATTTGTAGATGATTGTGTGTTTAAAATCGTAATACGATATACTAGAAATGGTCATCCTGTGCTTGTATAGTCACTGTTGTGTTTAATTACCCCATACAGCAGGTCATAACTTGAGGATCACATTTGCAAAAGTGACATTTGCTGTTCACCCAGGTCTGTCCAGGACCGTACATTTTATTATCAATCCCATCACGACAAATTGAGAAAACTGAAAAAAGAAAGAAGTTATTGCAGCTCAATATGAGCAGACATGAGCACAGCATGACATCTACATGTGTTTATTTACCTGCTTTCTGTTGCGTGCATTGAGCAGCGTTGGTCACAGAAATGACCGCAAAACAGGACAAAACACAAGAGCACGGCCTTCTTCATCATGGACTGTCCAACAAACCAAGTAAATAAATATATCAGCATGACATGTAAATATATATAGAGCAGAATCACAAGCAATCCCAATAATGTTGGAATGCACACTCACTGTTTCGAAGTTAAGTCTGGATGGTCTGATACTCCAGAATCTGCAACTGAAATCTGTCTTTATATACAGCAGAATAGGGGGCTGTAACATGCATGTTAATATGACTTTGTTAGTCTTAGTATAATGTTTAAATAAGAAGTTGGTCTTTGTTTGCCTCTACTGGTAACATACCATGTATGCCGAATTAAACTGGCTAGAAAACGGGAGTGGGTTGTGGGTGGGTCTTTGTAGGTACAATTTCCGTTTTAATTTATTTTACATGACCAAAAAGAAGACAATTTCTGCATATGCTATTTTAACTGAAATGTTTTATGACATTTGTAGTATTTGAATTCAGAGGTTATTATGAAGGTGTATTGTGTATTGTGTATTGATTAAGAGGTTTTTCTCTTCAAAGTCCTCATGATGTTGAAACTGATGGTATTTGTCACACTGTACAACACAGTCAAAAGAATTCATTATCAGACTGTATATTAACATGTTCTCCAGATTGCATTGTAAAAGCCCTCTTCTCTCAATTAATTAACTGTGGTATGTGAACCTTGGTACAATATCACTATTACTGTGAGCTTGAGATAATAAGTATATTTTCCTAACATTAACGTTGTTTGAATTTCAGTTGAAATATGTATTAAAAGTAATGTAATAAAAGTGTATGTTTTCCAATCAGGCATGACATTAAAATAATTGACTTCTGAAGTTAATAACATTGATAATCTTGATACACTGCCTCCAGTCAAGGGGCAATACATAATGCCCCAGGTAAACAGTCAGTTCTCAAACTTAATGTTTTGGACAATAGTAAAAAAAATTATACTATGGCGACCAGCTACAATGAGATCAACCTGGTGGCCCGAGTTCCCGAATCTCTGCCTTCTAGCTCTTTCTGGAGGCCCCCTGTGCTGAGCTTTTCTAGAGGCCAACAAGGCGGTGAACAGCACATGTATTACGCTGAGATGTGACATCCCCAACCATGCTCCATACCGAGACTGAAGTGGGAGTTTCTCAGGACCTGTTTCCAACCATACTTCTTGCTGAGGACAGATTGGCAGCCTCATACTGTAGATCCTGTTATGAGCCCTGTTACCTGCAGAGACTAACACGGTGGCCTCCCAGGCCCTAATCACACCCCACCCCAGGCCCTGTCCCAGGCCGTGCTCCACAGCCCTCATGTTAGAAACATTTTGGCCACAGGAGCAGGACTACTGTATGGGTGCTTTTGGTTGATGTTGGAATGGTTGTTGTTGCAGCACAGACTGTAAAAAGTGTGACACCAGTCGTCTCATGTTGTTTACATGTGAGAGTACAGACCGGGTTTGTTGTGTTCAATAAAACTAAGTATACGCAACTATATTGGCGTTAACCGTCCATTCTATGTATAAAAAAAGATAGAATGAAACATGGTGGCAGCGGTGCTTAGTGAAAAAGACAAGCACAGACATTAACAGACACAACGACAGACACCAGCTGAGTATGGTAGAAAGGGCGGAGTCACGGGCAGCGCGGATGGAGAATACACTGGGACTGAGACCGCCACGAGCTCTCTGCCTAGACTCAACTAATCTGGCGAAATCAGGGAAATTGTGGAAAGAAGAATTCACGCTGTATATGGATCTCACTTTGGAGGATGCTGACGAAGCCGTCAAATTGAAAGTGTTCAGTTATCTCATCAGGGAGGCGGGAAGAGAGCTGTGCAAGACCCTGATCCCCTGCTTGCCACCAGATCGGACAGTAAGAAGATTAATAAATGCACTGGATGACCACTGCAGTCCAAAAGTGAACAAGACAGTGGAGAGGTACCGTTTTTTTGTCAAAAATCAGGTCTCTGGCGAGAACATTGACAAATATGTAACGGATTTAAGAATGCTTGCCAGCACGTGCAATTTCGGCCAGATTAAAAACTCTTTGATCCGCGATAGAATTGTGTGCGGCATATCCAGTTCTGTTTTGAGAGAAAGACTTTTAAGGGAACAGGATTTGACTTTGGGAAAATGTGTGCAAATCTGCAGGGCAACAGAGCTATCGCAGGAAAATAGTAGAACAATTGAAGGTCGAGAGACAGAGGAAGTACACGCTGTAAAACAGGAAGTGAGGACCGAGAAAAGTAAGAGCACTATAAACTGCAAGTTTTGTGGGAAAATGCATGAAAGAAATAAACACAAATGTCCTGCATATGGGAAAAAGTGCAAAAAATGTGGGAAAGACAATCATTTCGCCACTATGTGCAGAACTAAAATGCAGAGAGGAAAAATAGTACACACTATTACAGAGTCAGATGATGACAGTTATGAGGACATCTTGTGAGTGACGGCAGAAACAGTGATGTGATGAAGGAGAACCAGAGGCCGCATTCAAAGCTTTTTGCTGCCATGCTCCTGGGAAAAGAACAGGTAAAGTTTCAGTTAGATTGTGGAGCCAGCTGTAACATCATACCTGTCAACCGGTTAAACCCAGACACACTAATTGAAAAGACTGAGCAAGTGCTGGTGATGTACAATAAAAGCACACTGCACCCATTGGGAAAATGTAAAGTTAAACTAAGAAATCCTAGAAACAAGAAACTGAACCAATTAGAATTCATGGTTGTAGATGAGGGGTTGTAGATGCTGGGCAGCAGGACAGTACAAGCCATGGATCTAGTGAAAGTACAGTATGAAAATATCATGGCTGTGGATAGCATTGTCACCAGAGAGTATGTGAAAAATGAAATGTGGAGCATGAATGATATCAGAAAAGACTATGCAGATGTGTTCAAGGGAGATGGATGTCTGGAGGTGCCTATAAGATAGAAGAAGACCCCACAGTAACCCCAGTGAAACTGCCAAAGAGAAGAGTTCCTGTGGCAATGATGGCACCACTTAAAGCAGAGCTGAGGGCTCTTCAAAGAAGAGAGATCATTACATCAGTTGACTGTAGTACAGAGTGGATCAGGAGTCTTGTTATTGTTAAGAAGTCATCAGGAAACCTCAGGATATGCATAGATCCAAGACCACCCAACAGGGCTCTGAGAAGATGCCATTTTCCTCTGCCGACAATAGACGACATATTACCAGACTTGACGAAGGCAAAAGTTTTCACCGTGTGTGACGTAAAAAATGGATTTTGGCATGTGACCTTGGATGAGGAATCGAGCTACATGACCACATTTGCCACACCATATGGCAGATACAGATGGCTGAGGATGCCAATGGGCATCAGTCCGGCACCGGAGGTGTTTCAACGAAAGCTCAGCCAAGCTTTGGAAGGGTTGAGAGGCATATACGTCATAGCAGATGACATCCTCATCACGGGAGAGGGTGAGACAATAGAAGTAGCAAACCAGGACCATGATGACAAACTGAGAGCACTTCTAAATAGATGTAGAGAAAAGAACATCAAACTGAACGCAGAGAAGTTGCAACTGTGGAAAAGTGAGGTTCCGTACATTGGACATTTACTTACCTCAGACGGGCTCAGAGTGGATCCAGAAAAGGCAAGAGCAATCAGAGACATGCCATGCCCAACGGACGTCAAAGGTGTCCAAAGGCTCCTGGGCATGGTTAACTATCTCTCAAAATTCTGTGATCACCTGTCAGATGGCTGTGCGATACTACGGCAATTAACCCATAAAGACAGTATTTGGGAATGGTCAGATGCTCATGAGCAGGCATTTGCATGGCTCAAAGACGTCATCACCAAAGCTCCAGTTCTCAAATATTACAACCCAGATGAGCCACTGACACTTCAGTGTGATGCGTCAGAGACTGGGTTAGGGGCTGCTTTACTTCAAGAGGGGCACCAGTTGCTTATGGAAGTCGGGCATTGACACAGACAGAGAGAGGTTATGCCCAGATAGAGAAAGAATGTCTGGCCATTGTCTTCGGTATGGAAAATTCAATCAGTATACGTATGGGCGCAAAGTAACGGTACACTCTGACCATAAGCCGCTGCAAAACACAGTAAGAAAACCCCTGCTGAACACCCCAAAACGCCTGCAAAGAATGTTACTCAGGCTACAGAGATATGACATCGAAGTCAAGTACATCCCAGGGAAGGACATGTTGCTAGCCGACACACTGAGCCGCTCATACTTACCTGAACACGCATCAGAAAGTTCAGTGGAAATGGAGATCGAAAGTATAAACATGGTCCAGCATGTACATATACTGTAGCAGAAGAGAGGCTCCAGGCCATTAGAGAGGAAACTAGCAAAGAAAATTGCAGTCACTAATCAGATACATTCAAGATGGTTGGCCAATGAGCAAAAAAGACCTGCCAAAGGACATTGCACATTTCCATTCATTTCAGGAGGAACTTAGTGCACAGAGTGGAATTGTCTTCAGGGGGGAGAGAGTTATGATTCCTGATGCACTCAGAGGTGACATTGTTCAGCGCATTCACTCCTCACATCTTGGCATAGAGGGATGCCTAAGAAGGGTGAGAGAATGTGTTTATTGGTTGGGTATGAATGATCAGATAAAGACATTTATAGGAAAATGTGACATCTGCAGATCTATGGATGTGAAACAGCAGAAGGAGACCCTGTGTTCTCATGAACTACCAAGTACCCAATAGTCTAAGGTGGGAACAGATATATTCACTCTAGACAACAGAAATTATCTGATCACTGTTGATTACCTATCTAATTTCTGGGAGTTGGACTACTTATCTGACACACGATCCAACACTGTCATCCATAAGCTGAAATCACATTTCGCGAGACACGGCATCCCAGATGATCTTATATCGGACAATGGCCCTCAATACGCATCAGAAGATTTCAAAAAGTTCAGTAGACAGTGGGAATTTAGACACAAAACATCCTCCCCGGCCTATCCACAAAGCAATGGGATGGCAGAATCAGCAGTAAAGACTGCAAAACGGTTGTTGAGGAAAGCAAAAGCTGATGGGAAGGATCCATACCTCGCTATGCTCGCTCAGAGAAACACACCATCACAAGGGGTCAAAGCAAGCCCAGCTCAGCGATTGTTTAGTAGGAGAACCAGAACTCTGATGCCCATGCATGACAACCTGTTACAACCAAAGGTACTTAACACTCGACAAGGACAGATTGAGAACAAGAACCGTCAGGCTGCATATTATAACAGACATGCAAAAGATCTTGGTCCTCTAAAACAAGGAGACAAAGTCAGTGTCCAGCCTGAGGTGCACAACGAAACATGGAGGAAAGCGACTGTAGTGAAACCTGTGGACTGCAGGTCTTATGATGTCCAGCTTGACTCAGGGAACATTCTGAGGAGAAATCGCCGACACCTCAGGAAGGACAAAACCACAGTAGTGGAAACTACAGTGACTTGCCAGCCTGCAGAGGTTAACAGAGACAGAGTGACAGGCTTGAATCCGAACACAAGCAATCCAACTGTTTCTATTACAAGGTCTGGGAGAAAAGTTTTTCGACCTAAATACCTTAAAGATTAAGTTCATTGATCACCTAATATTTACTGGTATGCTCCGGAATTCCGGGGGATTATGTTTTTGTGTATGTGTTCGCCCAGCAGTGAGAGTTTGTTTCATATGTGCTACATTAAAAGATAGGAGAAAAAAAAAGAGGCATAAGATAAACAGTAAAGACAACGGTTTATTTTGTTATATGAGTTTACTTGAAGGGAATAGGTGTTGGGAAGGATTGAAGTTTCAGTAAGATAATGCTAAGACAGTAATAATTTTATATTTTGTAATTTCAGTCAATACGAAGCATATGTGAATGTATGCATACTGTTCTGATTTACATTCCAGTAAGTTCTTGAAATCAAATTGTGTTTTCAGGTTGAGTACAGAGTACAGACCGGGTTTGTTGTGTTCAATAAAACTAAGTGTACGCAACTATATTGGAGTTAACCGTCCATTCTATGTATAAAAGAAGATAGAATGAAACAGTTGAGAGCAGCGAATTTAGCTGTCCAGTGTGTGCAGCAGTCTACAGCTTTATGGAGCTCACTTCAACCTCTGTTCTGTGTTGTCCGTTGTTTGTTTTTGTAGCCATGTGCCTTTTGTTTTGATTCTTTTCCTGTCTCCTGTTTCACTCATGTGTCATGATTAAGCTGGCCGGTTTTTAGTTTCACTCTTGATTACCGAATCTATTTAAACCCTCATGTGTGTTATAGTCTTTGTGAAGCAATGTACTAAAGAGAGTAACAGAGTACATTGTACTTCATTACAAAGTACTTCAATGGCTTTAGAACACAGAACTTCATTCTGAAAATGAAAAAGCAATGTAAGCTTACAAACTATTCAGCTTGGACAGATAATTATTTCCTGAATATTCATAAATATTCATCTTTATATCCACGTAATGACTATTAACATATATTTATATATTTTATCCAGAAGGCACAGTAATTTATTTGATAGCATATTTGCCTTGAACCTCTAGTGTTGGGATTCCCACCTTCACCCTTTGTATGCAGAGTTTGTTTGATTTCCCTGTGCTTCAGGGGTTTCCTCTGTATACTCTGTATACTTTGTGATTTTGAACCAGTCGAAAGATATTTGCTGTGAGCTTGTTGATGTCTCTAAACTGGCCATATGTGTACCTTGCCCAGTGTGTCTCCCGCCTTATGATCATATTTTCTTGTCCTGGTTTGAACTTGGCAGCTGCATTTTGAACTAACCGTAGTCTATTTACTTAAGATGTAGGACAACCATCTAGTAATGCATTACAATAGTCAAGTCTAGAGGTCATGAATGCATGAACTACAACTCAGCATCAGATCCAGATAGGATGTTTCTTAGCTTGGCAATATTTCTAAGATTGGAGAAGGCTGGTTTTGTAATATGGGCCATATGATTTTCAAAAGACAAATTGCTGTCTAATATAACACCCAGGTCTTTCACTGTTGAGCCAGCAGTTACAGTACATCCCTCTAAATGTAAGTAAGTCCAAACCAGTCTGGAACCAGTCCAAAGATATTTGCTGTAGGCTTGCTGATGTCTCAAAATTGGCCATGTGTGTACCCTGCCCAGTGTCTCCCGCCTTATGCCTTGGGTCCACTGGGATAAGCTCCAGCTTCCGTAGAAACCTGTATAAGATGAGCAGTGCAGTAAACGGTTTATGTTTTAACTAATGATTTTGCTCTATTTAGTCTATTGTGTTAATGGTGATGACACAACCTTGTTGCTTTATGGTTTAAGATACAACCTTTCATCACTCTCACCATAATTCAAGGATATCAAAGATAAAGGCGAGGTTTAATACTGACCTAGAGTTTGACAGCCAACAAGGGCGAAAGTTATTTTAAATCATTGGTATAATAACCTGCTAGCTTAAATAGTTTATCTGTCAGAAATTAAATTACATTTAAGATACATTTAAGTAAACTGAGTAAACACTGAGTTTCTTTTCTGATCTCTTGCGCAGAGTTATATAGTCTACATCAGGGTTTTGCTGGAATAGTATCTTCAGAATCCCAAAATATGCTGTAGCATTTGCTGTGTATGTATCTTGTTTTTCTTTTGTTACTGCTTTGTCTTTCATTCACTAGTTCTGGGGCAATGACTGAGGTTTGCTAAATGAAAAAAAAAAGGGGTTGTCTGCATGTGGGTGTTTTTTTTTTTTACACAATTTTAATTATTTTAAATCTTATACTTTAAAAAAACAAGGCTGGATAACATTTATGGACAAGAACATGTTATGTCACTGCCAGTTTCCACCTTGGACTCCACTTCCCAGGATTCACCACTACACTTCAGCACCCATGAAACACCAGTTTGAAATCACACCCTTTAAATAATACAGATGTTAGACTGCAAAATTGTGCTCCTAGCTAGTTGTAGTGAAGTTTTTTGAGTCTGTGTGTGATTCCCTTCACCCGAAGTCAACACCTTTTTTCGTCATCCTTCCTCAAATGTCATTTATTATCCCATTAAGGATTTTTGTTCTTGTGCTTTTCCTTACATTTTATTAATAAATTATAGGTAGCTGCTGCTGCCCAAAAGAAAACAAAAACTTTGCATAATTTGCATAATGCATTGTTGCTTTATTTATCTTCATTATTTATTTCATGACATTGTATAAAATGAGTCTCATCATTTGATTAATCACAGTAACAACATGGAGACTCAAATCCGTCATTGTAAATTTCTGGATTTATTTTCCAGCTGTGCTGCTATTCAGGTTTCTTGCACTTTCCAGCTGCATCTCGTGTTCTGCAAATAAAAATATGAGAAAACAGACAAACAACTTAACAAAAAAGAGAATGTCAGAGGATTTGTAGATGATTGTGTGTTTAAAACAGTTATACAATATACTAGAAATGGTCATCCTGTGCTTGTATAATAACTGTTGTGTTTAATTACCCCCTACAGCAGGACATTGCTCCAGGCTGGCATTTGCAAAACTGACATTTGCTATTCACCCAGTTCTGTCCAGGACTGTACAATTTCTTATCAATATTATCACGACAAATGAGACCTGAAAAAAGAAAAACGTTATGGCATCTCAGTATGAACAGACATGAGCACAGCATGACATCTACATGTGTTTATTTACCCTGTGGCTGTTGAAAGCATTGAGCAGCGGTGGGCACAGAAATGACTGCAAGCAGGACAAAACACAAGAGCACTACCTTCTTCATCATGGTCTGTCCAACAAAACAAGTAAATACAGTAAATAAATATATCAGCATGACATGTAAATATATATAGAGCAGAATCACAAACAATCCCAATAATGTTGGAATGCACACTCACTGTTTCGAAGTTAAGTCTGGATGATCCGATACTCCAAAATCTGCAACTGAAATCTGTCTTTATATAAAGCAGAAAAGGGGGCTGTGACATGCATGTTAATATGACTTTGTTAGTCTTAGTATAATGTTTAAATAAGGAGTTGGTCTTTGACTATACTGGAAATAAACGACATGTTTGACCAATTAAATTGGTTAGAAAAAGGGAACTAGGTGGATGGGGATTGGTGGGTACACTAACCTTTATAATTTGAAACAAGGTGGCCTACAGCACATGCATTATGCTGAGATTTGACATCTCCAAGCCATACTCCATGCCAAGACCGAAGTGGCAGTTTCTCAGGACCTGCTGCGGACAGTTTGGCAACCTCATAGATCCTGTTATGAGTCCTGTTACCTGCCGAGGCAAACACGGTGGCCTCCCAGGCCCTAATTCACACCCCACCCCCGGCCCTGTCCCAGGCCGTGCTACACATTCCATATGTTAGAGACATTTTGCCCCCCGGAGCAGGACTACTGTATGGGTGCTTTTGGTTGAGAGCAGCGAAATTAGCTGTCCAGTGTGTGCAGCAGTCTACAGCTTTATGGAGCTCACTTCAACCTCTGTTCTGTGTTGTCCGTTGTTTGTTTATGTAGCCATGTGCCTTTTGTTTTGATTCTTGTCCTGTCTCCTGTTTCACTCATGTGTCATGATTAAGCTGGCCGGTTTTCAGTTTCGCTCTTGTTTACCGAATCTATTTAAACCCAGATGCCTCCCTACCAGATGCGCTGTACAACTTCTGTGCTCGGTAACGTAATGGCAAGGAAGACCATCCCTCCCCCCGACGACCAGGTATTCTGTCTATCCACAGCCGACGTGAGGAGAACTCTATGCAGACTTAACCCATGAAAGGCTGCTGGACCAGACATCATTCCTGGCCGGGTGCTCAGGGAATGTGCAGAACATCTAGCGGATATGTTCTTTGACATCTTCAACATTTCCCTGAGCAGCGCTGTTGTTCCTAAATGCTTCAAGACAACCAGCATTGGCCGTGTTACAGTTTCCCACCTCAATGACTTTAGTCCCGTCGCACTCAGACCCATTGTTATGAAGTGCTTCAAGAAGCTCATCATGAGGTACATCAAGACCCAGTTACCAAATTCACTGGACCCCCTACATTTCGTGTATCGTCCAAACCGCTCCACGGACGATGCCATTGCCACAGCCCTTTATTTAGCCTTCACCCTCCTGGACAATAAAGACACTTATGTACGAATGCTGTTCATAGACTTTAGTTCAGCATTTTGTCTGCACTGTCTTTTGTCCTGCACTGTCTATTTGTCTTGTCCTGCACAGGTTGCACAATTGCACTTTATGTGGCTAAGACTTACTTACTAAGTCCTTAACTCTGTCTTTGCTTTTATGTACCGTAGCACCATGATCCAGGAGAAATGTTGTCTCATTTCACTGTGTATAGCAACAACTATATATAGTTGAAATGACAATAAAAGTTCCTTGACTTTACTTGACCCTCAAGTGTATTATAGTCTTTGTGAAGCAATGTACTTAACATAGTAACAGTACATTGTACTTCATTACAAAGTACTTCAATTACTTTAGAACACAGAACTTCATTCTGAAAATCTTTCCCAGTAAACACAAATGCATAGGTCTAATGTAAACATACCAACTATTTAGCTAGGACAGACAATTATTTCCTGAATATTCAGAAATATTTATCCTTATATCCACGTAATGACGATTGACATATTTATATATTTTATTCAGAAGGAACAGTGATTTATTTGATAGCATATTTGCCTTGCACCTCTAGTGTTGGGATTCCCACCTTCACCCTATGTACAGTATGCAGAGTTTGTTTGATTTCCCTGTGCTTCAGGGAACCTCTCGACTGGATTTTGAACCAGTCGAAAGATATTTGCTGTGGGCTTGTTGATTGCTTGTTGCCTTATGATCATATTTTCTTGTCCTGGTTAGAACTCTGGCAGCTGCATTTTGAACTAACTGTAGCCTATTTAATTAAGATGTAGGACAACCACCTAGTAATGCATTACAATAGTCAAGTCTAGAGGTCATGAATGCATGAAT
Source organism: Tachysurus fulvidraco (assembly GCF_022655615.1). Lineage (NCBI taxonomy): Eukaryota > Metazoa > Chordata > Actinopteri > Siluriformes > Bagridae > Tachysurus > Tachysurus fulvidraco. The sequence goes on along the minus strand of NC_062531.1, from coordinate 23,426,760 downwards.
TACAACTCTGCATAGATACAGATAGAATATTTCTTAGCTTGGCAATATTTCTAAGATGGAAGAAGGCTGGTTTTGTAATATGGGCGATATGATTTTCAAAAGACAAGTTGCTGTCTAATATAACACCCAGGTCTTTCACTGTTGAGCTAGCAGTTACAGTACCTCCCTCTAAATGGAAGTAAGTCCAAACCAGTCTGGAACCAGTCCAAAGATATTTGCTGTAGGCTTGTTGATATCTCAAATTTGGCTAATGATTTTGCTCTATTTAGTCTTATGTGTTAATGGTGATGACACAACCTTGTTGCTTTATGGGTTAAGATACAACCTTTCATCACTCTTACCATAATTATAATGGCACAAGGAACATGAAATATCAGAAATAATATACAAATGAGGCACAGAACAACGCAACAGCAAGGAAGACCATCCCTCCCCACAACGGCCAGGTACTCTGTCTATCCACAGCCGATGTGATTTTGAAGATTCTGAGATTTTCGGTAAGATCATCAGGGTCTTTCATGATAGCAGAAGAAATTTTGATCTTCAAATTTTCTGTATCCTAGTAAAACTGTCCACTGGTGTGCCCGGACTTTTGGCCATGTGCGTTTGTGTATGTTCTGTGTCACATGTCTGCCCCGCCTTTGTTTACTCCTCCCCGTCTCTACACACCTGTTCCTTATTGTTAATTATGTCTATATACCCATGCCGCGTTGCCGATGGCAGCCCGGAATCTTCATCAGTGTATTGTCAATGTGACATCAGTGTACCCTCGTCCTTTTGTCCTGTTTAGATTTGGTCTTTGTTCCTGTTTTATGTATTATCATTTATTAAACCATATTCATTTGAAATTATCCTGTATCTGATCTGTCTTCCTCCTCCCGGTGTGACAGATTCCGCCCGTATACTCGGACCCAGCTTCTAGCCTGGATTGGCATATTAGGAGCATATTTTTTCTCTCCTCCTCCTGGACTGTTTTTCCAGTCCTCCTGGACTTTTTCTTGTTTCGGTGACATCGCTCCGCATTTTATTCAGTGAGGGACGCCACTCCACTACCGGTTCCATCCGAGTAGGACGTCGCCACACTTCATCCATGGGGAGTGTTGCAGGCCCGTGGCGGAAGATCTTTCTCGCCCTCCCTCCTTCCTTCCTTCCCTCCTATTCTAGTTGTCAAGACCACGGTGTGTCAGGGGTTGTGCTCAGCTCTTCAGCTTGGCTGTGGATGTCGCTCGGCCCTTCAGTTTGGCTGTGGACATCACTCGGCCCTTTAGCTCGACTGTGGACTTCGCTCGGGCCTTCAGCTCGGCTTTGGACGCCGCTTGGCCCTTCAGCTCAGCTATGGACGTTGCTAGGCCCTTCAGCTCAGCTGTGGACCTCACTCGGCCTCTCTGGCTGCGCTGCCGTGTGCCTTGCTCCCCCTACCTGCCTCGACATGTGCCTTGCTTCCCCCACCTGCCTTACCGCATGCCTTGCTCCCCCCTCCTGGACCTCGTCGGGATTGTCGTTAAGACGACTTCAGGACGCTTCGAGAGCTGAGCCTTGAGGGGGGGGGGGTACTGTCAGGACTCAGCAAGGACTCAGCAAGGACTTTTGCCCATGTTCGTTTGGTTATGTTCCATGTCACGTTCCTCCTTCCTCCTCCCGGTGTGACATGGTGAATGGGTAATACTTGTCTAATAAAGTTTGCACAACCCCAGAATTTTAAAATATATTTAGGCAAACATCGGGACCCATGACAGCCAAACTATACTAAGATGAAGCAAAACAAGCAAGAGATACAATCGTAATGAGCGCAGTAGATATCATTTATGTGACTGCTGTGCAAATAAAGTTTGACTGTTGAGCTAGAAATAGACTGTTGAGGTTTAATTCTGACATTGAGTTTGACAGCCAACAAGAGTCAAAGTTATTTTAAATCATTGGTATAATAACCTGCTAGCTTAAATGGTTTATCTGTCAGAAATTAAATTACATTTAAGTTACATTTAAGAAATTGAATAAACACTGAGTTTCTTTTCTGAACTCTTGTGCATAATTATATAGTCTACATCAGGGTTTTGTTGGAATAGTATCTTCAGAATCCCAAAATATGCTGTAGCATTTGCTGTGTATGTATCTTGTTTTTGCTTTTGTTACTGCCTTGTCTTTCATTCACTAGTTCTGGGGCAATGACTGAGGTTTGTTAAATGAAAGGAAAATGGGGTTGTCTGCATGTGGGTGTTTTTTTTAGTTTTTATCACTTAAACTATACAGCACACTCAGACTCTATGTACTGTATGCACAGAAGACATTTCACTAGCATCACTAGCAGGTAGATCAAGTAATAGAGCATCTATTAAAAATTGACATTTTAATTATTTTATTTAATGTTTTCTTATACCGTAAAAAAAAAACAAAGGCTGGATAACTTTTATGGACATAAAAATGTTATGTCACTGCCGATTACCACCTTGGACTCTTCCCAGGATACACCACTACACTACAGCACTCATGAAATACCAGTTTGAAATCACATCCTTTAAATAATACAGACTTTCAGACTGCAAAATTGTCCTAGTTGTAGTGAAGTTTTTTGAGTCTGTGTGTACTCTTTGTATTTGCCCTAGTTTATTACTGTATTGTTCCTCTACACTGTGTATTCAAGAACACAACTCCTTGGATGAAATCAGACAACACTTTATTAATTCTACTCTCTTGTTGCTTAACAACCTGGACCTCTAACCCCATCAGGTAGCAACAACCTGCCACCACATCTCCTCCTTTTAGATCAAAGTATACTTGTTTTAACAGAACTGGGGGTCTCTGCCTCATAAGACTATGGTGTAGTTGCAGTATTAACAGTCTGTATTAAAAACTGTCCCTTTTGTGCTTGTAGGTTTGATCCATACATTCTCTCTACCATCTGTTCCGGTGACACTGCAACTGGTGTTCTGATTCTCCTCCCCATCAGTAGTTCCCATGCACCAATGGAGTGGCTCTGTATGCCTGCAGAGCTTTGTGGAAATCTCCCTTTCACTTGAAGGGACTTCACAGTTCTGATGGCCCGTTCTGCCTCCCCATTGTTGTGGGGGTAACAGGGACTGTTTATCACATGGGTAAAGTCATAGTCCTGTGCAAATTGAGTGAATTCATTGCAGGAGAACTGAGGACCATTGTCCGTGACCAGCACTTCTGGACATCCGTATTTGGCAAACACAGCTTTAAATCTGGCAATGGTCTGTTTTGCTAATGTGCTGCCCTGCATGGAGCAAACTTCAATATAGCGAGAGAAATAGTCTAACATGACTAAATAGTTCCCGTTCCCATTCCATTGGAAAAAATCCAGCAACGACTCTCTGCCATGGTCTGCTTGGGAGTTCAGTCGTGAGGAGTGGCTCAGCTGGTATTTGAGCTTCGAGTGCACAAATCTTGCATCTCTTGACCATTTGCTTTACTGCAGATGTGATACCTGGCCACCAGACTGATTCTCTGGCCCTAGCTAGACATTTGTTGATACCTTGACTCCTGGTGCAGTCTCTGCAGGATGTCAGGTCTCATGCATTCAGGGATTATAAGTCTCTCTCCTTTCATGAGCAGTCCTCTTCCTTCATGCAAGACTGACCGATTGGGCCAGTAGGATAGCAGCTGCTCATGCACATCTCGTCTGTGTCTCGGCCAACCATTTGCAATGTATCCGCTGAGATGTTTGCAGAGGTCTTCTGAAGTTTGTGCACTCTTAATCTGTTACAGCTTTGTCGGTGTGGCTGGCAAACTGTCTACTACACTGTCCAGATAGACTTTGCATAGACTTGCATTCTCTTTCCAAGTCTGGCTTTGCATCTGTAGCTGTGGCTGGAAGAGGCGCTCTGGACAGGGTGTCAGCTGTTATCACTTTTTTACCTGGGACATGGATGATGTTGAAATTAAGTCTGAGCAGCCTAAGTCTGAATCTGATCATCCTTGGCAGGAGGTCATCCAATGCTCTGGACTTCAGGCCTCCTTTTCTATTTGAGCATATCTTGATTCAGTTTTAGTCAGACTTCTAGAAATGAAAAGGACAGGTCTCCACTCACCATCTGTCTGTGTGTCAAGACACCTCCTAATCCATATGAAGAGGGATCAGCTGATACCATGGTTTCGTAATTTGGGCTGTACTGGGCTAACACCATCTCTGACCCGAATTCTTTTTTTGTCTCAAGAAATGCTTTCTGTTGAGGTGCTCCCCATGTCCAGCTGTTCTCTGTCCTTAACAGGTCACGAATGGGCTTTGTCAGATCAGGCAGGTGTGGCAAAAATTGTTTACCATGCCCATGAAACAGCAAACATCCTTTGGCTCAGGCATATCAAGGATTGCCTTCATTTTACCATGGTCTGCTCTGATGCCTTGATTATTTATGACATGACCCAGGAAGCGGATTTCTGTCAAAGCAAACTGGCATTTCTCGTTCAGTGTGAGTCCAGCCTCTCTGAATTTTTGTAACACCCTGTGCAGCCTGTCATCGTGCTCTCCCCAGTCTTTTTCTATAACAAGGACATCATCAGCATGGCATAGAACCCCGTCAACACCACCAATCAGCTGAGAGATCCTCTTCTGTATATGTTCTGGTGCCGAACACATACCGATAGGTAGCCTTTTGAATAACGCCCCTCTGGCGTAATGAATGTGGTCAACAGCATTGAGTCTTTGTGGAGTGGTACCTGCCAGAAGCCTAATGTCGCATCAAGCTTTGTAAAAAAGCTCCTTCCAGCTTGGCCAGTGTCTCGTTCATTGCCGGTAGGATATGTCTCTCTCTGATGACACTCTCTGATGACTCTCTCGTTCAGTCCACGTAAATGCAAATTTTCCTTGACAATTTCACTATCGGGACCATGCCTGCGCACCATTCTGCCGGTTCTTCAACACAGGCTATGACTCCCATCTTCTCCATTCGGTCTTGTTCCTCTTTGACTTTGGCCCGGAGAGGAATGGCTACACGTTACGGTGCAGAGAGGGCATAGGGAGTTGCATTTTCCCTCAGCTTAATTTTGTACTCCCTCTTAAGGTTACCCAGCCCTTTAAATACATCTGGGTAAGTTGAGCGAAAGTGAGTCTGTGCATCGTCAATGCTATTGAGCTGGGGGATCATCTGTAGTCTCGGATAGCAGGAAGACCCAATCAGAGTGTGGTCAGGTCTTTCACAATGAACAACTCGTCAATCTTTTTTGTCCCCTCTCTGAATGACTGCATGCACTTGCCCTTTAACATCCAGAGGTTGGTTCAGCGGGACCCAGTAGCGGTCTGTGCAGTGCTGCGTGTCTGCCATATCTATCCAGTGTGAATTCTGATTCTGGGATCGCAGTCACAGACGCACCAGTGTCCATTTTAAAACGCAATGGGCTGCTGTTTATGGTAAGTATTTCAGTCCATGTGGATGACTGTGGATAGTCAAGCGCCCCAAGATAAGCTGCTCCATCCTCTTCAATTGAATCCAGCTTTTGAACTGATCTGCACAGTCTTTTGCTGGGCATTCAGTCCATGAATATTTTGGGTTTTTTACCACACTTCCTGCACTGTTTTGACTTAGTTGAGGTAGACTGAGGCTGATAATGGCTTCCAGGTTGAAAAGATTTTGTTCTTTGAGCCTGTCTCTTACTGTAATGAGAAAGTGCATCTATTTGTCCTGGCAAATCAGCTGACCGCAGAACAGTTTGTGTCAGGATGGGCCGGAAGGGAGGACTCAAATGCAGGACACCGATGTAAATAATAAAAGTCTTTAATGAGCTCAACACAATAATCAAGCAAGGCAGGCAAACACTCAGAGTGATAAACAGTCCAATAATCCAGTACACAGGCAGGCAGAGTAATACAGGGCAGGCAAAAACACAGAGTAAAGAACATTCCAACAATGCGGTATACAGTACAGGCAGGCAGAGTAACACAGGGCAGGCAAAACACAGAAACTAGAAACAAACTGAGTCAAACCAGACAGGGCAGAACAGGAACAAGGCTGGGTGAATCGCAGATCATGAGGCTAGCTAACGATCTGGCAAGGAACCATGTGAAAGCAGCATCCTTATATAGTGCCTGACACCTAAAATGGTCGCCGCCCTGGAAATGCAAATCCAAGATGGCCGTAGACCTGGAAGTAGTGCAGCAAACCAGGAAGTGCTGACAGCTTGTTGCTTTTTACTTCCTCGTGCTGCCTCACATTGATCTATAGCTGTAGCTAAATCCAAATTTGGGTTGAGCTGCAGTTTCTCAGACAATTTAGCATCATGTATGCCAACCACAATCATATCTCGGATCATTTCCTCATGTAAGATGCCGTATTTGCAATGTTCAGCTAGCTTATAAAGTGAGGTAATAAAGTTTTCTGAAAATTCGCCGACACTTTGACATCTTTTATTAAACTTAAATTACATTATGCATGCATAGTCCTGGTGGCGTGACAGTAAACACATAGTCCATGCTGTTTGCTTTTAGCTTGCCGCTAGCCTGTTGTTAGCTCTCACTTGCTCTCTCTTGCTCCACACACAGGGGGGAAGTAACGGAGTAAAAATACTTCGTTACTGTACTTAAGTAAATTTTTCTGGTATCAGTACTTTACTCCACTATTTATTTTTCGGACAACTTTTTACTTTTACTCATTACATTTTTACACAAATATCTGTACTTTTTACTTCTTACATTTTCAAAACGGACTCGTTACTTTTAGTATTATTTCTTCTCATTGAGCGCTGTTTCCAGCCTATCATCCTATCATTGTGCGTCTTTTTCCCCATGTGATTGGTGTACTGTATTATTTACTGGCTATCAGACATAGACTAAGGATAGCGGAGCTAACAATGAGCAGCACGCCTACAAAAGGAATGGCTAATGTTAATTCAGAGGGAGTCACCAATGTTAAAATAACTAACAACGAGGACATTCCTGATCACACATGGCCATATATGAGGGAGATGTTTGAAATAATTGGCGTCAAAAAGGATTCCTGGCGAATGCGTTGCAAATTGTGTCAACCAGGAGTGGTTCTAGTCCTTTTTTAGGTTGGCTTAAGCCCCCTGTCTGTAATCTCAGCCACCCTAAAACTATAAGTATAATTTTTATTTTCATAAATAAACAATAAAAATTACATGTCGTCGGTGGGAAAGAAAATTATTTATCAGTTTGATCCAAAAGCAATTTTTTTTACTTTGCTTTTACACGCATGTGTTGTAGTCTTTCAAAAGTGCATCTTCAGCTGTCTGCTTTATTAGAACGGAGAAGCACAGGTATGCGCAGTGTGCACGTGCAGTCAGAGATGGAGGCGTTTGTCTATAACGTTAATCGGCGGAAAGACGCAAAGACGGCAACCAGAAGCAGTGAAATTTCACTTATTACCAGAGTTGTCATATAATATATAATATATAACTCTTGTTTTACATTCTCACTGAGGGCTAAACCCCCCTAAAGATGAAATCCTAGAACCGCCCCTGGTGTCAACCCAAAAAACACGAAGTGCTTAATTTAATTAACATTAATTTTTTCATTTATAAAACATCACAATAATTTTGAGTTGTTTTCAAGGTCAGAGCTGGATTCTCCCTACTGTTTGGGATATGGCCTTGGTGATACACTTGGTATACATTATATAACATATATTTTATAGTACTTTGTTTATATTCCCCTTTTTTCCTCATCCTTAATGTCATTTATTATCCCATTTAGGATTTTCGTTCTTTTCCTGTCTTCTAATTTGCTTTTCCTTTCATTTCTGATAAAAATTATAGGTACCTGCTCCTGCCCAAAAAAAACAAAATAACTTGGCATAATTTGCACAATTGTTGGTTTATTTATCTTCATTATTTGTTTCATGACAGTGTATAAGATGAGTCTCATCATTTGATTAATCACAGTTGAACAACATGGAGACTCATTGAAAATTTCTGGATTTATTTTGCAGCGGTGCTGATATTCAGGTTTCTTGCACTTTCCTGCTGCATCTTGTGTTCTGCAAATAAATATATGAGGAAACAGACAAACAACATAACAAAAAAGAGAATGTCAGAGGATTTGTAGATGATTGTGTGTTTAAAATCGTAATACGGTATACTAGAAATGGTCATCCTGTGCTTGTATAATCACTGTTGTGTTTACTTACCCCATACAGCAGGTCAGAGCTCCAGGCTCGCATTTGCAAAAGTGACATTTGCTGTTCACCCAGGTTTGTCCAGGACCGTACATTTTATTATCAATCCTATCACGACAAATTGAGAAAACTGAAAAAGAAAGAAGTTATGGCAGCTCAATATGAGCAGACATGAGCACAGCATGACATTTACATGTGTTTATTTACCTGCTTTCTGTTGCGTGCATTGAGCAGCGTTGGTCACAGAAATGACCGCAAACAGGACAAAACACAAGAGCACTGCCTTCTTCATCATGGACTGTCCAACAAACCAAGTAAATAAAGTAAATAAATATATCAGCATGACATGTAATTATATATAGAGCAGAATCACAAGCAATCCCAATAATGTTGGAATGCACACTCACTGTTTCGAAGTTAAGTCTGGATGATCCGATACTCCAAAATCTGCAACTGAAATCTGTCTTTATATACAGCAGAATAGGGGGCTGTGACAGGCATGTTAATATGGCTTTGTTAGTCTAATTATAATGTTTATATAAGGATTTGGTGTTTGTTTGCCTCTACTGGTAACATACCATGTAAGCCAAATTAAACTGGTTAGAAAACGGGAGTGGGTTGTGGGTGGGTCTTTGTAGGTACAATTTCCGTTTTCATTTATCTTACATGACCAAAAAGAATACAATTTATGCATATGCTATTTTAACTGAAATGTTTTATGACATTTGTAGTATTTGAATTCAGAGGTTATTATGAAGGTTGTTTTGTGTATTGATTAAGAGGTTTTTCTCTTCAAAGTCCTCATGACATTGAAACTGATGGTTATTTGTCACACTGTACAACACAGTCCCAAGAATTCATTATCAGACTGTATATTAACATGTTCTCCAGATTGCACTGTAAAAGCCCTCTTCTCTCAATTAATTAACTGTGGTATGTGAACCTTGGTACAATATCACTATTACTGTGAGCTTGAGATAATAAGTATATTTTCCTAACATTAACGTTGTTTGAATTTCAGTTGAAATATGTATTAAAAGTAATGTAATAAAAGTGTCTGTTTTCCAATCAGGCATGACATTAAAATCATTGACTTCTGAAGTTAATAACATTGATAATCTTGATACACTGCCTCCAGTCAAGGGGCAATACATAATGCCCCAGGTAAACAGTCAGTTCTCAAACTTAATGTTTTGGACAATAGTAAAAAAAATCATACTATGGTGACCAGCTACAATGAGATCAACCTGGTGGCCTGAGTTCCCGAATCTTTGCCCTCTAGCTCTTCCTGGAGGCCCCCTGTGCTGAGCTTTTCTAGAGGCCAACAAGGCGGCATACAGCGCATGCATTACACTGAGATGTGACATCCCCAACCATACTCCATGCCGAAACCAAAGTGATAGTTTCTCAGGACCTGTTTCCAACCATACTTCCTGCTGAGGACAGATTGGCAGCCTCATACTGTAGATCCTGTTATGAGCCCTGTTACTGCAGAGCCTAACACAGTAGCCTCCCAGGCCCTAATCCACACCCCACCCCAGGCCCTGTCCCAGGCCGTGCTCCACAGCCCACATGTTAGAGACATTTTTCCCACAGGAGCAGGACTACTGTATGGGTGCTTTTGGTTGAGAGCAGAAAAATTAGCTGTCCAGTGTCTACAGCTTTATGGAGCTCACTTCAACCTCTGTTCTGTGTTGTCCGTTGTTTGTTTTTGTAGCCATGTGCCTTTGGTTTTGATTCTTTTCCTGTCTCCTGTTTCACTCATGCGTCATGATTAAGCTGGCCGGTTTTCAGTTTCGCTCTTGATTACCGAATCTATTTAAACCCTCATGTGTGTTATAGTCTTTGGGAAGCAATGTACTAAAGAGAGTAACAGAGTACATTGTACTTCATTACAAAGTACTTCAAGCTTTAGAACACAGAACTTCATTCTGAAAACGAAAAAGCAATGTAAGCATACAAACTATTCAGCTTGGACAGACAATTATTTCCTTTCATAAATATTCATTTCATCCATCAATATAATTTATTTGATAGCATATTTGCCTTGCACCTCTAGTGTTGGGATTCCCACCTTCACCCTTTGTATGCAGAGTTTGTTTGATTTCCCTGTGCTTCAGGGGTTTCCTCTGTATACTCTGTATACTATGTGATTTTGAACCAGTCGAAAGATATTCGCTGTGGGCTTGTTGATGTCTCTAAATTGGTCATGTGTGTACCTTGCCCAGTGTGTCTTCTGCCTTATGATCATATTTTCTTGTCCTGGTTAGAACTCTGGCAGCTGCATTTTGAACTAACTGTAGTCTATTTACTTAAGATGTAGGACAACCACCTAGTAATGCATTACAATAGTCAAGTCTAGAGGTCATGAATGCATGAACTAAAACTCAAGTTGAACAAAAAAGACAAGTTGCAGTCTAATATAACACCCAGGTCATTCACTGTTGAGCCAGCAGTTACAGTACATCCCTCTAAATGTAAGTAAGTCCAAACCAGTCTGGAACCAGTCCAAAGATATTTGCTGTAGGCTTGCTGATGTCTCAAAATTGGCCATGTGTGTACCCTGCCCAGTGTCTCCCGCCCTATGCCTCGAGTCCACTGGGATAAGCTCCAGCGTCTGTACAAACCTGTATAAGAAGTGCAGTGCAGTAAACGGTTTATGTTTTAGCTTATTTAGGTTTTGCTCTATTTAGTCTTATGTGTTAATGGTGATGACACAACCTTGTTGCTTTATGGTTTAAGATACAACCTTTCATCACTCTTACCATAATTAATGGCACAAGGACCATGAAATATAGGAAATAATATTTCACCTTACAAAACCAGATTGATGATTCTTCTCATCCTCCTGTGATAAAACTCCAGTATTTCATAGGCTGTCACCTACAGTAAATATCCTTCAGCTCATAGCTGGTTATCCTGCAGATTTATTAGACTGTCGAACCATTTCAAGGATATCAAAGATAAAGGCGAGGTTTAATACTAACATAGAGTTTGACAGCCAACAAGGGTCAAAGTTATTTTAAATCATTGGTATAATAACCTGCTAGCTTAAATGGTTTATCTGTCAGAAATTAAATTATATTTAAGTTACATATATTATATTTAAGTTAATAAATTAAAGGTAGCTGTTGCAGTCCAAAAGAAAACAAAACAAAATTGCGCAATTTGCATAATGCATTGTTGCTTTATTATCAATCATATTTGTTTCATGACATTGTATAAAAGGAGTCTCATCATTTGATTAATCACAATTGAACAACATGGAAACTCAAATCCGTCATTGTAAATCTCTGGATTTCTTTTCCAGCGATGCTGCTATTCACGTTTGCACTTTCCAGCTGCATCTCTTGTTCTGCAAATAAATAAAATAGAAAACAGACAAACAACTTAACAAAAAAGAGAATGTCAGAGGATTTGTAGGTTTTACAGGCCGTGTGTTTAAAACAGTTATATTAGAAATGGTCATCCTGTGCTTGTATAATCATTGTTGTGTTTAATTACCCCATACAGCAGGACGTAGCTCCAATCTCGCATTTGCAAAACTGACATTTGCCGTTCACCCAGGTCTTTCCAGTACCGTACACTTTATTATCAATCATATCGCGACATACAAAGGAACCTGAAAAAGAAAACAGTTATGGCAGCTCTATATAAACAGACATGAGCACAGCACGACATCTAAATGTGTTTATTTACCATGCATCTGTTTTATGCATTGAGCAGCGGTGGTCACAGAAATAACCGCAAACAGGACAAAACACAAAAGCACGGCCTTCTTCATCATGGTCTGTCGAACAAAACAAGTAAATAAAGTAAATAAATATATCAGCATTACATGTAAATATATAGATCAGAATCACAAACAATCCCAATAATGTTGGAATGCACACTCACTGTTTCGAAGTTAAGTCTGGATGATCCGATACTCCAAAATCTGCAACTGAAATCTGTCTTTATATACAGCAGAATAGGGGGCTGTAACATGCATATGTTAATATGACAATGTTAGTCTTATTATAATGTTTAAATGAGAAGTTGGTCTTTGTTTGCCTCTAATGGTAACATACCACATGTTTGCCCAATTAAATTGGTTAGAAAAAGGGAACAAGGTAGATGGGGCTTGGTGGGTACAATCTCCTTTATAATTTGTTTTAAATGACCAAAAAGAAGACACTTTCTGCATATGCAATTTTAACTGAAATGATTTATGACTTTTGTAGTGTTTGAATTTGAAGGTTATTGAAAGACGTTTTGTGTAATCTGTATTTCAATGGTACAATATCACTATTATTGTGAGCTTCAGATAAGTATATTTTCCTAACATCAATGTTGCTTTCAATTTCAGTTGCAATATCTATTAAAAGTAATGTAATAAAAGTGTATGTTTTCCAATCAGCCATAACATTAAAATCACTGACTTCTGAAGTTAATAACACTGACAAAATTGATACACTGTCTCTAATCAGGGGGCAATACATTATGCCCCAGGTAAACAGTCACTTCTCAAACTTAATGTTTTGGACAACAATAAAACAAATCATACTTTGGCGACCAGCTACAATGAGATCAACTGTGCTGAGCTTTTCTAGAGGCCAACAAGGCGGTATACAGCGCATGCATTACACTGAGATGTGACATCCCCAACCATACTCCATGCCGAGACCAAAGTGGTAGTTTCTCAGGACCTGTTTCCAACCATACTTCCTGCTGAGGACAGATTGGCAGTCTCATACAGTAGATCCTGTTATGAGCCCTGTTACCAGCCGAGGCTAACACGGTGGCCTCCCAGGCCCTAATCCACACCCCACCCCAGGCCCTGTCCCAGGCCGTGCTCCACAGCCCACATGTTAGAGACATTTTGCCCACAGGAGCAGGACTACTGTATGGGTGCTTTTGGTTGAGAGCAGAAAAATTAGCTGTCCAGTGTGTGCAGCAGTCTACAGCTTTATGGAGCTCACTTCAACCTTTGTTCTGTGTTGTCCGTTGTTTGTTTTTGTAGCCATGTGCCTTTTGTTTTGATTCTTTTCCTGTCTCCTGTTTCACTCATGTGTCATGATTAAGCTGGCCGGTTTTCAGTTTCGCTCTTGATTACCGAATCTATTTAAACCTTCATGTGTGTTATAGTCTTTGTGAAGCAATGTACTAAAGAGAGTAACAGAGTACATTGTACTCATAGTTTTAATGTATCAGACACTTTCAGCTATTCTTACTGTTTCAGCTACTTTCAGAAATGTTCTACTATTATCATCAATTCTTGAAGAATTCATTCAGCATTCCAGCTTTCACAGGGCAAAGAGACACATCGTGCAGCCACTGTGAGCCAATACACAAATTCCAAGGGGCCATTAAGTCACAGACAAATGCCTGGCTTGTCTATTGTATCAATGCCAGGCCATTAAGATGTAGATGTAATGATCGTAACATCTACTATGTAGTGATGGGAACTATTCATTGTGCCGAGCCATATCTTTCTACAATACATGTAGAAAGTCACAGTGTTGGGAAACGAGTCTGTCAAATTGACCAGTGACTTAAAATCAAGACAAATGAAAGTAACTTTTATTTGAGCATTGTTTTTAAACCAAAAATGAACACAACAGCCAACCACAATATAATATTGACTGGTTCTGGCATGTGCTGCTTTCAGCATTTTTGTGCAAAGTGCTCATGAGAATAAAGTTTTTCCCTTGTTGGGGCATTACAGTAAGACATTATTGTTGTTACTGGCTGTTCTGAGCAGTATGTGAAGACAAACATAGACTTTCTCTTTAGAAGCTCCTGGCCCAGGTTGTAGTTTGTGTTCAAATTGTTACCATTTATGTTGTTCCAATCAAAAGTCATAACAAAATTGCATTTTTGCACATTATAGATGATGTCAAGACAATATAGGTGTGTGTGAGACTTAAATATGTCTCACAGCTGCAAACAAAAAAGTCCTACAGTATATGACATTTAACCCTACAGTACTCTAACCCTACGACTGTAGGGAGGGTTATGTGATATTCAACAATTATATTTTACATGTTGAGGAAGTTTTAAGCGGAAAAAATACTTTTAACTATTTGCAAAAACTTGTAGGTCAATTTGCCCTGCAACATACTGTAATAAGAGGGTTAAAGTCTAAACAGGTCCTAGATGCATGTCCTGAAAATATCTTGTCCTCGGTTCAAATCACACTCTTGGCATACAGTATATTTGTCCTAGTTTTCATTTTGGTAAGTAAAAACACATCAAATTTGTAAGAATGCTTGATGGTAATAAATGATCCAAAATCATTCTTTTTTAATTTAAGCATAATATGTCTGTGAAGATTCTCAGTCATCCAGGTGAAGTTTTCTGAAAGTTGTTCTCAAGGCACATCATTCTCCCAGAAGGCAGAACAGTAAAAGGAGGATGGTGAGAACATTGCTGATAACACCAATCTCTGCTCCCCTAGTAAGCATAACAATGGGGTGTTCTCTCCCTCACGTCTCACAGACAGATACTGTAGGTCAATTTGCAAGCTCTGGTATTCACCTCCTGCAAATCTGGGGATTCCTATTAAAACTGATGTCTCTAATAGTACAGTGTTGTTACGCTTGGTGATGCATGTTTTAATATATATATAATAAAAACTGACTTTAATTTGCACAAGTTCAAAACCCACAGTGTCACCAAATACAACATCCTGTCTGTCTTCTCTCTCCAGTGTGTGATAATGTCAATAAAGTTTCAGGTCCTTCCTACTATCTTCCTGCTGGACAGGTAAAAGGTGAAAGAGAAAACTGCTTCGATACTCTTAAAAAATGTTGTCTCTCACCTGTAAGGTCAGGGTCAGAAAGTGTTTGTGAGCAAATCCCCATCTTCTGGTTGTGCCCTGGAATTGCATTATAACAGCTAAAAATGGGGGTGGCTACATTAGAATATTCACACATCCTTGATTGCCTGTAGAGAGGGGGGCTCATGACAACCGCCTGATAACCGTGTGATGAATGTCTGACTAATGTCAGCTACACGTAGAAAAAGAACAATTTTGAACCGCTACATCTGTATTTATATATTTTATCCAGAAGGCACAGTAATTTATTTGATAGCATATTTGCCTTGCACCTCTAGTGTTGGGATTCCCACCTTCACCCTATGTATGCAGAGTTTGTTTGATTTCCCTGTGCTTATGGGGTTTCCTCTGTATACTCTGTATACTATGTGATTTTGAACCAGTCGAAAGATATTCGCTGTGGGCTTGTTGATGTCTCTAAATTGGTCATGTGTGTACCTTGCCCAGTGTGTCTTCTGCCTTATGATCATATTTTCTTGTCCTGGTTAGAACTCTGGCTGCTGCATTTTGGACTAATTAGGCAAACATGGTATGTTACCAGTAGAGGCAAACAAAGACTAACACCTTATTTAAACATTTTACTAAGACTAACAAAGTCATATTAGCATGCATGTCACAAATGCAAAAGCAAATGTCAGTTTTGCAAATGCGAGCCTCTAATTATGACCTGCTGTATGGGGTAATTAAACACAACAGTGATTATACAAGCACAGGATGACCATTTCTAGTATATTGTATAACTGTTTTAAACACACAATCATCTACAAATCCTCTGACATTCTCTTTTTTGTTAAGTTGTTTTCTCTTTTATTTATTTGTAGAACACGAGATGCAGCTGGAAAGTGCAAACCTGACGACGGGCCCTCACAACCAGACTGCGTAACAGTTTCTTCCCACAAGAAATCAGACTTCTCAATAACTGAACTGTACTATACTGAGCACAACATACACACACATCATCTGTATGGACTGCATAGACCCTCACAAAACACACACTGTTTTGCACACTTTTCTGCTGTTTTTGCACATACTGTCCAACATTTCAGTTGTTTTTGCATATATTGTACAATATCTCAGCCATTTCGCACATACTATACAATATTTCAGTCATCTGCTGTTTTTTGCACAACTATATATTATCCAAAGGACCTGCTGCTAAGAACCTGCTGCTGTTCATTCTTTTACTGCACAAAATATTGTTTGAACATTCAGTATTTACACTGGTCGGTCGGCGCTGTTTCTGTTACTGTTTATTGTCTTTTGTGTATTGCATTATTGTACTTTTTGTATTGTCTTGTAACTTAATGTCTGCACTGTTTTTTGTACTGCACTGTCTTTTGTCCTGCACTGTATTGTTTGTCTTGTCCTGCACTGTTTGCACCAGGTTGCACAGTTGCACTTTATGTGGCTAAGACTACTTACATGTCCTTAGCCCTGTCTTTGTTTTATGTAGCACCTTGATCCTGGAGAAACGTTGTCTCATTTCACTGTGTACTGCAACAGCTATATATGGTTGTAATGACAATAAAAGCTTCTTGACTTGACTTGACTTGACTTGACATGAATAGCAGCACCGCTGGAAAAGAAATCCAGAGATTTACAATGACGGATTTGAGTCTCCATGTTGTTCAACTGTGATTAATCAAATGATGAGATTCATTTTATACAATGTCATGAATCAAATATGATTTACAATAAATCAACAATGCATTATGCTAATTACGCAAAGTTTTTTTTTTGGCAGCAGCAGCTGCTTATAATTTATTAAGAAAATGCACATTAGAAGACAGGAAAGAACGAACATTTTGAATGGGACAATAAATGACATTAAGGATGAGGAAAACAAGGGGAATTTAAACAAATTACTGTGAACGTAATAAGCTAGGGCAAACACAAAGAGCACACACAGAAAACTTCACTACAACTCGCTAGGAGCACTTTGCATTCTGAAAGTCTGTATAATTTAAAGTGTGTGATTTCAAACTGGTGTTTCATGAGTGCTGTAGTGTAGTGGTGAATCCTGGGAAGTGGAGTCCAAGGTGGTAATCGGCAGTGACATGACATTTTCATGTCCATAAATGTTATCCACTGTCTTTGTAACTTTACACACTCTTAAAATAACATAGGTAGCAGAAATTGATAAGGCATGAAAATTAAAACCTTTTAATCTGACAACTATTTTAAAAATAAAGTCGCTCCAGTTAGAATTTCTTTGATAAGGCATTTTTATAATGGTGTGTGTGGTCTCGTATAATACCCCCCATCTCCATTCACAGTGAATACTGTAGATGCCACTCTGCAAATTAAAATATGACAATCAAATGCAATGATCTTCATCAGATTTCATCCCTGTTGAACATGACAGGAGATTTTGGAGCAATGCGCTAGACAGTGCTGACGGTGCTACCATCACCATCATTTACTTTAGGCCTATGCAACTGTGTTTACTGGGCAAGTTTTTTAAAAGGAAGGCCTGTGTTCTTAAGTCCTTGAAGTACTTTACTACAGACAGAGCTATGTCACTTAATCGTCAGGGGAACTGAAAGACACAGTGACATAACTTTGCAAATACTACAACACACATGAGATTCTAAACAGATACGTTAAACAAAAACAATACTGAAAATAGGTCAGCTTAATCATGACAAACAAGGGAAATAGGAGACAGGACAAGAATCAAAACAAAAGGCACATGGCTACTTACAAAAACACTGAACAATGCAGAACAAAAGTAGAAGTGACTTTCATAAGGCTATAGCCTGCTGCACACACTGAACAGCTTAGTTCACTGCTGTCAGCCGGTAGCAGCCATACAGTAGTCCTGCACCTGTGGGACATTGTCTCCACTTCAAAACATGGTCACAAGGCAGGCACAGACTTTATACAGGTTTCTTGTCCAGGAGCAGGCAGTAAGTTCAGGGCATGGGAGAATAACCGGAGCAGGGCAAGAGACGGGGCCTGGAGTGGAATGTGGTGTGGTGCAGGACTTGGCAGAGGGCCTGGTATGAGGTGTTTTATCACAACCTGGGACAGGGCCAGGGTGGAGTGTGGATTAGGTGCTGGGAGGCCAACATGTTATCCTTGGCAGGAATGAAGGCTTGGAACAAGGGCGCTAATGCTAAAGAGGCGCTAAGTGAGCTATACGAAGCTATTAGCGAGCTACAGAATGTTCACCCCGACGGACTGTTTATCATCGCCGGAGATTTCAATCACGCAAATCTAAAGTCAGTGCTCCCTAAATTCCATCAACATGTGGACTTTCGAGATCGTCAAAAGCACCAAATTTCTGGGTGTTCATCTAGCGGAGAACCTCACCTGGTCACTCAACACCAGCGCCATCACCAAGAAAGCCCAGCAGCATCTCTACTTCCTCCGAAGGCTGAGAAAGGCACATCTCCCTCCCCCAACCCTGACCATGTTCTACAGAGGGACCATTGAGAGCATCCTGAGCAGCTGCATCACTGTCTGGTTTGGGAACTGTACGATCTCGGATCGCAAAACCCTGCAGCGGATAGTGAGGACAGCGGAGAAGATCATTGGGGTCTCTCTTCCCTCTATCATGGACACTTACACCACACGCTGCGTCCGCAAAGGCAACAGCATTGTGGATGACCCCACACACCCCTCACACACACTCTTCACCCTCCTGCCGTCTGGAAAAAGGTACCGAAGCATTCGGGCCCTCACGACCAGACTGCGTAACAGTTTCTTCCCACAAGCCATCAGACTTCTCAATAACCGAACTGTACTATACTGAGCACAACATACACACACATCATCTGTATGGACTGCACAGACCCTCACAAAACACACACACTGTTTTGCACACTTTTCTGCTGTTTTTGCACATATTGGACAATATCTCAGTCATCTGCTGTTTTTTGCACAACTCCATATATAATCCAAAGGACCTGCTGCTAAGAACCTGCTGCTGTTCATTCTTTTACTGCACAAAATACTGTTTGAACATTCAGTATTTACACCGGTCGGTCGGCGCTGTTTCTGTTACTGTTTATTGTCTTTTGTGTATTGCATTTTTTGTACTTTTTGTATTGTCTTGTAACTTAATGTCTGCACTGTTTTTTGTCCTGCACTGTCTTTTGTCCTGCACTGTCTTGCTTGTCTTGTCCTGCACTGTTTGCACCAGGTTGCACAGTTGCACTTTATGTGGCTAAGACTACTTACATGTCCTTAGCCCTGTCTTTGTTTTATGTAGCACCTTGATCCTGGAGAAACGTTGTCTCATTTCACTGTGTACTGCAACAGCTATATATGGTTGAAATGACAATAAAAAGCTTCTTGACTTCTTGACTTGACTTGACTTTGCTACGAGAGGTGAAAACACACTGGATCTTGTTTACACAAACATTCCCAGCACATACCGTGTGGAACCCCGCCCCCACCGTGGCTACTCAGACCATACAGACCACTCGTCAGGCGCTCAAAACCGGTTCTGAAGCAGGTGAAAACCTGGCCAGCAGGAGCCACCTCTGCTCTGCAGGACTGCTTTGAGTGCACTGACTGGAACATCATCAGGGAGGCTGCAACCAATGGCGACTCCAACAACTTGGAGGAGTACACGTCAGCAGTGACCAGTTACATCGGCAAGTGCATTGATGACGTGACCGTCTCCAAGACCATCACTACACGCTCCAACCAGAAGCCGTGGATGACTGCTAATATGCATGCGCTGCTGAGGACTAGAGACCTAGCCTTCAGAAAAGGGGACAGAGCAGCCCTAAGAACAGCAAGGGCCAAACTGTCCTGAGCCATCAGAGAGGCAAAGCGTGCACTCGCCCAGACAATCCACAGCCACTTTCAGGACATCAGAGACACCCAGCGCATGTGGCAGGGCATACAGGCGATCACGAACTACAAGATCTGCTTCACCTGATTGTGATAGCGACGCCTCCCTCCCAGATGCGCTGAACGACTTCTTCACTCGGTTTGAGGTGCAGAACAACGTAGCGGCATGGAAGACCATCCGTCCCCTCGACGACCAGATACTCTTGTTCGTCATGAGGCACATCAAGACCCAGCTACCACCCTCACTGGACCCCCTACAGTTTGCGTAACATCCAAACCGCTCCACAGATGATGCCATTGCCACGGCCCTCCACTTAGCCCTCACCCACCTGGACAATAAAGACCCTTATGTATGAATGCTGTTCATAGACTTTAGTTCAGCATTCGATACAATCATCCCTCAGCACCTGATTGAGAAGCTGAGCCTGCTGGGACTAAACACTTCCCTCTGCAACTGGATCCTGGACTTCCTGAATGGGAGATCTCAGTCAGTCCGGATCGGAAACTGAAAACTGGAGCCCCTCAGAGCTGCGTGCTCAGTCCACTGCTGTTCACCTTGCTGACTCACGACTGTGCAGCAATGGCCATGGTGGGTCTCATCAACAAGAACGACGAGTCAGCATACAGGGAGGAGGTGCAACAACTAACTGCCTGGTGTAGAGCCAACAACCTTTCACTGAATGTGGATGAAACTAAAGAGATGGTTGTGGACTTCAGGATAGCACAGAGCGACCACTCTCCGCTGAACATCGACGGATCATCCGTAGAGATCGTCAAGAGCACCAAATTTCTTGGTGTTCATCTAGCGGAGAACCTCACGTGGTCACTCAACACCAGCGCCATCACTAAGAAAGCCCAGCAGTGTCTCTACTTCCTACGAAGGTTGACAAAGGTACATCTCCCTCCCCCCATCCTGACCATGTTCTACAGAGGGACCATTGAGAGCATCCTGAGCAGCTGCATCACTGTATGGTAAACTGTACTGACACATCAAACTGTTTGCATGCTGCTTACAACCCATCAAACTGTTTACATGCTGTTTTGCACACTTTTTCTGCTGGTTTGCACAAACTGCCCAATATCTCAGCTGTTTTTGCACATAGTGTACAATATCTCAGCCATTTTGCACATACTATACAATATTTCAGTCATTTGCTGTTTTTTGCACAATTCTATATATTATCCCAAGGACCTGCTGCTAAGAAAAATTGTTCATTCTAATGTTACTGCACGAAATATTGTTTGAACACTCAGTATTCACACGCAGTAGTCACACACAGTATTCACATACAGTATTTACAATGGTTGGTCGGCACTGTTTCTGTTATTGTTTATTGTCTTTTGTGTATTGTATTTTTTGTACTTTTTGTATTGTCTTGTAACGTTTTGTCTACACTGTCTCTTGTCCTGCACTGTCTTGTCTTGTCTGTCTTGTTTTTTTTGTCTTGCACTGTTTGCACCAGGTTGCAAAGTTGCACTTTATGTGGCTAAGACTACTTACATGTCCTTAGCCAAGTCTTTGTTTTATGTAGCACCCTGATCCTGGAGAAACGTTGTCTCGGGCAAACATGTGGTATGTTACCCTCCTTATTTAAACATTATACTAAGACTAACAAAGTCATATTAACATACATGTTACAGCCCTCTTTTCTGCTGTATATAAAGACAGATTTCAATTGCAGATTTTGGAGTATCGGATCATCCAGACTTAACTTCGAAACAGTGAGTGTGCATTCCAACATTATTGGGATTGTTTGTGATTCTCCTCTGTGTATATGTACATGGCATGCTGATGTATTTATTTATGTTATTTACTTCTTTTGTTCGACAGACCATGATGAAGAAGGCCATGCTTCTCTGTTTTGTCCTGTTTGCGGTCATTTCTGTGACCACCGCTGCTCATTGCAAGAAACAGATTCATGGTAAATAAACACATTTAGATTTCATGCTGTGCTCATTTCTGTTCAGATAGAGCTGCCATAACTGTTTTCTTTTTCAGGTTCCGAAGTATGTCGCGATAAGATTGATAATAATATGTACAAACCTGGACAGAACTGGGTGAACAGCAAATGTCATTTTTGCACATGCATGCCTGGAGCTATGAGATGCTGTATGGGGTAATTAAACACAACAGTGATTATACAAGCACAGGATGACCATTTCTAGTATATTGTATAACTGTTTTAAACACACAATCATCTACAAGTTTTCTGACATTCTCTTTTTTGTTAAGTTGTTTGTCTGTTTTCTCATGTATTTATTTGTAGAAAACGAGATGCAGCTGGAAAGTGCAACAAACCTGAATAGCAGCACCGCTGGAAAATAAATCCAGAGATTTACAATGAGGTATTTGAGTCTCCATGTTGTTCAACTGTGATTAATCAAATGATGAGACTCATTTTATACAATGTCATGAAACAAATATGATTGATAATAAAGCAACAATCCATTATGCAAATTACGCAGTTTCTTTTTGGCAGCAGCAGCTACCTATAATTTATTAAGAAAATGCACATTAGAAGACAGGAAAAGAAGGAAAATCTTGAATATGATAAAAAATGACATGAATGACGAGGAAAACAAGGGGGAATATAAACAAATAACCATAAACGTAATAAGCTAGGGCAAACACAAACAGCACACACAGACTCACAAAACTTCACTACAACTTGCTAGGAGCACAATTTTGCAGTCTGAAAGTCTGTATTATTTAAAGGGTGTGATTTCGAACTGGTGTTTCATGAGCGCAGTACTGTAGTGGAGAATCCTGGGAAGTGGAGTCCAAGGTGGTAATCGGCAGTGACATGACCTTTTCATGCCCATAAATGTTATCCACTGTCTTATTTACATTACACACTCATAAAATAACATAGTTTATCTGGGTAGCAAAAATTGATAAGGCATAAAAATTAAAACCTTTTAATCTGACAAATATTTTAAAAATAAAGTTGCTCCAGTTAGAATTTCTTTGATAAGGCATTTTTATAATGGTGGATATGGTCTCGTATAATATCCAACCCACCTCCATTCACAGTGAATACTGTAGATGCCACTCTGCAAATTAAAATATAAAAATCATATGCAATGACCTTCATCAGATTTCATCCCTGTTGAACATGCCAGGAGGTAAAGGTAAGGCTCGCACTCACTGCTTGCCTGGTGCTCGTGTTCTTGATGTCTCTGCACAGGTACCTAGAGTCATGAGCAGAAACACCAGGGGTCTCATTTATAAAGCGTGCAAAGTTTTCGCGCAAAGGTTGTGATCTATAAAAATCAAACTTGACGGGAAAATGTGTGCACCTATAAGCAAACTTTGAGACGTGCGTACGCACATTCTGGAGGCAAAGGGAATTGGCGACACAGATGGTGAGGTCGTGAACTGAAGTTAGATTGTAGAAAATTCATGTGAGAAGAACGATTATAAGAATTATTAACATTTAATTTTCCATTTCATATGTTATATCCACATTATCATGAAGATTAAATCCAACAGTGTTATTTGTGCCGATTGTTTTAGGCTATATACATCTAGCAAAATCCAAACGTAATTCAAAATGTATTAAAAATAAAATAATAATAATAATCAGCGCTACTCCGTCCAGGGTGTATCCTGACTTGATGCCCAATGACGCCTGAGGATAGGCACAGGCTTCCCGTGACCCGGGTAGTTCGGATAAGCGGTTGAAGATGAATGAATGAATGAATGAATGAATGAATGAATAACCAGCGCTTACAGTCACATTGTCCACAACGGGAGCGCAGATGGAGATGGCGCGACTACGTGATACATAATAGTATGAAATACCCTTTTATTAGAGAACTACAGAACACAGTGTACAAACAAAATATTTTCCTTTATGTACATTATATCATAAAATGTCAAAGTCTGCAAATACAGTCATGAAGCACAATCGCTACTAATCATCGGTCCTAACTATTACGGTGTTCATTACAAGAAGAAGTTCACTATAACATTTTCGTCTTAAATCTTCGCCCATGAATTAATTCTGTGATTTTGTCAAGGTGTTAACGCCCAGTCTGATTGCTAGAAACATATAAATCCTCCGGTGACCCGGGTATGTAACACTTCATGATGGCACTGCTGGCACTGTTGGAGGTTTATGCCAATGGCAGAATAAGGAGAGAACAAGTTTTCAGGGACCATGATGATTTCCTGGCCCATGATGATGACTGGCTAATAAGCCGATTTAGATTCCCTAGAGCTGTGCTCTTAGATATATGTGTTGAATTGGGTCCAGTATTAGAGAGGGCAACATGCCGGAACCATGCCATCCCAGTCCAAATGCAAGTCCAGTGGGAATTGGCAGACAGGTAAATTGTTTATATAAAAAAACTACAAGTAATCCTCAACTTTGTGTCTAAGACCTTTTTGTATATGAAATAATTCTATTGGAATCTATCATCTCACCCTATAGGTCTGGTATATCACAGCCGTCCCTGAGCACCATAATATCTGTCGTTTTGAATGGTATACTTAATATGGGTAGTCGATACATCAGGTTCCCCTACACTGTGCAAGAACGGGCCGAAATTAAAATGAAATTTTGCAGCAATGTCTGGTTTCCCAAATGTAATCGGCATCTGAAATGAAAATGAATTTGCTTATGTTAATAGAAAGTAAGTGCATTTTATTAATGTGCAAATCATATGTGACTCCAACATGACCCTCACAAACATTGTGGCACGCTATGGTTCAACACATGATTCCTTTATCTTGACATATAACAGTGTAGGGAACAGACTAAATGCAGGCGCAGTAGCTACGTGATGGCTGGCTTCTTGGTGAGTTTAACAATATTAAAAAGTAGAAAATGTAACAATTTTGTTTTTAATATAATTATAACAGTGTTGCTTTTAATATGATTGTAACCTGCAGGCGACAGTGGCTACCCCTGAGACGCTGGCTCCTCACCCCATTTTTAAACCTGTAGAGTGCAGAAGAAACTCATTATAACAAGGTCCACTCTCATGCCCGCGCAGTGATTTGCATTGACTATTTATGGTTAAAAATGGGCATGTACAGGGCGGGATATGTGGATGGTTTATGTCTGTGATTTATAAAGGGAACATTGCTTACAGGTGTGCGTACGCACGGTTTTATAAATCTGAATTTTTTTTGCCGTACGCCATTTTTGGCTTTTGGGCGTACGTAAACTTTTAGTACGCACAGTTTTATAAATGAGACCTCAGAGCTGTGGTTCTTCATGTCGGCTCGAATGACACCAGCCTGAGGCAGTCGGAGATCCTGAAGAGGGACTTTAACACCCTGGTGGAGACGGTTCGCAGCACAGCGCCCACGCCGATAATCATCATGTCTGGACCACTTCCAACGTACCAGCGAGGAATTGAAAGACTTTTCGCTTTAAATGAGTCATGGTTACAGTCATGGTGTCAGGCTCAGAAATTACTCTTTGTTGATAATTGGAATGTTTTCTGGGAGCGTCCTAGGCTATTCCATGCTGACGGTCTGCAACCCAGCAGAGTTGGAGCGGAGATCCTCTCGGACCACATCTCCAGGGCGCTGAACACCTTCTGACTGAAAAAATACTCACTCTCTCATTTTCTACCACTTTATCCGAACTACCTCGGGTCACGGGGAGCCTGTGCCTATCTCAGGCGTCATCAGGCATCAAGGCAGGATACACCCTGGACGGAGTGCCAACCCATCGCATGGCACACACACACACACTCTCATTCATTCACGCATTCACACACTACGGACAATTTTCCAGAGATGCCAATCAACCTACCATGCATGTCTTTGGACTGAGGGAGGAAACCGGAGTACCCGGAGGAAACCCCTGAGGCACGAGGAGAACATGCAAACTCCACACACACAAGGCGGAGGCGGGAATCGAACCCCGACCCTGGAGGTGTGAGGCGAACGTACTACCCACTAAGCCACCGTGCCCCCCTGATAAACTACTCTTTAAAAGTTTAAATGAAATACTTCAAAAATAATAATATATTGTAAAACTAAAAACAGACAAAACAATATGGAACAACCACAAAAGGAAAATAACCAAAAGATAACTTAGAAACCCATTGGAAACAGATCTGAAGACAGATCTGGAAACACGTTTGGAAACAAATCTGGCAACCGGATTTAAACCCCGTTTGGAAACTTGATTAAAAAACTCACTGGAAACAGGACAGCACTGCAGCCATACAAACGCGGAACACGCCAACTGGAATAATTACAGGCCGTCACGACACCTATAAACAAAGTGAGACTGTTACTGTTAGACATGTTCTCCCATTCTAATGCATATATGACTAAATACCTACCAATCGCAGATGTCAATGTTTTATAGAAAGAAAATGGAATCTTTCAACGCCGATACAAAACAGTGATCCAGCACTGTGTCAGGTTCTCACAGCTTCTCCAATATCTATGCCCAATTTATGTGACAATACTAAGCAGACATTGCAGCGCGACTCGTAGGGTCAATGCAGAAGTGCTCTCCAAACAAATCGCAGTCTCTAAAACACATTAAAACAGTGCACTTCTCATAATCAAGCACATGCAATAGTCAAGAAAACAACCAACAGCGCGTTCTCCTTACCGTCTCAAGCACTCGCATCTAGTTCCGGGAAGTGACGGAAGCGTGTTAGCAAAGCAGCAAATAACCAAGGGACGCATCACAGGTAACCGTGCATGCTCCTGTTTTTATAACTTATAGAGCTGGCAATCAGCTAATGCTGCACCTGCACCGTGATGTAATCAAAGTCAGTCCCCCTGCCACACTGAGATTCATGCATTCATGACCTCTAGACTGGAAAGGATTTCTAGGCGCAGTCGGGGGCCGGAGGGAGTCCGGTTTGGGGACCACAGGATTTCGTCTCTGCTTTTTGCAGATGATGTTGTCCTGTTGGCTTCTTCAAATCAGGACCTTCAGCGTGCACTGGGACGGTTTGCAGCTGAGTGTGAAGCGGCGGGGATGAGAATCAGCACCTCCAAGTCCGAGGCCATGGTTCTCAGCCGGAAAAGGGTGGCTTGCCCCCTTCAGGTTGGTGGAGAGTTCCTGCCTCAAGTGGAGGAGTTTAAGTATCTTGGGGTCCTGTTCACGAGTGAGGGAAGGATGGAGCGGGAGATCGACAGGCGGATCGGTGCATCTTCTGCAGTAATGCGGTCGATATACCGATCTGTTGTGGTGAAGAGAGAGCTGAGCCATAAGGCGAAGACCTAGGACACACTGGAGGGACTATGTCTCTCGGCTGTCCTGGGAACGCCTCTGTATTCCCCCAGAAGAGCTGGAGGAAGTGTCTGGGGAGAGGGGAGTCTGGGTGTCCCTGCTTAGACTGCTGCCCCCGTGACCCGGCCCCGGGTAAGCGGTAGAAGATGGATGGATGGCAGGCAGTGAGTTCAGGGCAGGAGTGGGTAGCCGGAGCAGGTCAAGAGACGGGGCCTAGAGTGGAATGTGGTGTGGAGCAGGACCTTGCACAGGGCCTGGCATTGGGTGTTTTAGTAGAGCCTGGGACAGGGCCAGGGTGGAGTGTGGATTAGCTCCTGGGAGGCTGCCATGTTAGCCTTGGCAGGAATCAAGACTTGGAACAAAGTCTGGGATGCTGCCACATTGCCTTCAGCAGGTAACAGTGTTTGTCACAGGATCTGGGAGGCTGCCATGAATCCAGCTGAGGCCAACTCAGCTGGATTCATGGTTGGGACCAGGTCCTGGGAGGCTTCCGCTTTGGCCTCGGTACGGAGTATGTGTTTGGGTGTCACGTCGGCCTAATGCATTTGCTGTATGCTGCCTTGTTGGCCTTTGGCAAAGCTCAGCACAGGGGACCTCCGGAGGGAGCTTGAGAGTGGAGACTCAGGAACATAGAATAATTATGATGAACTACTTTCAATAACCTTCAAATTGAAACAATACAAATGTCATAAAACATTTCAGTTAAAATAGTATATGGAGAAATTGTCTTATGTTTGGTCATTTAAAACAAAAAACATTATAGAGGATATTGTACCCACCAAGCCCCACCTACACCTAGTTCCCTCAAGCTAACCAATTTAATTGGGCAAATGTGATATGTTACCAGTAGCGGCAAACAAAGACCAACTCCTTATATAAACATTATAATAAGACTAACAAAGTCATATTAACATACATGTTACAGCCCCCTTTTCTGCTGTATATAAAGACAGATTTCAGTTGCAGACTTTGGAGAATCAGATCATCCAGACTTAACTTCGAAACAGTGAGTGTGCATTCCAACATTATTGGGATTGTTTGTGATTCTGATCTATATATATTTACATGTCATGCTGATATTTATTTACTTTATTCACTTGGATTGTTGGACAGACCATGATGAAGAAGGCCGTGCTTTTGTGTTTTGTCCTGTTTGCGGTCATTTCTGTGACCACCGCTATTCAATGCAAGAAACAGTTTCAGGGTAAATAAACACATATAGATGCCATGCTGTGCTCATGTCTGTACATATGAAGATGCCATAACTGTTTTCTTTTTCAGATTCCTTAACGTGTCGTGATAAGATTGATCGTAATTCGTACTTTTCTGGACAGACCTGGGTGAACAGCAATTGTCAATTTTGCAAATGCGAGCCTGGAGCTCTGACCTGCTGTATGGGGTAAGTAAACACAACAGTGATTATACAAGCACAGGATGACCATTTCTAGTATATTGTATAGCTGTTTTAAACACACAATCATCTACAAATCCTCTGACATTCTCTTTTTTGTTAAGTTGTTTGTCTGTTTTCTCATATATTTATTTGTAGAAAACGAGATGCAGCTGGAAAGTGCAAACTTGAATAGCAGCACCGCTGGAAAAGAAATCCAGACATTTACAATGAGGGATTTGAGTCTCCATGTTGTTCAACTGTGATTAATCAAATGATGAGACTCATTTTATACAATGTCATGAAACAAATATGATTCATAATAAAGCAACAATGCATTATGCAAATTACACAGTTTCTTTTTTGGTTTCTTTTTGGCAGCAGCAGCTTCCTATAATTTATTAAGAAAATGCACATTAGAAGACATTAAAAGAACGAAAATCCTGAAAGCAATAATAAATGAAATAAGGATGAGGAAAACAAGGGGGAATATAAACAAAGAACTGTGAACATAATAAACTAGGGCAAACACAAAGAGCACACGCAGATTCAAAACACTTCCCTACACCTAGCTAGGAGCACAATTTTGCAGTCTGAAAGTCTGAATTATTTAAAGGGTGTGAATTCAAACTGGTGTTTCATAAGTGCTGTAGTGTAGTAGTGAATCGTGGGAAGTGGAGTCCAAGGTGGAAACTGGCAGTGACATGACATTTTCATGCCCATAAAATTTATCCAGTGTCTTGTTAACTTTACACACTCATAAAATAACATAGGTAGCAGAAATTGATAAGGCATAAAAATTAAAACCTTTTAATCTGACAACTATTTTAAAAATAAAGTTGCTCCAGTCTGAATTTCTTTGATGAGGCATTTTTATAATAGTGGGTTTTTGTCTTGTATAATATCCCCCCACCTCCATTCACATTGCATACTGTAGATGCACCTTTGCAAATTAAAATATGACAATCTTTTGCAATGACCTTCATCAGATTTCATCCCTGTTGAACATGACAGGAGATTTTAGAGCAATGCGCTAGACAGTGCTGACGGTGCTGTCGACCACCATCACCATCATTTACTTTAGGCCTATGCAACTGTGTTTACTGGGCAAGTGTTTCAGAAGGCAGGCCTGTGTTCTTAAGTCCGTGAAGTACTTTACTACTTTACTAAATACAGAGCTATGTCACAAGGGAAACAGGAGACAGGACTAGAATCGAAACAAAAGGCACATGGCTACTTCTAGAAACAGCGAACAATGCAGAACAGAAGTGGAAGTGAGTGCCATAAGGCTGTAGCCTGCTGCACACTCTGCACAGCTTAGTTCACTGTTGTCAGCCAGTAGCAGCCATACAGTAGTCCTGCACCTGTGAGAAATTGTCTCCACTTCAACACATGGTCACAAGGCAGGCACAGACTTTATAAAGGTTTCTTGTCCAGGAGCAGGCAGTGAGTTCAGGGCAGGGGTGGATAGCCGGAGCAGGGCAAGAGACGGGGCCTGGAGTGGAATGAGGTGCGGGGCAGGACATGGCACAGGGCCTGGCTTCGGGTTTTTTAGTAGGGCCTGGGACATGGCCGGTGTGAAGTGTGTATTAGGTCTTGGGAGGCTGCCATGTTAGCCTTGGCAGGAATTACGTTTTGGAACAAGGTCTGGGATGTTGCCACATTGCCTTCAGCAGGTAACAGTGCTTGTCACAGGATATGGGAGGCTGCCATTTTGGACTCAGCAGGATGTATGGTAGGGAACAGGTCTTAGGAGGCTGCCGCTTTGTTTTCGACATGGAGTATGGCTTTTGGTGTCAAGTTGGCGTAATGCATTTGCTGTATGCTGCCTTGTGGGCCTTTGGCAAAGCTCAGCCCAGGAGACCTCCGGAGGGAGCTTGAGAGCGTAGGCTCAGGAATGTAGACCACCAAGTTGTCCTCATTGTCACATCAGGAGGAGGAAGACAGACCCAGATTCAGGATAGCTTCAAATAAATACGGTTTAATAACGTAAGGACATAAAACAGGAACAAAGACAAAACTAAACAGGACAAAGAACTAGGGTACAGTGACAATGATTCACAGTTAAATAGACATAATGATTAACAATAGGGAGGAAGATGGGGTGAACAAGGCACATGTATGCTGCCTTGTTGGCCTTTGGCAGAGCTCAGCACAGGGGACCTCTGGAGGGAGCTTAAGAGCGGAGACTCAGGAACGCAGACTAATTATGATGATTAATGATGGAAGAAGAACATTTTTCTTTAATTCCAGACTTTTTGCAGTGTAATCTGGAGAACATAGTATTTTACAGTCTGATACTGATTTCTTGGGACTATGTTGTAGAGTGTGACAAATAACCTTCAATGTCAAATCCATGAGGACTTTGAAAAGAAAAACATCTTAATCATTTCACAAAACTACTTTCAATAACCTTCAAATTCAAACAATACAAATGTCATAAAACATTTCAGTTAAAATAGTATATGCAGAAATTGTCTTCTGTTTGGTCATTTAAAACAAAAAACATTCTAAAGGATATTGTACCCACCAAGCCCCACCCACACCTAGTTCCCTCTAGCTAACCAATTTAATTGGGCAAACTTGGTATGTTACCAGTAGCGGCAAACAAAGACCAACTCCTTATTTAAACATTATAATTAGACTAACAAAGTCATATTAAAATGCATGTTACAGCCCCCTTTTCTGCTGTATATAAAGACAGATTTCAGTTGCAGACTTTGGAGAATCGGATCATCCAGACTTAACTTCGAAACAGTGAGTGTGCATTCCAACATTATTGGGATTGTTTGTGATTCTGATCTATATATATTTACATGTCATGCTGATATTTATTTACTTTATTCACTTGTTTTGTTGGACAGACCATGATGAAGAAGGCCGTGTTTTTGTGTTTTGTCCTGTTTGCGGTCATTTCTGTGACCGCCGCTATTCAATGCAAGAAACAGTTTCAGGGTAAATAAACACATATAGATGCCATGCTGTGCTCATGTCTGTTCATATAAAAATGCCATAACTGTTTTCTTTTTCAGATTCCTTAACGTGTCGTGATAAGATTGATCGTAATTCATACTTTTCTGGACAGACCTGGGTGAACAGCAATTGTCAATTTTGCAAATGCGAGCCTGGAGCTCTGACCTGCTGTATGGGGTAAGTAAACACAACAGTGATTATACAAGCACAGGATGACCATTTCTAGTATATTGTATAGCTGTTTTAAACACACAATCATCTACAAATCCTCTGACATTCTCTTTTTTGTTAAGTTTTTTGTCTGTTTTCTCATATATTTATTTGTAGAAAACGAGATGCAGCTGGAAAGTGCAAACTTGAATAGCAGCACCGCTGGAAAAGAAATCCAGAGATTTACAATGAGGGATTTGAGTCTCCATGTTGTTCAACTGTGATTAATCAAATGATGAGACTCATTTTATACAATGTCATGAAACAAATATGATTCATAATAAAGCAACAATGCATTATGCAAATTACACAGTTTCTTTTTTGGTTTCTTTTTGGCAGCAGCAGCTTCCTATAATTTATTAAGAAAATGCACATTAGAAGAAATTAAAAGAACAAAAATCCTGAAAGCAATAATAAATGAAATAAGGATGAGGAAAACAAGGGGGAATATAAACAAAGAACTGTGAACATAATAAACTAGGGCAAACACAAAGAGCACACGCAGATTCAAAACACTTCCCTACATCTAGCTAGGAGCACAATTTTGCAGTCTGAAAGTCTGAATTATTTAAAGGGTGTGAATTCGAACTGGTGTTTCATGAGTGCTGTAGTGTAGTGGTGAATCCTGACTCATAACCCGACGGTTGTTGGTTGGAGTCTCGGGCAGGCCACGACTGAGGTGCCCTTAAGCAAGGCCCCAAATCCCCCCCAACTGCTTCCCAGGTGCTGCAGAATAAATGTGAGTATGGGTCGCCGCATGTCACTTCACTTCAGGCCTATGCAACTGTGTTTACTGGGCAAGTTTTTCAGAAGGCAGGCCTGTGTTCTTAAGTCCATGAAGTACTTTACTACTTTACTAAATACAGAGCTATGTCACAAGGGAAACAGGAGACAGGACTAGAATCGAAACAAAAGGCACATGGCTACTTATAGAAACAGCGAACAATGCAGAACAGAAGTGGAAGTGAATGTGGTGTGGAGCAGGACCTTGCACAGGGCCTGGCATCGGGTGTTTTAGTAGGGCCTGGGACATGGCCGGTGTGAAGTGTGTATTAGGTCCTGGGAGGCTGCCATGTTAGCCTTGGCAGGAATCACGTTTTGGAACAAGGTCTAGGATGTTGCCACATTGCCTTCAGCAGGTAACAGTGCTTGTCACAGGATCTGGGAGGCTGCCATTTTGGCCTCAGCAGGAAGTATGGTAGGGAACAGGTCTTAGGAGGCTGCCGCTTTGTTTTCGACATGGAGTATGGCTTTTGGTGTCAAGTTAGCGTAATGCATTTGCTGTATGCTGCCTTGTGGGCCTTTGGCAAAGCTCAGCCCAGGAGACCTCCGGAGGGAGCTTGAGAGTGTAGGCTCAGGAATGTAGACCAATGTAGAATGTAGGAATGTAGTTGTCCTTAGTGTCACACCAGGAGGAGGAAGACAGACCCAGATTCAGGATAGCTTCAAATAAATAGGGTTTAATAGCATAAAGACATACAACAGGAACAAAGACAAAACTAAACATGACAAAGAACTAGGGTACAGTAACAATGATTCACGGTTAAATAGACATAACGATTAACAATAGGGAGGAAGATGGGGTGAACAAGGCACATGTATGCTGCCTTGTTGGCCTTTGGCAGAGCTCAGCACAAGGGACCTCTGGAGGGAGCTTGAGAGCGGAGACTCAGGAACGCAGACTAATTATGATGATTAATGATGGAAGAAGAACATTTTTCTTTAATTCCAGAGCTTTTGCAGTGTAATCTGGAGAACATAGTATTTTACGGTCTGATACTGAATTCTTGGGACTATATTGTAGAGTGTGACAAATAACCTTCAATGTCAAATCCATGAGGACTTTGAAAAGAAAAACATCTTAATCATTTCACAAAACTACTTTCAATAACCTTCAAATTCAAACAATACAAATGTCATAAAACATTTCAGTTAAAATAGTATATGCAGAAATTGTCTTCTGTTTGGTAATTTAAAACAAAAAACATTCTAAAGGATATTGTACCCACCAAGCCCCACCCACACCTAGTTCCCTCTAGCTAACCAATTTAATTGGGCAAATGTGATATGTTACCAGTAGAGGCAAACAAAGTGTAGCAAGGTAACAAAGAGGGGCGGGGTCTCTAACCCCATTACAGATTGCTAATAAGCCGCACTTATTTAAAGGACAGGCGAAAGCGAAGGGCAGCTGGGGGCCTGTAGCTGTGTGGGACCGTGAGTCCCGGTGTATTTTCCCCGGTATAAGTATTTTATTCTGTTTTTAGTATGTGATAGTTTGAAACTCAGGATTATTGTGGATTTGCTTTGCCAAGGTATGTTTTGTTTTATTTGTTTTGTTTGGGTGTTTGGGTATGAGTGACGTATGAAAATGATTTAATTTATTTAGAATGTGTGTGCTTGATGTTCGGGACCACCGTGCAGTTGGTTGGTTGGTTTCGTCTTGTTAAGGTATGTTTAATTTTTATTTAGTTTGTTTATTTGAGTGTGACTGGTAATAATTAAATGATCGGAGACAGGGATTGATAAAGCCCCAACAGGTTTTGTGTGCTTAATTGTGTGATGTATTGATATTGAGGGTGTATTATTAATGATATGTGGTGGGTTTATGGGGTGGAGATTGCTGTGCTCATACAGTTTGCAGTGAAACTACTCTCCCTGTAGGAAGCTCAATTCTTTTGTCTGCTGAGTATACCATCTAAAGGAAGCTGCTCTGGTGGGCTGTTTCCGGTCAGGGTGAATGACCCAAATTATTTTAATGCTTTGTTAAATAAAGTTTAATGTGCTTTCTATTATCCTATGCTTACTGTGGTGGATTTTCTTTGTATGCACCTAAGTTCCCTGGGTGTTTGGGGTGCTACATTTTGGCACTGTGAGCAAGGCTGCGATTATTTTGCAGATTTGTGTTTTTGGGAGCAGTTCAGTTGCTTTTTTTTTTTTTTGTTTTTTTTTGTTTTTCTATTTCTTTTATAAGCTAGAGAATAGCGGCTAGAAAGATCAGCCTCTTCTTCTGCATCGTCGTCTGGTCGCTTGGTAAGCCTTCAAAATGGAAGAGGAGCTGTGACTATGTGCTCAAATGGAGCAGCTCACGTCGGAAAATCAAAGACTCTTGGGGCCAAGTCAAGTTGGGAATGTGAGGGAAGGACATGCTAGTGGTGGTGGTGGGGGGGGTGTTTCTTCATCACGCAGAGAACAAGCTGTGTATCTTCCCAGAGAATGTAAATGCTCTAAGTTTTCTGGATTTTCAGCTGTCTTTTGAAGAATGGATAGAGGAGGCTCAGAGTATTAGGTCAAGGTGCATGTCTGAATGGGACCAAGCTCTCTTTCTTTTGGATCATTTAAAAGGCGAGGCCTATAATGAAATTAAATATCGGCCTCAGGGAGTGAGGGAAAACTCTGAACAAATTTTTGAGTATTTGAAAAGTGTATGGATGTTCAAAATCATGTTTATTGGCAGCAAAGGTTTTTTGATCGAAGTAGAGGGATGGGGAATCATTATACGAGTTTTCACATGCCCTGTTGGCTCTAATGGAACGTGTAGAGCAGTGCAAGCCAGGTGCTATACCCAATACTGATTCTGTTAGAGATCAGTTTTGTGAAAGTGTTACCACATGCTTCGCAGGGAGCTGAAAAGGTTGGTACGAAGTAGAGAGACTGTCACTCTTAGAAGTACGATGGGAGGCCATCCAGTGGGTTGATGAAGGGCAACCTAACAGACAAACGGGTACGCTCTACCCCATATACTTATGAGACACACGTTACACCTAGTTGTGAGGTTCATTTTGTTCAGTCTTCTACAGAGTTGATAGAACTTAAGAATATAGTCCTGAAACAACAGGCACAGTTGGACTTGTTGGTAAAGCACCTTGCTCCTGCTATTAGTAAACCTTCTGGTCAGAACAATCGATTTAAGCGTGCACCTGATGGTAGACCAATCAGTATTAAATGTAACAGACCTGGGCATATTGCTCGGTACTGTGATACTGGTTTGGATACTCATGGGGGGGAACCAGTTGGAGAACCCTCTGGGCTGTCTGAAAACTAGTGACCCCCAGTGTATTGAGCCATACGCTGGGAGGAACGGTAGAGGGCTCTTGTGCAGATTCTTCAGTTTATGATCGGTTAGTAGGACAATGTCCTCCTGTAGGTGTTAAGATGGATGATGTGAATGTTCCATGTTTAGTGGACACAGGTTCTATGGTCACGACTGTGACAGTTTCTTTAATAAATATCTTTCTCATGTAAAAAAGCAAGATTGTGAGTGGCTTGGTTTAAAAGCTGCTAATGGGCTTGATATTCCTTATATAGGTTATGTGGAATTAGATGTGAATGTTTTAAATCAGTGCATTCCAAGGTGTGGTATTTTGATTGTGAAAGATCCTATACATACAGCATTACAAACTCATAAGACCATCACCCCAGGTATCTTGGGGATGAATGTTCTGAGGGAATGTTATCAGAGTCTTTTTGATCAATATGGGGCTGGGTTATTCCAGACCCCGCTAATACAATCAGCCACTCCGGGGTTTCGTCGTGCACTTAGGCAGTGTGAGAAAACCGAGGCCGTTCTTAATTCAACAACTGCATTTAAGGTAAAGGTGTTAAGAGATCAGCCTGTTTGTATCGCTGCTGGAACTCTTTCTATGGTACCTGTGACATGTCCCCAGTTTCCTTTAGCAGAATTTGTTAGAGCCTTTTTGCCCAGAAGAAGGTACCCTCCCTGAGGGGTTACTTGTCTCCCCAGCCCTCCTACAAGCATAGTACAGTACATATATGCTCCTATTACGAATGTTGGTTCTTTGGACGTTTGGCTTTTTCCACAGAGAGTGGTCGGTACAGTGCAGGTGGCATCAGTGGAAGTGGAGGCCCCTGCCCCTCTGGCCTTTTCAGTTAGCCAGACTGCCTCAGAGTGTGTCTTGATGGACCACACTGTAGAACGTTTGGAGTTTCCTTCATTTGAAGGGTTAACTGAAGAACAAGCCATGCAAGCAAAGTCTCTTCTTCTTAAGTACTCTTTTTTTTGTTTGTTTGTTTGTTTGTTTGTTTTTGTTTGTTTGTTTGTTTTCTAAAGATGAGGGAGATATAGGGTGTACTGAGCTGATTGTTCATGAGATTCCGTTACAGGATCATATTCCTGTTCGCCAGCCCTATCGTCGCCTTCCTCCATCACAGTATGATTTAGTTAAACACATTAAACAGCTGTTGGATAGTCAAGTTGTTAGGGAAAGTATTAGTCCTTTACTCTTCCCCTATTGTAGTAGTGACTAAGAAAGATGGAACTATCAGGTTGTGTGTTGACTATAGGCAATTAAATGCAAAAACTTGTAAGGATGCCTATCCACTTCCTAGAATTGAGGAGCAATCTTGATTTGGCCAGTGGCTATAACCAGGTACCAGTGGCAGAGAAAGATAAGTTCAAAACAGCCTTTTGTACACCTTTCGGCCTATTTGAATTTAATCGTATGCCATTTGGCCTCTGTAATGCGCCTGGCACATTTCAGCGCTTGATGGAGCACATGTTTGGTGACCAGCGGTACCATTCAGTGTTGCTCTACCTTGATGATGTGATTGTGTTTTCCAGACTTGAACGACAAGGATTGAAAATTAAATTGTCCAAGTGTAATTTTTTTCAGAAACGGGTTAAGTACCTAGGACATGTGGTGTCTGCACAGGGAGTGGCAACTGATCCCAATAAGGTAAGGGTGGTACGGGAGTGGAGACGTCCTATGCAATTGGTTGAATTACGATCGTTTCTTGGATTTGCTAGTTATTACCGTTGCTTTGTTAAGGGTTTTGCTTCTCTAGCGGCTCCATTGCATCAGCTGGTGAACAGGATGAGTGGGCCCAAACGGAAGGGTAAAACCCCAAAGCTTCCACTAGGGTCAGAGTGGAATGAAGTGTGTGAGAATACCTTTGAATCCCTGAAATTGCGTTTGATTACTGCCCCAGTCCTGGCCTATGCTGACTTCACGAAGTCTTTTTAGAGGTAGATGCCAGCTATGGAGGGCTGGGAGCCGTACTTTCTCAGGAGCATGATGGAAAACTTCGGCCTATTGCGTATGCTAGTCGGGGGCTGAGGTCCACTGAAAGAAACATGAATAATTATAGCTCCATGAAGCTCGAACTTTTGGCAGTGAAATGGGCAGTAACCGAAAAGTTTCGAGAATATTTGTTAGGGAGTAGCTTTACTATTTTTACTGACAACAATCCATTAAGTTATCTCCAGACTGCAAAATTGGGTGCGGTGGAACAGAGATGGGCTTTTCAATTGGCTTTGTTTAATTTCACTATAAAATATCACCCAGGTCATAGTAATGGTAATGCAGATGCCCTGTCGAGGCAATACTTAGAGTTTTGCTTCCGGGACTGACATTCTGCCAGTTTTGGGGGGGGGTCTCTTTCCAGAGAAGCATGGAGGGAGGTGGAGTGTAGGGAAGCTGTTGCCTTGGCCGGGCGGACGGTTGAGGACCTTTCCTTGCTTCAGAAAATTGATCCAGTGATTGGTCCAGTGTTAAAGTTTTTCGTTCTAGGTGTCAGCCTAGACCTGGAGAGCGAAATGTGATGTCAGCAGGGAGTAAGGAGTTGTTGTGGCACTGGGGTCGGTTAGTGGAGAAAGGAGGTGCGCTGCATCGTGTAATACGACTGCCAGGAGAGTGTAAAGAGACCTTCCGGGTTGTGCTTCCCCAATGTTTGCAGGATGAGGTGCTTCAAAGTGTGCATGATGGCCATGGGCATCAAGGCATTGATCGTACTTTCCAGCTGGTTCGTAGTCGGTGCTTTTGGCCAGGTATGACAAAAAAAGTAGAGCATTGGTGTCAAAAATGTGAAAGATGCATTTTAAGTAAGGCAGTCCAACCAAAGATTCGGTCATTTCAGGGTACGCTTCAGGCCTCTGGTCCCCATGAGGTCTTGGCAATAGACTTCACAGTTTTGGAGCCAGCAAGTGATGGTCGAGAAAATATACTGTTTTTTACAGATGTTTTCTCCAAGTATAAGCTATTGTGACCAGAGATCAGAGAGCTAGTACTGTTGCTCCGATGGTGCAGCAGTGGTTTCATTGTTTCGGACCACCAAGTCTAATTCATTCGGACCAAGGGAGGAATTTCGAGAGTATGGTGATTTCAGCAGTTGTGTAAAATTTATGGTGTCCAAAAGAGTAGGACCACTCCTTACCACCCTCAGGGAAACGGGCAGTGCGAAAGATTTAATCGCACCCTCCATGATCTGTTGCAGACACTGCCACTAGCGCAAAAGAGACACTGGCCCTGTCATCTGTCGCAGGTTGTTTATGCGTATAATACCACCGCCCATCATGTGACTGGCATGACTCCCTATTATCTGCTGTTTGGATGTGACCCTAGTCTCCCAGTGGATTTCCTGTTAGGGAAGGGTGTTATGGAGGATAGTTTTGGTGCCACTGAGGACTGGGTGCAGGATCATCAAGAGTTTAAGGGTAGCACATAGTCATGTAAGGCAACAGTTGCAAGCTAAAGCAGAGAAGCAGAATAAACAACACAATGAGAAAGTAAATGATCAGGGATTACAAGAGGGACAGCTTGTGTATCTGAGGAATCATGTTGGGGGAAGGAATAAAATTCAGGATTTTTGGGACCCATGTGTTTACAGGGTGGTCAGAGGTCCTTGTGACATGGGGCTGTGTACTCTTTAAGACCGGTATCATGGGAGGGCCCAGTTAGGACAGTGCATCGGTCAGAATTGAGGAGTGCTATACAAAAATCAAGTATTGATGCATCTGATTTGCCAATTGGACCGGGTACTGGACATTTAGCCTTGAGGATGAGGAAGAGACATTTAGGGGGCCTCTTGTAATGGTGGTGGAAGATCAGGTAGATGATGATCACTTAGATGAGCCAATTTTATTTCCTGACTTGGTAGTTGCGACAGAGGTAGAGCAGCCACAAAGTCCGGGTCCCTTGTGGCGGTCTAGTAGGACTTCTGCTGGTTGTCATTGTAACCCTTACAGATTGCCATGTTCTGTGGTTGCAGAGCAGTCAATTAATAATGAGCATTTTTTTTTTTTTCTTTTTCTTTTTCTTTTTTTTTTTTTTTTTGTCATTGGGGCAATGACAAGAATTCCAGGGTGTGGATTGTAGAAAGGTAACAAAGAGGGGCGGGGTCTCTAACCCCATTACAGATTGCTAATAAGCCGCACTTATTTAAAGGACAGGCAAAAGCAAAGGGCAGATCGGGTCCTGTTAGCAATTGCTCGTTGCTCGGCTTGTAGCTGTGTGGGACCGTGAGTCCCGGTGTATTTCCCCGGTATAAGTATTTTATTCTGTTTTTAGTATGTGATAGTTTGAAACTCAGGATTATTGTGGATTTGCTTTGCCAAGGTTTTTGTTTTGTTTGGGTGTTTGGGTATGAGTGATGTATGAAAATGATTTAATTTATTTAGAATGTGTGTGCTTGATGTTCGGAACCACCGTGCAGTTGGTTGGTTGGTTTAGTCTCGTTAAGGTATGTTTAATTTTTATTTAGTTTGTTTATTTGAGTGACTGGTAATAATTAAATGATCTATTTTGTTATAGGTTGTTGGATGATGGTGACTAGTCGCTGTTCTCTTTTGGGTTTTCTTTTTTGTAAAACTGACTGCTCCCTGTTGTGAATGTATGTTAATTCCCTAGCCAGCTGGTGTTTTGTTTCTTTTTGAATTATTAGGTTTGTGTAATTTGGTTTAATGGTTGGCTAGGGGATTTTGTCTTTCTTTTTTCTTTTTTTAAGTGCATTTGATTTTTTGTTTTCCTGTACCCTTTGGGTATACCCCTTGGGTAGCTTCCCACCACTTTGTGGGGAATCGGAGACAGGGATTGATAGAGCCCCAACAGGTTTTGTGTGCTTAATTTTGTGATGTATTGATATTGAGGGTGCATTATTAATGATTTGTGGTGGGTTTATGGGGTGGAGATTGCTGTGCTCATACAGTTTGCAGTGAAACTACTCTCCCTGTAGGAAGCTCAATTATCTTTTGTCTGCTGAGTATACCATCTGAAGGAGGCTGCTCTGGTGGGCTGTTTCCGGTCAGGGTGAATGACCCAAATTATTTTAATGCTTTGTTAAATAAAGTTTAATGTGCTTTCTATTATCCTATGCTTACTGTGGTGGATTTTCTTTGTATGCACCTAAGTTCCCTGGGTGTTCGGGGTGCTACAAAAGACTAACTCCTTATTTAAACATTATAATTAGACTAACAGTCATATTAACATGCATGTTACAGCCCCCTTTTCTGCTGTATATAAAGACAGATTTCAGTTACAAACTTTGGAGAATCAGATCATCCAGACTTAACTTCGAAACAGTGAGTGTGCATTCCAACATTATTGGGATTGTTTGTGATTCTGATCTATATATATTTACATGTCATGCTGATATATTTATTTACTTTATTTACTTGGTTTGTTGGACAGACCATGATGAAGGCCGTGCTTTTGTGTTTTGTCCTGTTTGCGGTCATTTCTGTGACCACCGCTGCTCAATGCACGCAAAAGATTCAGGGTAAATAAACGCATATATATGTCATGCTGTGCTCATGTCTGTTCATATAAACTGTTTTCTTTTTCAGGTTCCTTAACGTGTCATGATTGATAAATCATACTTTTCTGGACAGACCTGGGTGAACAGCAATTGTCAGTTTTGCAAATGCGAGCCTGGAGCTCTGACCTGCTGTATAGGGTAAGTAAACACAACAGTGATTATACAAGCACAGGATGACCAATTCTAGTATATTGTATAACTGTTTTAAACACACAATCATCTACAAATCCTCTGACATTCTCTATTTTGTTAAGTTGTTTGAATGTTTTCTCATATATTTATTTGTAGAAAACGAGATGCAGCTGGAAAGTGCAAACTTGAATAGCAGCACCGCTGGAAAAGAAATCCAGACATTTACAATGACTGATTTGAGTCTCCATGTTGTTCAACTGTGATTAATCAAATGATGACTCATTTTATGTCATGAAGCAAATATGATATGACAATAAAGCAACAATGCATTATACAAATTACACAAATTTCTTTTTGGTTTCTTTTTGGCAGCAGCAGCTTCCTATAATTTATTAAGAAAATGCACATTAGAAGACATTAAAAGAACAAAAATCCTGAATGTAATAATAAATGACAATAAGGATGAGGA
The DNA here is from genome assembly GCF_022655615.1 of Tachysurus fulvidraco. Classification (NCBI taxonomy): domain Eukaryota; kingdom Metazoa; phylum Chordata; class Actinopteri; order Siluriformes; family Bagridae; genus Tachysurus; species Tachysurus fulvidraco. The sequence continues at coordinate 23,385,110 of NC_062531.1, read as the reverse complement.
AAACAAGGGGGAATATAAACAAAGAACTGTGAACCCTAATAAACTAGGGCAAACAAAGAGCACACACTCAAAACACTTCCCTACACCTAGCTAGGAGCACAATTTTGCAGTCTGAAATTCCTATTCTTACCCTTATTCGTGTGTACATACACACACAGCCTAGACAGAATAAATATGGATGGACATACAGAAGTGTAATGAGTTTTTGGGTGGTGCAAGGATGCATGATTTAAAGTGGTCCAAATTAGTGCAAAACACAGAAGAAACGTGATGGTACAGTGATTAACACCATATCAGCTGTTCAGTGCAGAAACACTTTTTTAAAATCTCCTCAAGAAAATATAGGTGCTGTTGTGCCTTTTTGATCAGGATGGAAGGGTTCAGAGACCAGGCGAGGTCCTCAGAGCAAGAGCAAAGTGCAGAATCCCCCCCCAACTGCTCCCTGGGTGCTGCAGAATAAATGGCTGGCCACTGCTCCCTGTGTGTGTTCACTGCTGTGTGTGCACTTTGGACAAATTCTGAGTATGGGTCACCGTACTTCACTTCATTTACTTTAGGCCTATGCAACTGTGTTTACTGGGCAAGTTTTTCAGAAGGAAGGCCTGTGGCAGGGCAAGAGACGGGGCCTGAAGTGGAATGTGGTGTGGAGCAGGACCTTGCACAGGGCCTGGCATCAGGGGTTTTAGTAGAGCCTAGGACAGGGCCAGGGTGGAGTGTGAATTAGGTCCTGGGAGGCTGCCATGTTAGCCTTGGCAGGAATCAAGGCTTGGATTAAGGTCTGGGATGCTGCCACATTGCCTTCAGCAGGTAGCAGTGCTTGTCACAGGATCTGGGAGGCTGCCATATTGGCCTCAGCAGGAAGCATGGTTGGGAACAGGTCCTGGGAGGCTGCCACTTTGGTCTTGGCATGGAGTACGGCTTGGGGTGTCATGCTGGCATAATGCCTTTGCTGTATGCTGCCTTGTTGGCCTTTGGCAAAGCTCAGCACACGGAACCTCCAGAGGCAGCTTGAGAGTGGAGGCTCAGGAATGCAGACCATTAAGTTGACTTCATAGTAGCTGGTGGGTATAGTAAAAAAAAATTTTAACATCGTCCTTCCATTGCCCACATTTGGTACAGACTAACCACTGCTCACAATGAACACCCCAAAGAGCCTGGTGCTTAGAAATGCTCTGACCTTCTAGACATCACAATTTGGCCATTAGTTTCTGACTCTTGCCCATTATTCCTGCTACCAACACATTAAATTTCAGAACTAACTGTTTACCTGCTGCATAATATATTGACCCCCTTGAATTGTGGCAGTGTATCAAGAGGAACAGTTATAAATAATTCTAGTTTCATTGGTTTTAATTTTTCTTTGGCTGTTTAGAGTGTATATTCAGTTTTTTTGCACTACATAAGAGCAACGGTTTCTTGTTAATCACTTTACACAGCTTGCGCTTGTCTGATTCCATATTGTGTTCTAAATAAAATGTATAAGGAAATAATGAAACAATTTATAGGTGTGTCTCACTTCTATGAACAACTAAACTACATAATCAGCTCCTTAGACATTTAAACCAGATTTACACTGTACATTCGTATACTGAAAACAACTATGACTACAGTAAAGGTAGGAAAGACAAATAAACAAAAGGCTCTAATGGAGGAAAAATATATACTGTATATTACCTGAAGCTCGGCATAAGTGATATAGAGTTTGCATACCACAGTTTCTGTTTGAGAGCTTCTTTACTGCATGAGCTCGGATTATGATGATAATGATGGAAGAAGAACATCTTTCTTTAATCCCAAAGCTATTAGATTAGATTCAACTTTACTGTCATTGTGCAAGGTACATGTACAGAGCCAATGAAATGCAGTTAGCATCTAACCAGAAGTGCATAGATAGCTTATTTACAAGTGGCAGTGTAATAAATAAGGGTATGAGGTTATACAGTAGGTGTAGTAATGTGTACATATAACTGAATAAGGGTATATATAGTGTGGTTTTTATATAAGTATGATAGAGTATCAAGTGGTATGACAGATATAGTTGTACAAAAAGGAATGTTATTATGAAATTGTGTGTGTGTGTGTGTATGTATATATATATATATATATATATATATATATATATATATATATATATATATATATATATATATAGACAGACTAGACAGAAGAAAAGTGATGCTTCAGTGCAGAAACAGCCATGGGAAGGAAGCTATTTTTCAGTATATTTGTTCTGGCTCTGAGGCAACGGTAGCGTCTGCCTGATGGGAGAAGTGTAAACAGTCCGTGTTTGGGGTGAGAGGGATCTTTGATGATGCCCCTTGCCCTTTGCAAACAGCATTCTCCAAGGTGGGTAGTTCAATACCGATGATTTGTTGGGCGGTTTTCATCGCCCTTTGAAGAGCTTTACGATCTGAAGCTGTGCAGCTGCTGTACCACACTGAGAAGCAGCTTGTGAGGGTACTCTCAATGGTACAGCGGTAAAAGTTCTCCAGTATCCTGTAGCACAGACAAGACTTTTAAAGTCTCCTCAAGCAAATATATGCGCTGTTGTGCCTTTTTGATCAGGATGGAAGAGTTCAGAGACCAGGTGAGGTCCTCAGAGATTTGTATTCCAAGGAACTTGAAGCTTGTTATATGCTCAACAGCAGTTCTGTTGATGAGTGTGATTGCCAGCATGTCTGAAATCCACAATGACCTCCTTGGACTTTTTGGTGTTAAGTTCCAGGTTATTGTCCTCACACAATGCTACTAGGTGCCGGATCTACTCCCTGTAAGCCGTTTCGTCGTTACCTTCAATCAGGCCTACCACTGTGGTGTCGTCTGCAAACTTTAAAATGCTGTTTGTTTTACAGTGTAATCTGGAGAGCATGTTACTTTACAATCTGATACTGAATTCTTGGGACTATGCTGTAGAGTGTAACAAATAACCTTCCATTTAACCCCTTGAGTACTTTGAGGAGAAAAACCTCTTAATCAATACACAAAACAACCTTCAATGTCCTTCACATTCAAACACTACAAATGTCATAAAACATTTCAGTTAAAATAGCATATGCAGAAGTTGTCTTCTTTTTGGTCACTTAAAACAAATTATAAAGGATATTGTACCCACCAAGCCCCACCCACCTAGTTACCTTTTTCTAACCAATTTAATTGGGCTAACATGGTATGTTACCAGTAGAGGCAAACAAAGACCAACTCCTTATTTAAACATTATAATAAGACTAACAAAGTCATATTAACATATGCATGTTACAGCCCCCTTTTCTGCTGTATATAAAGACAGATTTCAGTTGCAGATTTTGGAGTATCAGATCATCCAGACTTAACTTCGAAACAGTGAGTGTGCATTCCAACATTATTGGGATTGTTTGTGATTCTGATCTATATATATTTACATGTCATGCTGATATTTATTTATTTTATTTACTTGTTTTTTGGACAGTCCATGATGAAGAAGGCAGTGCTCTTGTGTTTTGTCCTGTTTGCGGTCATTTCTGTGACCAACGCTGCTCAATGCCTGCAAACGCGAACAGGTAAATAAACACATGTAAATGTCATGCTGTGCTCATGTCTGTTCATATTCAACTGACATAACTTTTTTCTTTTTGCAGGTTTGCTGAATTGTGTTGATATCTTTGATGTTAAATTGTACAGTCCTGGACAGAAGTGGGTGAACAGCAAATGTCAGTTTTGCACATGCCTGCCTGGAGCTATGAAATGCTGTATGGGGTAATTGAACACAACAGTGATAATACAAGCACAGGATGACCATTTCTAGTATATTGTATAACTGTTTTAAACACACAATCATCTACAAATCTTCTGACATTCTCTTTTTTGTTAATTTGTTTGTCTGTTTTCTCATATTTTTATTTGTAGAAAACGAGATGCAGCTGGAAAGTGCAAACTTGAATAGCAGCACCGCTGAAAAAGAAATCCAGACATTTACAATGACGGATTTGAGTCTCCATGTTGTTCAAGTGTGATTAATCAAATGATGAGACTCATTTTATACACTGTCATGAAACAAATATGATTGACAATAAAGCAACAATGCATTATGCAACTTACACAAAGTTTTTGTTTTTGTTTTCTTTTTGGCAGCAGCAGCTACCTATAATTTATTAAGAAAATGCACATTAGAAGACATTAAAAGAACAAAAATCCTGAATTTAATAATAAATGACAATAAGGATGAGGAAAACAAGCGGGAATATAAACAAAGAACTGTGAACGTAATAAACTAGGGCAAACACAAAGAGCACACACAGACTCAAAACATTTCCCTACACCTAGCTAGGAGCACAATTTTGCAATCTGAAAGTCTGTATTATTTAAAGCAGGGGTGTCAATCTCAAATTCACAGTGGGCCAAAATATAAAACTGAGATAACGTCATGGGCCAAACTGAATATTTATTGAAAAATTAACTGCAACTGATATGTAATGTTCAACCTTTTTCATATGGAAACAAACTTTAGTTTTGCTTAAATACAGGATTTGGAACAACCAGAGCTTGATATTACAAACACATAAGAAATTAAATTCTAAATAAAAGACACATCAGTGGTGTTCATTTCGCAAACTTTGACCATAAACTTTTTGACAAACTCTCCCTCATTAAAGGGCCAGGCAGATTTTGCTGTCTCTGCTGCCACAATAAAACTCACCTTTACAGCAGCTTCACTTTTTGATTTTGCTTTCATGAACATAGTCTGCCGGGAAACCAGACTTTTTTTCATCTCCTCCGCCTTCTGGAGCTTCTGCTTTACGTCCAGGTCCTTATACTTCTCATAATTCTTCGTTTTATAGTGTCTTCTTATGTTATATTCTTTCGTTACAGACACATTAGCTCCACACACAAGACAAACAGGGCTGTCCTTTATATTCGTGAACAGATAATCTGCCGGAGACTCAGGAACGCAGACTAATTATGATGATTAATGATGGAAGAACATTTTTATTTAATTCCATTGCTTTTGCAGTGTAATCTGGAGAACATAGTATTTTACGGTCTGATACTGAATTCTTGGGACTATGTTGTAGAGTGTGACAAATAACCTTCAGTGTCAATTCCATGAGGATTTAAAAAAAAAAACCATCTTAATCAATTCACAAAACTTTCAATAACCTTCAAATTCAAACACTACAAATGTCATAAAACATTTCAGTTAAAATAGTATATGCAGAAATTGTCTTCTGTTTGGTAATTTAAAACAAAAAACAAAATAAAGGATATTGTACCCACCAAGCCCCACCCACCTAGTTCCCTTTAGCCAACCAAATTAATTGGGCAAACATGATATGTTACCAGTAGCGGCAAACAAAGACCAAATCCTTATTTAAACATTATAATAAGACTAACAAACTCATATTAACATATATGTTACAGTCCCCTTTTCTGCTGTATATAAAGACAGATTTCAGTTGCAAACTTTGGAGAATCAGATCATCCAGACTTAACTTCGAAACAGTGAGTGTGCATTCCAACATTATTGGGATTGTTTGTGATTCTGATCAATATATATTTACATGTCATGTTGATATATGTATTTACTTTATTTACTTGGTTTGTTGGACAGACCATGATGAGGAACGCCGTGCTTTTGTGTTTTGTCCTGTTTGCGGTCATTTCTGTGACCACCGCTGCTCAATGCACGAAAAAGATTCAGGGTAAATAAACACATGTAAATGTCATGCTGTGCTCATTTCTGTTCATATAGAGCTGTCATAACTGTTTTCTTTTTCAGGTTCCTTAACATGTCGTGATAAGATTGATGATACATCTTACTTTTCTGGACAGACCTGGGTGAACAGCAATTGTCAGTTTTGTAAATGTGAGCCTGGAGCTCTGACCTGCTGTATAGGGTAAGTAAACACAGCAGTGATTATACAAGCACAGGATGACCATTTCTAGTATATTGTATAAATGTTTTAAACACACAATCATTTACAAATCCTCTGACATTCTCTTTTTTGTTAAGTTGTTTGACTGTTTTCTCATATATTTATTTGTAGAAAAAGAGATGCAGCTGGAAAGTGCAAACTTGAATAGCAGCACCGCTGGAAAAGAAATCCAGAGATTTATAATAACGGATTTGAGTCTCCATGTTGTTCAAGTGTGATTAATAAAATGATAAGACTCCTTGTATACAGTGCCATGAAACGAATATGACTGACAATAAAGCAACAATGCATTATGCAAATTACGCAAAGTTTTTGTTTTTGTTTTCTTTTTGGCAGCAGCAGCTACCTATAATTTATTAAGAATATGCACATTAAAAGACATTTAAAGAACAAAAATCCTGAATGCAATAATAAAAATGACATTAAGGATGAGGAAAACAAGGATGAATATAAACAAAGAACTATGAATGTAATAAACTAGGGCAAACACAAAGAGCACACACAGACACAAAACACTTCCCTACACCTAGCTAGGAGCACAATTTTGCAATCTGAATGTCTGTATTATTTAAAGCAGGGGTGTCAAACTCAAATTCACAGTGGGCCAAAATATAAAACTGAGATAACGTCATGGGCCAAACTGAATATTTATTGAAAAATTAACTGCAACTGATATGTAATGTTCAACCTTTTTCATATGGAAACAAACTTTAGTTTTGCTTAAACCAGAGCTTGATATCACAAATAAAAAGAAAACTCAAAAAACTTCCCTACACCTAGCTAGGAGCACAATTTTGCAGTCTGAAAGTCTGTATTATTTAAAGGGTGTGATTTCAAACAGGTGTTTCTTGGTGGATATCGGCAGTGACATGATAATTTCATGCCAATAAAATTCATCCTGTGTCTTGTTAACTTTACACACATAAAATAACACAGTTTATCTTGGTAGCAGAAATGGATAAGGCTTAAAATTTTTAAATTTTAACCTTCATTCACAGTGCAAACTGTAGATGCCATTCTGCAAATTAAAATAATGACAATCATATGTGATGACCTTTATAAGATTTCATCCCTATTGAATATGACAGGAGATTTTGGAGCAATGCGCTAGACAGTGCTGACCACCATCACCATGCAACTGTGTTTACTGGGAAAGTTTTTCGAAAGGATGGCCTGTGTTAAGTCTGTGAAGTACTTTACTACAGACAGAGCTATGTCACTTAATTGTCAGGGGAACAGAAAGACACAGTGACATAACTTTGCAAATTCTACAACACACATGAGATTCTAAACAGATACGTTAAACAAAAACATATGCTCACAAGGCAGGCACAGCCTTTATACGGGTTTCTTGTCCAGGAGCAGGCAGTGAGTTCAGGGCAGGGGTGGAAAGACAGAGCAAGGCAAGAGACGAGGCCTGGAGTGGAATGTGGTGTGGGACAGGACCTGGCACAGGCCTGGCATCGGGTGTTTTATTACAACCTGGGACAGGGCCAGGATGGAGTGTGGATTAGGTGCTGGTAGGCTGCTATTTTAGCCTTGGCATGAATCAAGGCTTGGAACAAGGTCTGGGATGCTGCCACATTGCCTTCAGCAGGTAACAGTGCTTGTCACAGGATCTCTGAGGCTGAAATATCAGCCTCAGCAGGAAGCATGGTTGGGAACAGCTCCTGAGTGGCTGCCACTTTGTTGTTGACATTGATTATGACTTTTGGTGTCAAGTTGGCGTAATGCATTTGCTGTATGCTGCCTTGTAGGCCTTTGGTAAAGCTCAGCCCAGGAAACCTCAGGAGGGAGCTTGAGAGCGGAGGCTCAGGAATGTAGACCTCATTGTCACACCAGGAGGAGGAAGACAGACCCAGATTCAGGATAGCTTCAAATAAATAGGGTTTAATATCGTAAAGACAGAAAACAGGAACAAAGACGAAACTAAACAGGACAAAGAACTAGGGTACAGTGACAATGATTCACGGTTAAATAGACATAACGATTAACAATAGGGAGGCAGTTGGGGTGAACAAGGCACACGGCAAGGCCGATGGGGAGCAAGAGACACAGCGAGGCCGACGGGGGGAGCAAGGCACAAGGCAAGGCCGACAGGGGGAGCAAGGCACACAGCACCGCAGCCAGAGAGAGCTGAGCGATGTCCACAGCCAAGTAGAAGGGCCTAGCGACTTTCACCGCCGAGCAGAAGGGCCGAGCGACATCCACAGCCAAGCAGAATGGCTGAGCACAACCCCCGACACATCGTGGCCAGACCACGTCTCGAAGACCAGAATGGAAGGGAGGGAGGGTGGGAAAGAAATATGCACCCAATAAGCCGTTCCAGGCTTATCCTGCTGAGTCCAAGTTAGTGCGGAATCATTTTGTCACAGATTTAGGATAGCTTCAAATAAATAGGGTTTAATAACGTAAAGACCCATAAAGATTTGTGTGCAACAATGGATGATGAATTACATGAATTGAGGGATTTGGTATCCCAATTAAAAGCAGATAACGAAAGGTTGCAACAGGCACAGGTATTAGATGCACAGCCAGGTCCTTCTAGTGCTTCTTTACCCATGGTTGTAGATCCCCCACTCTCTGGTGCTGGTCCGTTAACAACTGCGCGTTTGGTTTTTGTCCCTCGAGACCAAAAGTGCCCAAGGTTTAAGGGGAGGTCAGGCAATGGCCTCAATGAGTGGGTGGAAGAGGCTCAGGCCTGTATATGGCTTTGTTATCTCTCCACAATTGATTAGGTATTTTTCTTGTTTGATCACTTGGAGGGAGAGGCTAGGGAAGAGAATCCATATCCATCAAGAGACGAGAGGGAGGATCCGGATGTTGGCAGTGAAGCTTATGGTATTCAGTATGGTGTACAGGGACATCCGCATACAGAGAGTAGTGGTGTTGTGTCATTTGTTGAGTTTAATGAGTTAAGAGAAATTTTGAGAAAGCAGCAACAACAATTAAATCGGTTTACCTGGGATGTGGCTCAGCTTCAAAATTTCCAGCCACATACGCAAGTATCCCAATCTAATCAGATTATATGTCAAAAGTGTCAGCAGCCTGGTCATTTTGCTAGAAAAATTGCCATGGGGAGCGGAGACCTTGTTTTCCACTGGCCTGTGTGGATTCAGCATTTAAGAAGAGTGTGCAGTCACAGACTAGGCAGCCATTGGAAAACTAGCACTGAGTTGGTTGGGGAAAAAGGCAGGCTTGGATGTATTGAATGGTTCTGATTTTATGTCTCGTTTAATGTCTACTTGCCCTCAAGTCATTGTGTGTATGGGGGGTTGAGGTACTGTGCGGTTATATGGTGTCCACTATTACAGAGAGTTGTTTTTTGGCACATTTTTAATCTTGGGGTCAGGAACAGCTCATGTTGTGTCATTGGTTACAGCTCCAAGCAGCAAATGTCCTCTAAGTCCCATACGTTGGTTATTTAGAACTTGATGGAGAGCTTTGTGGGCAAGTTAGTTTGTGCAGGGTGCTGGTAATGAGGGACCCTCCATGTGGGTTGTGTGCTCAGGTTCCTGGGGTGTTGGGAATGAACATCTTGAGCCACTACTACCAGGAGCTCTTTGGCAAGCATGGCACAAGTCTTTTTGATTTGCCGGTTGTAACAAAGGCCCATAGTTATGTTTCTCAGGCCCTTCAATATTGCCATCGAGTGAGCTGTAAGGCCAACTTGGGACCGGGGGTCGATTTAAGGTACATGGACGTTAGGCGTGTAGCATCCCAGGTGCTTCCATGAAATTGGTTGTGGCAACCTGTTCTGTACAGTATTCAAGGGGTACAGTATTGTTTGAACCATCATAGTCAGGTCTTCCAGCAGGGTTGCTGGCATCACCTGCCTTAGTAAAGGTAGAACGTGGCATTACTTATATGCCTGTGGTTAATGTTGGTATAGCCAACGTGGTACTCTATGCTAGTACTGTTTTGGGTACTGTACATTATGCCCATGTGGTTAGTCTACCCCAGCAGGTAACGGAAGATCAGACTTGTGTGGCTACAGTAAGTACACAAGTTGGACAGGGGTCCTCCACTATTTTGGAGCAGCTTGCAATTGATTTGTCTGTGTTGTCACTTGAGCAGCAGGAAAAGGTGAGGGCATTTCTAGCTAAATACTCGTCTGTGTTTTCTATGCACAATGCTGATCTGGGATGCATTAATCTCATTGAGATTAACCAAATTCTTGAGACTCAGGTAATCAGAGAGTGTTGTAATCCTTATGTTTCACCTATTGTCCTGATTAAGAAGAAGGATGGTAATTTGTGCATGTGTGTAGACTACCGGCACTTAAATGCTAAGACTAGGAAGGATGTTTTCCCTTTAATCAAAACTAATTTTATTTGTCACATACTGTACACATGCATACTTTACCTCATATTGAGGAGATGTTGGACTCCAAGGCCGGGGCCCATTGGTTTGCCACCTTGGACCTGGCTAGTGGGTACAATCAGATTACTGTTACAGAGATGGATAGGGGTAAGACTGCTTTTTGTACTCCATTTGGTCTTCTCGAATGGAATCGGATGTCGTTTGGGCTTTGTAATGCCCCTAGTATGTTTCAGCAAATAATGGAATACTGTATCAACAGTGTCATTCCCTCTTCTTGAACCTTGATGACATTGTGGTGATTTCATCCTCTGTAGACCAACATCTTTCTTGGATGGAGGTCGTTTTGAGCCGTCTGCAGAAAGAAGGGTTGAAAGCAAAATTATAGAAGTGTGCCTTCTTTCAAAATAGGGTGCGATATTTGGTACATGTGATATCCGCTGAAGGGGTCTCCACTGATCCAGGTAAGACAGAGACACATTCATAGTGGCCTCAGCCAAGTAACATGGTAGAGTTGCATTCATTTCTTGGCTTTGCCAGTTACTATCAGTGTTTTGTGGAGGGATTTGCCAAGTTAGCAGCTCCTCTACATAGAAGCGCCATAGAAGTATGGGGCTCCAGATTTTGCTGAAGCCTGGTCTGCAGAGTGCCTGCTTAGCTGGTTGAAGGGTAAACTTAACACAGTTCCAGTTCTTGCCTATGCTGACTTTTCTCTTCCTTTTAGTTTAGAAGTGGATGCAAGTCATGGGCAGTTAGGGACAGTCCTTTAACGCCAACTGAATGCAATAAATCTAATTACAGCTCTATGAAATTGGAGTTTTTGACACTAAAGTGGGCCATGACTGAAAAGTTTAGAGAGTACCTACTGGGTCAGAAGTGTGTTGTGTTTACTGACAATAACCATCTTAGCCATCCTCAGCAAAGAAGAGTGCCCTGGAAGAGCGTTTCACTGCCCAGTTGACTGCCTTTGATTTTGACATCAAATATTGGTCAGTTAAGAGTAATCGCAATGCTGATGCATTATCATGCCAAAATCTGGTGGGTGTGAAAGAGGTACAGGATTGGTCCCCAGGGGTGGTTGTCCCAACTTTGTTAGAGGTGTTCACTCTTCTTCTAGTTTCATGGGACATTTACAAGTGGCACGGCCTAATAAAATCTTGGCCTTGGATTTTACTGTGTTTGAGCCTTCAGGATGTGGCCTGGTGAATGTGCTAGTCATGACATATATCTTCACAAAGTATACTATGGCCATACCTACTAGGGTTCAGCAAGCTGAAACGGTGGCACAGGTGTTGGTGGTAGAGTGGTTTTGTAAGTTTGGGGTTCCTGGCTGTATTCATTTTGGCCAGGGCCGTAACTTTGAGTTAGTCCTTATTCAGCAGCTTTGTTTATATGGTGTTGAAAATGTACAACTCCATACCATCCAGCAGGAAACGGTCAGTGTGAATGTTTTAACAGAACTAAGCACAATCTGTTGGGCATGTTGTGAGTGCCAAGGAAAGGATTGTCCACTTTGTCTCCCACAGCTACTTTTTGCCTTTTACACAACTCCCCTTTAAGCGACTGGGGAATCTCCACATTTTTTTTATGTTTGGTCAAGAACCTAGACTTCCAGTAGATTTTCTGCTGGGTAGAGTTGAAGAACCTTTAGTAGGCAGCTTACACCGGTGGATGTTGGAGCATCAGGATTGCATACAGTTTGCTTTCGAGGGCGCTCATGAGGGACTGGGGGTCATGGTGGTCTGTCGAAAGGCTCGGCATGATCTGTACATACAACATTTACATTTACAGCATTTGGCAGATGCCCTTCTCCAGAGCGACGTTCATTTTAGATTTCATGTCCCAGGCACCCTAAATTTGAAAATCTACTCCCCAATTAACCGATGACCACTTTTATTTTTACGATTTTATTGAGGGCTACACCCACAACTGGCTCCAGAATGTCTGGAGCCTACACAAAGACCAGATAACCCCATGCAGTTTCTCCGATTGAACTCATAGGGCCCTAACCCAGAACACACACACACACACACACACACACACACACACACACACACACACACACACACACACACACACACATACCACAATGAGACATTCCTTTTACTAATAAAACCCAAAGATAAGGTACTCTAAGGTTCTCATTCTTATAACCCTTTTTGTAATGTGTCCTTCTTTTAAGGCTTGCCTGACTTAAAATTATTTGCTCCTTAATTTCCTGACAAGGGTGTATTTTATTCATGTGTCAGAAAACAACATTGTATTTTAAAATCAGTTATACTCGAATTACTGATCATAGCATGTTAATGTATACCTGTTCTAATGCCGTATGCCCCTTTAAGGTCTGATGTCAGAATGTATACCAAGCTATCGTTTTCTTTTTACTTCCCTAAGGAAAGTGCATTTTGTTCTGTGTTTCATTTTTGTTTCTTTGCCTTTATAAGAACACAATATCGTATTGACATCAGTTACCCTTCGATTACTGATCTGTGTATGTAATGTACCGCTGCCGTTATACCGTCATTACCCTTCATGTTTAGTATCCAAATGACCACAAAATTATCGGTTACTCATTTTTCAAACAATGGTGTATTTTAATTGAGCACGAAAGGCGCCATACCGTCTTAATACACCTTGGATAACTTTTTTTAAAGTCATCTAAAAGTTTGATAGCTAAACCACGCCCACAGACACCTGAAACAAAGGGAGTTTTTCCCTCCAAAACCTTGACCGAAGTATTGGTCATCTCCCCAAAGATGGATGGAGTTCGAGACCTTTAAATTGTCACAAACACCACTAATCCGTGGTCAGACTTTCGGAACAGCTTGGAGACGACTCCATCTTCCTTCAAAGAAGTTCCAGCAAGCTTCACTTCCAAGAACGACAACTGCTCTGATCTTCCGGAGAACTTGGAAGAACGTCTGACCCCACCCTAACTGACTTTTCAGAGATTTCTCTGTTGCATCCGGACTCTTGTGGAGTAAGCCAATGCAAGTAACCGTTTCCTTTACCAACCAATTTAGATGCGTAATTTTAAGTACTAATCTTTCATTGAATCTTAAGGTGAATTTAAGTTTCTGTGACGATTTCCCAGTTAGGGTGTTTAATTTTGAAGTTTAAGCTTGCCATTCCATTCCTTTCTTTCTCTAATTTCTTCTTTCCAGTCTCTTCCTCCCTTTCCCCAATTTTAATTTCTTTTGTTTTATTTTATTTTAATCTTTGTTTTCCCTATTTCTTTTGTTTGTTTGTGTAGTTTATGTTGTGTTTGTCTCATTCATTAAATGCCATATTTTTGTGCCAAATAAGTGACTGTCTCTGAGTATCGCTCACAAATTAAGGTACCTGCAATATATGGTCTGAACTACATGCTCTATTGAGTTAATTTAATTTAAATTACGGTATACAGTAACAGGAAAGCGAATCTTTCTTGGCCGGGAAGATACCGCCTTCATAGAATTAATAAAGGTACACGGCCTGTTCGCCGGACGAACAGACCAAAGAAGCGTAACGTTAATTCCAGTACCGTTAATTTCAACTTAGGTTAAAATATTTAGAAGTCACTATAACACGTTATAGTTACTTATAAATATTTACCTTGCTTCGCGAGCCAAAATCGCTACAAGTGCTTAAATCTCTAACATTGAATACATTAATGCTGGTTCACTAGGTTACATACTTAAGATACCATGAGTTTAAAACATTTGTTCAAAGTTACAATGAAAAAGTGTCAAAGTTTTTTTTTTTTAATGCAAAAGATAAGGAAAGAAGTGCTGGTTGAAGTGTTTCCTGAATAAGTGGGTCTTCAACCGCCACTTGAAAATAGCCAGTGACTCAGCTGTCCGGACCTCTAAGGGAAGTTCATTCCACCACCTTGGTGCCAGAACAGAGGAGAGTCTTGTAGTATACTTGCCTCTTACCCTGAGAGATGGTGGAACCAGTCGAGCAGTGCTGGTAGATCGGAAGTTGCGGGATGCAGTGTGAGGAATGATGAGGGCTTTGAGGTAAGAGGGAGCTGGTCCATTTTTGGCTTTGTAGGCCAGCATCAGTGTTTTAAATCGGATGTGTGCAGCTACCGGAAGCCAGTGGAGGGATCGCAGCAGCGGGGTGGTATGTGAGAACTTTGGCAGGTTGAAAACAAGCCAGGCAGCTGCATTTTGAATCATCTGCAGAGGACAGATTGCGTTCATAGGTAGACCTGCCAGCAGTGCATTGCAGTAATCCAGTCTAGAAATGACAAGAGACTGAACAAGTACCTGAGCAGTCTGTGTGGACAAAAATGGCCGAATCCTTCTAATGTTGTAGAGAAGAAACCGACATGAGCGAGTCACATTAGCAACATGAGAGGAAAAGGACAGTTGATCGTCCATGGTTACCCCAAGGTTGCGAGCTGTGGCTGAAGGGGAGATCAGATCGTTGTGCAAGGACATAGCAAGATCATGACCTGGGGATGAATCACCTGGGATGAACAGCAGTTCAGTTTTGCTAGGATTGAGCTTTAACTGATGAGCAATCATCCATGATGAAATTTCTGCCAGACATGCTGAGACCCGGTCAGAAGCTGTGGCATCTGAGGGTGGGAAAGAGAAGATAAGTTGTGTATCATCAGCATAGCAGTGGTAAGAGAACCCATGTGATGAAATAACTTCACCAAGAGAGTGAGTATACAGGGAGAAAAGAAGAGGACCAAGTACTGAGCCCTGTGGGATGCCAGTGAAGAGTCTGCGTGGAGCAGATAGTAAGTAAGCAAACCATTCCCCAGCTGATCCGCAAATCCCAAGACTCTTGAGGGTGGATAAGAGAGTCTTGTGGTTGACTATCAAACACTGCTGAAAGGTCAAGGAGGATAAGGATGGATGACATTTTGGCTGATCTAGCAGCATGTAGCTTCTCAGAGACATCCAAAAGGGCTGTCTCTGTAGAGTGAGCTGCTTTAAAGCCAGACTGGTTGGGGTCTTGGAGGTTGTTCTGTGAGAGATAGACAGACAGTTGATCATAGACAATGCGTTCAAGAATTTTTGAAAGAAATGAGAGAAGTGATACCGGTCTGTAGTTACTGATGTCTGATGGATCCAGAGCAGGTTTCTTTAGGATGGGAATAACCCTTGCTCTCTTGAAAGTAGTTGGTACCTGTCCAGATGCTAAGGATCTATTGACAATAGTGGAAATGAAGAGCAATAGGTCTTGCGAGATGGTCTGGAGCATAGTGGTAGGGAGTGGATCCAATGGGCAGGTGGTAGGATTGCAGGACTGGATGAGTTGTAAAATCTCTTCTGCTGCCACAGTTGAGAAATGTGACAACGAAGGTGTAGGGGAATGCATACTCTGAGATGTAAGTGCAGTCGGGGCTGAAGTGAACGTCCGGCAGATTTCCTCAATCTTCTCCTGGTCGAAAGAAGCGAAGTCTTCTGCAGTCAGGGTGGATGAAGGTGGAGCCGGGGGGTTGAGCAGAGAAGAGATGATGTTGTGGAATTTCTGAGGGCCATGTGAGGAAGCTTCAAGCTTTTCGTTGTAGAAGGAAGTCTTGGCAGAAGTCACATCTGAGTAGAACTTGACAAGAAGTGTTCGGTAAAAATCAAGATCTGCATCTGATTTCTTCCACTTTCTCTCTGATGATCTTAGCTCTTTGTTTGTTGCGCAGCACATCTGAAAGCCAAGGAGCAGAACAAGAAGTTTTCTTGGGTTTAATGAACATAGGGCAGAGGAAGTCCATAGTTGAGGAAAGAGATGAGAGGAAAGTATCTGTGGCTGAGTCCAAGGGTAGTGAGGAAAAAGACTCAGGATCAGGAAGGGAAGAAAGAGTGCCAGAAGCTACAGATGAAGGGGAGACAGAGTGAAGGTTGTGGCGGGTAAGAGCGAGGGGGTGAGAGGTAGTTTTAGGTAGGATAGGTAGAGTGTTGTGAAGGATACCAGGTGATGATCAGAGACGTGTAGTGGGGTAGCAGTCACGTCTGTAACTGGAGAAGGATGGGTGAAAACCAGGTCCAGGACATTGCCTCCTTTGTGTGTGGGGATGTAGCTGTTGAGTGTGAGGGTGAATGAGTCGAGAAGAGACAGGAGGGAAGAAGAATGTAGCTTGTCAGAGGGGAGGTTGATGTAACCAAGCACTGTCAGGGGGGAGCTATAGGAAGGGAAAGCCCTAAGCAGTGAGTCCATTTCTTTCAGGAAGTCTCCTAGGGGACCAGGAGGGCGGTAGACAACAATGATAACAAGGTTGATTGGAGAGGTAACTGAAATGGCATGGAATTCAAAAAAAGAGATGGTTAAATGAGAGAAGAGGAGAGGTGTAAAGCACCATTTCTTTGACAACAATAAACCTGTACCACCACCCCTGCTTGTTTCTCGTGGTGAGTGAGAGAAAGCATAGGCAGAGGATAAAGCAGCTGGTGTAGCAGTGTTCTGTGGGGATATCCAGGTCTCTGTTAGCGCAAGGAAATCAAAGGAGTAATGGGAAGTTAAAGCAGAGATAAAATCAGCTTTCTTTACAGCAGACTGACAATTCCAGAGCCCACCTACCACCACTGTTTGAGACCTACACAACAGAGGAGGGTAGATGAGGTTACTGGGATTGTGACCTCTGCTCTGTGGATGAGAGTGTCTGCGAGAGTAGGCCTTGAGTACAGAGATGTGTTTAAGGCACATATTTGTAGTCAAACAAGAGTGAGAATTAAGGTATGGTAGAATATATCAAACAGTACTAGACACTAATGTTAGAGAGAGATACTGACAAACTTTCAATTTAAATAGGTACGCCCTGCCCCCAATTCACACCTTAAGGGAGACTGAAACTACTCCTGATTAATCAGCTGAGAGAACAACAAAGATCAACACTATAAAATCAACAATGGTATAGAATATAACACAATTCAAATCACACTACTCTAGAACAAAGTGAGTTAAGCAGATAGTATACAAAAGACAGGAACCTACTTTACCAGAAGACAATATAATCCAAGAAGCACCATTGAAGAAAGGTCAGAGAGATCGGCATAAAATCCAGGACCTGTGGAACTCAGTGGTGTACCAGGTTATAAAGGCACCCAAGGAGGGAGGTATGGTATATACTATTACACCTATAACAGATTTGAATAAGGTTAATCACATGCATCGATCTTTGTTGAAGGCTCGGACCTGTAGGAGTCCTCCAGACTTGCCAGAAAGTCTGGTAATTGAATTGGCGCAGCCAAGCAAAGAAGAGATTGATGAGGACGATTTGTTCGTCTTAATGCTCAAGAAACCGCAGGATGGTTGTGCTCCACAGGGTTCCATGGAGATTCCATCTGGTGAAACCTGTAAGGTGCAGGGAGGGCCTGAGGTTGAAGTGGCCTTGCAGCCTCAAACTTTCCATTTAATTCTCCTGTGACAGTGGGTCATTTTTCTAGGTCAAACATACTCCATTGATAACCCTGATGGAAAACAGCATGAGATGGATTCCACTTGGATAAACTTGCAGTGCTAAAAAATGCCACTGCACGGCCACTGGCATGACCTGTTGCGACACGTAAGAAAACCACTTCTCATGTTTGTCTTTTCATTTAAATATTGAGTAAGAAACAGTTAAAACAGTATTTAATAAATAAAAAAATAGAATTGTTGGTATATGAGATAAAAAAAACAAAAATGTTAGCATATCGTTTATTTTGATGTACTTATATAGCGAAATGTTTTCAAACCGAATTTGAAGTTATTACTTCAAATTAGAGATGTACCAATACCACCTTTTCTCTTCTGAACCGATTCCGATACCAGCTTTTGCCAATATCGGCCGATACCGATACCGATCCCGATCCGATATATGTATTCTTTTCTACCTTTAAAACTAAAGAATGTATACAACTTGCATAGTTATTAAGATTTATTGTCACACAGATGGTGAGGTCGTGAACTGAAGTTAGATTGTAGAAAATTCATGTGAGAAGAACAATTATAAGAATTAATGACATTTAATTTTCACTCCATTTCATACGTTATATCCACATTATCATGAAGATTAAATCCAACAGTGTTATTTGTGCCGATTGTTCTAGTAAAATCCAAACGTAATTAAAAATGTATTAAAAATATAATAATAATAATAATAATAATAATAATAATAATAATAATAATAATAATCAGTTTCTAAATACGCTGACCCAATTTCCCCTTATTTCCCATTACCTTTCACCCACATGCTCATTTATGGATTTTCCTTCACTTATTTTTCATGACCTCAGACTAAACACCTGGGCCTTCTTCAGTCTGCACAACAAGTTTATGAGCACCACATGCCCATTTATGGATTTTCCTCCCCTTATTTTTCAGGGCCTAGGTCTGTGGACCACTGTTTTTTTTTTTTCATTCTACATAACATGTTATTGCTATGGACCAAGGTCTGAGAACCATGGTGTTCTTCATTTTCCATAACAATTTATGAGCTAAGGTCTGGGAACAATGGTCTTTTCCCTTCTACATAACAAGTTGTTATTACAAATGTGCTCAGACTGACTAGGCCTGACAGCCCCGAATCTGGTTGCAATAAACATCTTTGGCCTACAACATCACCTACATATGTCTTATGACAGCAATTGTAATATTTTGCAAGGCCTAATAATTTACTTTGGTTATAGTATTGTAAGGAATAATATTTTAATTATTTCTACTAAGATTTTTTTCCAACACCGTCCAGGGTCCATCCTGCCTTGATGCCCAATGACGCCTGAGGATAGGCACAGGCTCCCCGTGACCCGAGTTCGGATAAGCGGTAGAAAATGAATGAATGAATGAATAATCAGTGCTTACAGTCACATTATCAACAACGGGAGTGCAGGAGTAGATGGCGCGACTACATATCATACAGAATAGCATGAAATACCCTTTTATTAGAGAACTGCAGAACACAGTGTAAAAACAAAATATTTTCCTTAATGTACATATATCATAAAATGTCAAAGTCTGCAAATACAGTCATGAAGCACAGTCGCTAATCATCATCGGTCCTAACTATTACGGTGTTCATTACAAAACCGTCATGAAGAAGTATGTGTTCACTATAACATTTTCGTCTTAAATTTTCGCCCACAAATTAATTCTATGATTTTGTCAAGGTGTTAACGATCAGTCTAATTGCTAGAATCCTCCGGTGACCAGGGTATGTAATGCTTCATGATGGCACTGCTGGCACTGTTGGAGGATTACGCCAAAGCGAGAATAAGGAGAGAACGAGTTTTCAGGGACCATGCTGATTTCCTGGCCCATTATGATGACTGGCTAATAAGCCGATTTAGATTCCCTAGAGTTGTGTTCTTAGATATATGTGTT
Source organism: Tachysurus fulvidraco (assembly GCF_022655615.1). Lineage (NCBI taxonomy): Eukaryota > Metazoa > Chordata > Actinopteri > Siluriformes > Bagridae > Tachysurus > Tachysurus fulvidraco. The sequence continues at coordinate 23,365,587 of NC_062531.1, read as the reverse complement.
GAATTGGGTCCAGTATTAGAGAGGGCAACATGCCGGAACCATGCCATCCCAGTCCAAATACAAGATCTCACGACTCTGGGGTTCTTGGCAACCGCTGTTTCCAGAGGGAATTGGCAGACAGGTAAATTATTTATATAAAAAAACTATAAGTAATCCTCAACTTTGTGTCTAAAACCTTTTCATATATGAAATAATTATATTGGAATCTACCATCTCACCCTATAGGTCTGGTATATCACAGCCGTCCCTGAGTGCCATAATATCTGTCGTTTTGAATGGTATACTTAATATGGGTAGTCGATACATCAGGTTCCCCTACACTGTGCGAGAACAGGCCGAAATTAAAATGAAATTTTGCAGCAATGTCTGGTTTCCCAAATGTAATCGGCACATTTGACTGTGCTCATGTTGCTGTAAGGGCACCATCTGCAAATGAATTTGCTTATGTTAACAGAAAGCATGTGCATTCTATTAATGTGCAAATCATATGTGACTCCAACATGACCCTCACAAACATTGTGGCACGCTATGGTTCAACACATGATTCCTTTATCTTGACACATAACAGTGTAGGGAACAGACTAAATGCAGGCGCAGCAGCTACGTGATGGCTGGCTTCTTGGTGAGTTTAACAATATTAAAAAGTAGAAAATGTAACAATTTTGTTTTTAATATAATTATAACAATGTTGCTTTTAATATGATTATAACCTGCAGGCGACAGTGGCTACCCCTGAGACGCTGACTCCTCACCCCACTTACTGATTTTTTTTCTTTGTATTCTCAAATGACAATCTTTCACATTTCAATACAAAAGTTCTATTGCTGAAAAGGATCTTTTGCCATGTGCACTGATAATACCACTAACACTACTTTAATAACAGTTTTAAACTATGAATTTCAATATGTTGAAAATGTAAATATTATTTGAATTGCAGCTGGGTCTAGTCACAGATCTGCTGTTTTCCCCCCCAAATATTTATTTATTTATTTATTTATTTATTTATACATACGAATCAACAAATTGGGGGGCACGGTGGCTTAGTGGGTAGCACGTTCGCCTCACACCTCCAGGGTCTGGGTTCGATTCCCGCCTCCGCCTTGTGTGTGCGCGGAGTTTGCATGTTCTCCCCGTGCCTCGGGGGTTTCCTCCGGGTACTCCGGTTTCCTCCCCCAGTCCAAAGACATGCATGGTAGGTTGATTGGCATCTCTGGAAAATTGTCCGTAGTGTGTGATTGCGTGAGTGAATGAGAGTGTGTGTGCCCTGCGATGGGTTGGCACTTCGTCCAGGGTGTATCCTGCCTTGATGCCCGATGAAGCCTGAGATAGGCACAGGCTTCCCGTGACCCGAGGTAGTTCGGATAAAGCGGTAGAGAGTGAGAGTGAATCAACAAATTCTGACCAAATAGATTCCAGAATTCTACAGCGCACTGTTTTAGGCGATTCTTAAAAAATCCAGTCCGGGTTTTATGCGCACTAATCCGTTAGATTTAGTTTCAGTTGAAATCCGTTTTGGGTTTTATGTGTCTCGCGTAGAGGCGCGGTAGCAAAACAAAAGCGAGGCAGCCATAAATATACCGTGAGGCTAACGTCACATTTCCTTTTTTAAATAAGTTTTTTGTAGCTTCAGCTTGATAATAACTTCTATATAATTATCCTGTCATCTTGAGGACGTGATAAAAAAACGAAAATGACGTGAAGATACGTGTTGTGGTGACGGCGGATTGGGAAAAGAGTAAGTATGCTAACATTGATTTAGCTACATGCTAGCTAGTTGTAGCTACATGCTAGCTAGTTTTTAGCCAGCATACACGTCGAGTTAGTGTTGAGATTTTTATCTTTTATTTATCGTTTATTTCCTCAATTTTGGTTGTTAAAAAACAAACATGTTGCCAATTTTTTTTTAGCCTGAGTGTAAGTGTAATTCAATGGGCGGCGTGTTGTGTTTAATCAGCGGTATATCATGTAATATCGCGATATTTCAGACCATGCGGTTAAAATTTATGGTAAAAACCGATTTTTAGGATTATTTTTCAACTAAGCACCATCAGAAGGATTTCTTCATTTCTCTCCTTGTCATCTTTGTACTCCTACAACTCATTCGTGCCTTTCGACCTCTGCATCTGATCCAGAATGCTTTTAACCTTCAACCAAAGTTCTTTCACACCATCTCATGACTACATTCCCTTCACTGGCTTCCTCTATATGCCTGCATCAGATTTAAAACTAATGAATTTCTAAAAAGCCAAAAAAACAGTTGTTCGTCAGGGTTCTTCTTTGTTCTGTCACTTATTTGGTGGCATGAGCTTCCATTAGATGTCTGACCAGCTGAGTGACTGGTGATCTATGACTAGAAGTTTATATATCCTGCAATATAATAAATATACTATGTAAATATGTAAATCCTTACTGTTTACGTCTTTACTCTTCTCATGCCAGATATGTATATATTTATATATGTGTGTATGTATCAAGAGGACCTTAAAAACGCCAACAAATTCCTTGTGTGTCTGTGCACACGTAGCGAATAAATCTGATTCTGATTCTGATATATTCTTGAGCTATACTATACTTCCTCTTCAACTGGATTTTGATTCTGACTGTTCTCTTAGTCCGTCCATGGCTTAATAAATCCGTAGGAGTATGAAGAATGTGTTAATTGCGACTTCAAAGTAGTTAATACAGGCTGAAAAAGTTGCTAGAAGCCAACAGAGGACATCATATGTACTGAATGCTTGCTTCTGACATTGTGACTCTCCACTGATTTCTCCACAGCTCTGTCGAGCTCATGTTTGAGCTGAATGCACCTCGTTTCTGTGGGACCTTCAGTGCTCCCGTTTGCCTTTAGAGAACCATGTACCGCGTCGGTGGAGAGCGGGAATTTCAGACGTCGGCCCGCCGCATGGGCACGTCGCTGCTCTTCCAGCTGTCGGTGCATGAGAGAGAACTGGACCTGGTGTTCCTGGACCACAGCTATGCCAAGCCCTGGAACGCCCACCCAGATGCTAGCAGTGCTCGGCCAACCCGCATGCTTTTCGTCACCCCGCGCCACCAGCAGGACACCTCTGTGTGAGTAATGGTGTTATTTTGACTCCCTTTTTTATGTTTAAAACAGTGTTTTGTCTTTTGAAGAACTTTAATTCACATTAGTGACATTGTAGTAAATTTGCATCACTATAAAGATAAATGTGAAGATGCAGTAATTACCAAACCTCACAAGTTCATTACTATTGTATATGTACTTTCTTTTACAGGGAGTCTGAGATGTCAGTGGATGTCGAGACGGTCACAGCCACTCCCATGCCTCTCTATGACAACCAGAAAGCCCGGAGTGTGATGAACGAGTGCGAACGTCACGTTCTCTTCGCTCGGACCGTTGCTGATGGACCACTGCCTCCAGATGACTGGGAAGATCACATTAACAAGTACGAGAACTACACTGAGGTTTCTGATCAGAATCCAGGATCTTTCTCAATGACATTCAGTTTGGTGTGGTTTTTATATATGGCTTCCTTTCCTATTATTCCATTATTCTATCATCATTCCACCATCATTCTATCGTCCTTCTATCATCCTTCCATCGTCCTTCTATCATCATTCCATCATCCTTTCATTCTTTTATTTACATTTTTTCCTTTTTCTCTTTTCTTTCTTTTTCTCTTGTCTTTTTCTTTTAGTTTTCTTTCTTTTCTTTTTCTTTCTTTCGTTCCTTCCTTCAATATTTCTTTCCTTCTTTTTCTTTTTTCAGTCTTTCTTTCTTTTTCTTTCTTTTTTCTTTCTTTTTCTTTTTTCTTTTTCCATCTTCCTCTCAACTTTTGTTTTTCTTTCTTTCATTTTCTTTTTCTTTCCTTTTTTGTTTTTCTCTTTTTCTATCTTTTCGTTTGTTTTTCTTTCTTTCCTTCTTTTTCCTTCTTTCTTACTTTCTTTTTCTTTCCTTTTTTCTTTCTTTCTTTCTTTCTTTCTTTCTTTCTTTCTTTCTTTCTTTCTTTCTTTCTTTCTGTCCTTTTTTCTGTCCTTTTTTCTTTCTTTCATTCCGTCTTTCTTCTCTTCCTTCCCCTCCCTTTCCTTCTACTAACTGAAATGTAATTAGCGATGATCTTACATAAGCCACACTAATTTACCAGTGATTATTATTTTTTTATTTGTTTAAAGTTACATATCATTTAATTGAATGTTGTGGAACGTGGGTGATGGTCAGTATTGCTCTGGTATAAAACCAAACAAATAGTTCACCTATGAATTATTCATGAATTGTTCACATATCACGTTATTCATTGTATAGCAGTGTGAGGTGTGAAGATGTCTGTTCGTTTCTCTTTTAGGACCGGGTGGACGATGGCTCAAAACAAGCTGTTTAATAAAGTCCTAAAGGCTCTGCAGGCCGAGAGACTTGCCAGGCTGGCTAATGAAACTGTGAGTCAGCTAGAATTAAGCATGGTGTTTATTTTTATTTTATTATATTTTTTTTAAATTATTTTTTTAATAAAAAGCCTTATCATTGAATGCAGCATGGTATACTTAACCTAGTCAATTAAATATCACAATCAAATAGTTCATTAATTCTATGCACTGAATGTTATAATCGATGGGCTGTACATTGTTTGTTTATTTATTTATTTAATATTTCCGGTTGACACATTTAGATTAATTTACATCAGTAATTCGTGACCAGGAACTTTTTCCTGCATATGAGAATTTTATGGTGTGCCTGTGTGTCCGATCCTCCTTCAGGTGTGTAACGAGCCAGTCCTGCGCCGGATTGCGGTGGATAAATGTGCCCGTAAGGTTCGTCACGCGCTGGCCAGCGTGAACTGGGATACTAAACTAACTCACTGGCTACACACCACCCTGGTGGCATCTCTGAGCCTGGCCATGTTGGCCGCCTACCTGGACGTCCTGCAGACCCTCAAAAGCAAGGTGAAAACACTGTCCTCAAAATTATCCTGAGATCCACCTTATAGACACGGGCTCATTTCGTTTTTTCTACAATTTATCAGGTTCCTTCTCTGATCGAGCGGATGCTGTCAGCGTCATCCACTAAATCGGGTGCGGCGGGGGCCGAGGCGCTGTCTCTGCTCCTGAAGCGGCCCTGGGATCCAGCTGTTGGTGTGCTGTCCCAAAACAAACCGGTATGTGTAATGAAGGCGAGTGTATTATATAAATGATTAGCTGCTGATTAGATGATGTTTGTTTATTTACATAAACTGCTGAGATCTGATGTGTGTGTGTTCTTATGTATTTAGAGTAAACTTCCTGGTTCACCTCTGATCCTGATGTGTCCATCAGGACCGATGGTGCCCACCTTCTCTACTTCCCGCAGAGTGAGATTCTGGCAATCGCAGCTCTCCTGTTTAGGCAAAGCAAGTTTTACACACACGTCATGCAAATACACACACACAGACATGCTTTTTCTCTCTTCTCTGCTGTTCTGTCTTTGCCTCTCTGCTGCTATCTGTCTCTTTCTCTTGTTTTTTTTACTGCTCTTTTTCATGTCTGTCTTCTTTTATCTTGTTTCTTTTGTACTGCCTCATTTCCCCTGTATGTTTTTTTTACATACCTCTGTGTCTCTCTCTTTGTTTATCACTTCTTTCTCTCTCTCTCTCTCTCTTTGTATATCTCTTCTTCTCTCTCTCTCTCTATATATATATATCTCTTCTTTCTTTCTCTTTTTGTACATCTCTTCTTTCTCTCTTTCTCAGTCCATCTTCCACACTGATTTCCACCTTTTTAATCACACTTTATAAATGACTTATGACTTCCTTTGTCTCAGGTCATTCCCATAAGCACTCACGTGGGCAGTGGTGCTAATATCGGCATCACTCAGTGTCTGGAGCACTTAATTGCCACCGTCAGGGGGAAAGTCATCGAGGTGAGAGTTTGTCTGAAAAAGAGCCCCAGAATTCTGACTGATGAAACACTTGAAGCTTAAGGCTGATCAATGCTCACTTTTGGAATAGGCTTCCGAATTGATTTGGTCATTTGGTTTCAGATACACAGTCACTTCCCTCACAAACCCATCATCCTGGTTGGCTGGAACGTTGGCGCACTGATCGCTTGCCATGTAAGTCAGTTTAGACACAGGTTGTCATTTGTAACACTTAAATTGATATGTATCGGAGTAAATATTGAGTGTTTTTACTTTACGGTACCTGTAGGTGTCACTTATGGAGCATGTGACTGCAGTTGTGTGTCTGGGTTTCCCTCTGCAAACAGTCAGTGGATCCCGAGGGGTAAGTCCTGAATGTCGTCACCTTATTTTCTTAATAAATGAAAATTATTACACTCTTTTTGATGTCAAAATACGGAGGCAGTAAGAATATGTTCACGACCGTGTGCTTGTTTGTTTTTTTTTCTTCCGGGCAGGATGTGGATGACCCCGTGTTGGACATGAAGACCCCTGTGCTGTTTGTGGTGGGCCAGAATGCGCTGCAGTGCAGCACAGAGAACATGGAGGACTTCAGGGAGAAGATCCGAGCAGACAACAGCATGGTGGTCGTAGGAGGGGCTGATGACAACCTTAGGTGTGTCGGGTCATAAACAGTGTGTGTGATGGCTATTACATTAGTGTTTGCTGTTATTATAATCCTGAATGCCGAATCACTGTGTGTGTGTGTGTGTGTTAATTGTCTTGTACAGTATTTAGTTAGCAGTTTTGGTTGCAGCACAAAGTCACCTTTCAAATGACATCGTGTAATTTCCCCATTAAAGCAGGATTAAAGCATGTATCAGGTCACAGCTGAACTCATCTCGCTCTTTTTTATTTTTTATTTTCTCCCTCTGTCCACGTCGCAGGATCTGCTCCTCAAAGATGAAAGCCGAAGGCCTGACACAGACGATGGTTGATCGCTGCATTCAGGTTCACACGTCTTTTTTCATGTAAAACACAGAAACCAACATCAGAGATTTTAATGGCTTCAGGTTCTTAACTCCAGGTCATGTACATATTACATATGTGTGATGTCATGCAATGAAATGGTTTTTCTTAACTGCTACAGCGCTACAGCGAACAGTAGATAATATAATAAACACATAGTAAGATATAGAATTCCATGGAGGGTGTAATGGAAAGTATACTATATGCAGTGTTTGTTTGCCTGCCATTGATGTCATGATGCAACTGACATGACACACACAAAAAAATGATAAGTAAATGTTTTCTGATAAGTTGACCAATGGTCTGAGATTTCTTTTGTTTGTTTTTTTCAGGATGAGATCGTGGACTTCCTGACAGGCATTTTGATGCGAGCAGAGAGTCCCAGCCTCACCTCCGGGGAAACACGAGATCTGGACGCTGAGAAGAAAAAGAAACCACGTCGTGAGTTGCCCTTTGAGACAGAAAGATCGCGACCGTCCTCACCAGCCATCAGGGTTCCCATCTCCCCCTCAGGATCAGAGGTTAGATCACAAATTCAGTGGGTGTAGTGATGGTGTGATCATATTGAAACTTTTATATTGTTCCTACTGGCCGAAAAAAGTAGGACCGATATTTTACAAAAAGTCATTTTGTTGAGGTGTCTGTGATCAAGTGACCACAGTGGAGTCTTGTTAGTTGTTTAGAGTGAAGCTCATGTGAGGAATAAGACACTAGGGGGCGTGCTATTATAAGACAAGGTAGTGTGATGAGACCTGATGCAAGGAAGCTTTTGTTATTCTTTTAAAACAGCTCAAACCTTTTATCCATTTAATGTTACAAATAGATGAATGTTGTGCAATGCCCTCAAATGTTTTGAAACACCTATTATTCCTTACGTTATAGCACGTTTAGCCTCTCTTTCTCTCAGCTGAAATGAGCACAACACAACTTGTCACATTACCATGGCGTGTCCATCATACTATTACTCTAGAAAAGATAATCTATTAGAATAAGCGTAACGATCTACACCTGTGATATTGCTGATTATTGACAATTAATCAGCGCCTTCTGACTAATAAGATTCAAGGGTATCAGATTTTTTGTATCTCGCTATAGAAGATAAGGACTTGAGTTTCCCATGTTGGTGTCACCCTGTAGGACATGTCCAGTGTGTGCAGCAGTCCCACTGCCAGTCCCAAACCCAAGTCCACCATGTCTTCGGCTCAGAAGTCGAGCCTCATCACCGCCACACAGCTCCTCAAATCACACATGCAGCGATCCGGAACCGTGCTCACACACAAACAAGCTCAAGGTGAGGAGGAAAGAATGTGCACACTGATAAACACAGCATAAACCACACACAATCACACACACACGCACTGTCTGTGTGTGTGTGTGTGTGTGTGTGTCTGACTTTGTGTTTTTGCGTTGTTGAATCAGGTCTCTTTTTAATTAGTTGTAGATTAGTTGTTAGTTCTCTCCACTGTAAGCAGTCACCTTTCCTCAGTTCATTTCACCTCCCCATGATGTGTACACCGGACTGTTTCCTTTTTTCCTCTCCTTTTTCTCTTTCCCCCCCTTCATTCCGTGTACCTTTGTCTTCCATCCACTGCAGCTCAGTTCGCTGCGTTTATGAAACAGAACATGCTGGTGAGGAAGAGTCTTCCTCCTGGCAGCCCTTCCTGTCTGTTTGGTGAGTATGTCTCCCTTCTCCTTTTCTCTCTCTCTCTCTCTCTCTCTCTCTCTCTCTCTCTCTCTCTCTCTCTCTCTCTCTCTCTCTCTCTTTCTCTCTGCATCACTCATCTAAAAACTTTTTTCCTTTGTTCTTTTTAATCCCTCTGAAGTTCAAGCTCTTTAAGTAAAGAAACTTGGCTTTGTGAACCCTTTGCTCTGTTTGTGGGGAAAATACATTGACAATATGTACACATTTAAAGGGGAAAAGAAATCTAATTCCAGTAGTGCGGAGTAGTGTTTGGGCAATCAGATGAATTGATGGTGTGATGGATTACATTGCCCTTTTTGAGGATCATCGATATAATAATATGGCAGTGCTTCAGACGTCCTCGTAGCTTTAAAAACCGTTTTGAATCTGATTCAAGTGTCCTTCACTGGAACTGTCAGTCAGAGACACACAGGGCAAACAAAGACAGTGAGACATAAATAGTACCTCATAAAATGCTGTTGGATTTGTTGCAGCTGTATCAGAAACACAGTATAATGAGTTCTGTCCTCCAAACTGAGTCTGATAATCATTAAAATCCTAATTTATAGTATCAGACTTGGCAAATCCCGTACCTTGCTCTTTGTGTGCCGCTGCAGTGCCCGTGTCTGGCGAACAGGTTGAAGGTTTGGAGCAGAATGACCAGCGGCTCCATTTGAAGAGGAGGCAGACCCCTAGTCCCACCATCCCCACAAAGCAATCCAAACGAGCCAAGATCAAAGTCACCATCGTCTCCCACGCTGACGCCGCCGGTGCCACGGTGCCTCCTGGCATCCAGGAAGGTAAACACACAAAAAGTGTATAATATACCTTTTATTTTCATTATCTAAAAGCACAAGTAAAGCGAGAAAATTACGATCGTAGCATGAAAATACACAGGAAGTAATTGAATACTTATTTTTACTTTAGGAGTATCTGGAAAACCCCTTACAGTCACAATGGGCCAAACTGTATCAGGTGCCAAAGATCTTTCCGGACTTTTGGCCACACAAAGGTTTGTACATAATGTTTTTAGTTGCTCAGACAAATGTATCTAAAAGGTTTAGGGTACATACACAACATGCTGTAAATATGAAGGTATGATCGATGCAGTTAAAATATCATGTTACAGATATGATTGTTGGTGCTTTTAATGCTTTCATGCTAATTTGCTTGTGTGTGTTTGTAGGGGTGGAGCTTTGACTGATGTTTCCGGAGGTCTCAGCTCGAGTGGAGCTTCCTTCCACAGCCTGCAGGGCGGAGTCATGCCCACCTCCTCGTCCACCCCAGCACAGGTCCAAACCTCTGCACAAGGTAAAAGGGAGATACTGCAGAGCCAATAGTCCAGAAGGAGAAGTCTGAGCTGGAATTATAATCTGATCTCGAAATTATTATACCGCATAATTATCCATCCTGATTCACACTTGGTTGTCTTTGCCCCTTGGGCTTGTGATTTGACTCCAGTCAGGTAGAGAAGCTAGAAAACCTCCTACACACTTTTGGTCGTGCAGTGAGGAGTACTTGGCCTACAGTTGCATAAAGCCATTGTTTTGTAATGCTTATGTCTGACTCTTACTGTGTGTGTGTGTGTGTGTCTCTCTCTGTAGCTACCTCTGCTAGTAGCCTGTTGCAGGGCCTGAGCTTCAGCCTGCAGGAGATCGGCACTAAGTCCCAAGTTTTACCCTCTAGCACACAGGTACAGGCTCAGAAGATATGCCTTAGTGTCTATTGTTGCAGTCTGTAGTGTACTTTGTTGAACATACAAACATCCAACATCCCTCCCTCTTTCTTTCTCAGACATCAGTAGGGAAGGCTCCGGCTCATGGGCAGGTGTTAACCTCACTCAGTCCAGCAGGTGGCACTCTGATGCGCGCTGTTCCCGTCGTCTCCGGCTCCGGAGTGCCTAAAAACACAGCCATTCATCAGCTCCTCTCCAACAGCAACCTGGCAAAGCTGGCAAACAGCCTCCCGGGATTGGCCCACGTAGCCAATCAGAGCGCGGGTACGTCCTTATCAACATCGCGCTCCACCAAACAGAGAAGACCTCGCTGAGTAGGGTTCAGGGAAACGTAGCCATGACTACCGGCTGTAACCTGGCTTAGCAAAGCGACCCCAACTGCCAAGAAGCGAGAAGACGAAAAAGTGCTTACTAACAGAAGTAGGAGAGGGAAAATACTTTTGTATTTAGTAATAAAATAAAATGTAAAATCCACGCTTGTACATATGTATCATAAAGGAGGACTGCTTACATTATAGAAAAGCATCATGCAGCCTAGTTCGATTTCAGGTTTAGACAGAAGGCATCAACACCTTTCCAGTTCACCGATGAAGGTCGGAAGAACTACATTACGCTTGATGTTCATGTAGTTCTTAAGTCACCATCTTTTTTTTGTCTTTGTGTGTTCTCATTATGTTCATGTTCTTATGTTTTGTCCTTTTAATTTTTGTGTGTTATTTGGCGAGACACATGTACTGTTTTCAACATTCACTCACAAATGCATTCATTAAACAAAAAAAAAAAAAAAAACAAGAAACCAGCATCACTGATGTCAAGCTTTGTCATTTTTCCCCCTCATCTTTTGCCTTATGTAGATTTTCTTTTCCTCCAGAGTAAACAAACACACACTGTAATTAAAGTGGCTTGCAAATCATCTTCTGGTCAGCAGAGGGCGCTGAGCAACCTTTATATTATTATATTCACATCATCTTTAGATTATGATTTACTTTCTTTTCTTTATAAACTGATTCTATCACACACACACACACACTTATTTTTTTTAAACCATTTTCTGTTCATTCTGGTTTAGTTTTTGTTTGTTTCCCCTTAAGCCATTCATTTCTCCAGTACATTCAGACCTTCAGGTGTATAATCGATCCAAAAGCCACATTATACTTCATCATATAAAGATACAACACCACAGCATACTGTACATATAAAGCTTGTGTCATTTATTGTGGCATGGTGTCTTTGCCATTATACCGTTTTCCACAAGCATAAGCAAATAAGTGAGGTACTGTAGTGGACCTACAGCAGATACCGGTATTGATATCAGATTTTTTTTCCCCTTTCCCCCCAAATACAATAATTAAAAATGATTGACACTCTTACAGATAATATTTAAGGATATATTTTCAGCTTAGCGACCCTTGTAGAAGGATCTACAAGGATTAGTTAGGTTCAAATCTGGAGACCGAGATCATGAGATATTCCTTTATTTAGAAAGGACATGATTTACATTTATATTATTTCCTGTCCAGTTTCACTCAAATGAGGACGAGGTTCCGTTCTCAGTCTGGTTCCTCTTAAGGTTTCTTCATCATAACATCTCAGGGAGTTTTTCCTCACCGACGTCGCCTCGGGCTTCTTCATTAGGGACAGAAGGATATATGTTAGAGATGTATAGTAAATTAATTTTAAGTTTTTAAATGTTTATTCTGTTTCTGTACTTCTGTAAAGCTGTTCTTTATTTGCTGCTATTAACCATTTCTGTGTTGATTTGAAAGTACTGAAGGAACTCTTATTGGGGGTCACATTTTATACTTGTGGTGGAGGCAACCAGGTTTTCAGCTAAAATCTGTGTGTGTGTGTGTGTGTGTATGTGTGTAAAACAGGTCTTAAAGCCCCCACTACAATCACGGTGACGTTGAGAGGTCAACCGAGTCGAGTTCCAGGTCTGGGCCACGTCGGAGCCATACTTCCAGCTCACAACACACCTGAGCAACAGGTGGGGTTGTGGCTTATCATTTAAACAGCAAACAAGAGTGCGGTTTTACGGAATACCTGCACAGAAAGAAAAGAATCCAAAGAAGCCACGCTTACTTTATAGCACGTCAACTAGGCAATGTGCTTCTGGGAAAACTAACATCTCTTCTACCTGTTTATCTTCATCGGATGAACTTTCATATCTGAAGTCCAAACCTGCTTATATTATATACAGATACTCTCAGAGTTACGATAGTTCGGCTTACGAATTTTCGATATTGCGATGTACGATAGCGATACGACAAAATTGTACAAATATTTTACATTTCGCACGGCAGGCGATCGTAGCAGCGTATATGGTACGATACGTTGGGAACCCGCCCTGATTTGTTTCAGTGTCAACGTTAGCGTTTTTTCAGTTGTTTTTTTTTTGCTCCTTTATCATCGCCCTCCTCATCTTCTGACAAACTAAGTTAATGTAGCCATCAACAACCTAACATTGTTCAAGTATGCAGATGTCGGACAGAATCTCGGTGAGTACGATACGATATGATACGATACTTGTATATATGATGCGAAGCTTAAGCAATTTCATTTTAGAGTCACCACCATTTGTTAAAGTTTTTATAGCAGGTAGGATTATTTACTGAACAAACTTTCAATTATATTGCAATACTAAATGGACTAATTTGTTCGATTATTAACAATGGGTGTGAGGATATAGTGTGTTCTGTCGAGTAAGTGAACTGATGGCAAATCTACAGAAACGATCCATCATATCGAACTAACTCAGAGGTGTCGTGTTACTGGGAGGTGAAAATTTCTGCAATTTTTTTTTCTAATTAATTCATTCTTTACTTTTTTTTTATTTATTATTTTTTTTGTAAAGACCACTTAATTGCACCACCACTAAATAAACATAACATCATCAACGTCTAGCAGAAGACGTACCACAGAAACATGATCCATATTCCACATTTCATTCTCTGGTGTGTAAAATCATTTTCTTGTCACTTGTCATTTCATTCACACTCATCTTGTCATTACTGATAGTGTTTTTGTTGTTTTTCTAAAAAAAAAAAAAAAATCCTCTTCACACTTGATCACAATTAAGGGCTTTTCATTTTACGGTGTTGAAATTGATTGGTTTCATCCGAGCGGTTGCTATAGTAACAGTCTCTATGACCGCACAGAGGAATGAAGAGCTAATTAGCTAATTAACATGCTGACAAGTTTAATTACACACATACCCGTTCCAAAGCGAGAGGCACATGACTCGTGACTTTATGTTTCATTATAAACACTAATTTAATTATTTATTTATTAATTTTTGTATTGAAAGCGTTTTCTTTTAAACGTATTTGTCTGGTGTGACAAAAACGGCTCAAGATACGACAGAAAACTTTCAAATTAATTCTGATATAGTGATTTTTAAAAATCGACCAGAGTCTGGGATTATACCTTGTAAAGGCAGTACAGATATATTTCAGGAAATTGGAACAAAAATGTGCACAATTACAGCAGAATAAATGACTCAACTCTATGGTAGAAATTTAGTTCTAGTTCGAGACTCTGATGCAAAGCATGCTGTTAAATTACTAGATTTATTTTTGTTGTTTTTATTTGTTTATTTTTTACCACTTTTGCATACTGAATTATCACATATTGATTTTTCAACATTACTAATATTGCAGATCAAAAAAAAATAATCGAAATGTCTCTGTAGTCTCTCTCGTAAATTGCAGCAATTTTATTGAATATTAATGAATTTATTTTCATAAATTAACAGTTCACCACTATCCTTCCAGTGAACACAAGCTCCATGGGAAAGGTTCACGCTGTGTGAAGTGCCCTTGACGCTCTCGATGGCTTTGTCTGTAAACAGAGAGCTGAGGCTCTGAGGAAAAACGCTTGGATGTCGCTGATCGCCGCCTGACCGCACGGTTCATCATCTTTACCTGCTTTACCTCCGTGAGCGGGTTTGGACCAGCTTTGTACTCCATTCAACGTATGCTTTTGACCAGCTATGGTTCTAAAAAGAAGAAGGACATGAGGATATAATATCAGTGTTTTACTATAAATGTAGGATGAATGAGTCGATGATTAGTCAGTGAACATGGTACAGATGTGTATACTCTGTGGATGACAATAAACTTTAAACTGGAGTACATTGTGAGAAGATTTGTGCGTAGGTTCGAGTTACTTTGGAAACATGTTCTCGTTTAGTGTTTAGCGTTAAAACCTTCGTTTAGTGTTTAGCGTTAAAACCCAATCAGCCATTATCCTAACCACTTCAAACCAAGCACATTTATAATATTTTACCTTACAAAAAAATTTTTTATTGACTTCCATGCTATTAAAAAGTTCATCCTGTTGACATTTACGGAATTTGGCAGACGCCGTTTTGCAGAACGACATACAAAAGTGCTTTGAATTCATCAATGAAGTGAAGTGACATACGGCTAAATACAGTGACCCATACTCAGAATTAGTTCTCTGCATTTGACCCATCCAAAGTGCACACACACAGCAGTGAACACACACACCGTGAACACACACCCGGAGCAGTGGGCAGCCATTTATGCTGCGGCGCCCACGCCCAGTTGTTGGGTTCGGTGCCTTGCTCAAGGGCACCTCAGTCGTGGCCGGCCCGAGACTCGAACCCACAACCTTATGATTACGAGTCAGACTCTCTAACCATTAACCATGACTTGCCCCAATGATCAATGAATACATTAACACTGGTTCACAAGGTCACAAAGTTACTAGGTTACTTCAACCTAAAACTATGATTGTTTTTTTTTTTTTTTTTAAAAAAGGTTAAGTGCTAGTTTATGTATTTCAGTAACAGGTCGTTTGAAGACGGTCAGTGACTCAGTTGTTCAGACATCTAGAGGAAGTTCATTCTATCACCTTGGTGCTAGAATGGTAATAGTCTTGCTGTATACCTACCTCTTACCCCGAGAGATGGTGGGATCAGTCGAGCAGTCTTCTTCCCGTTAGGGGTCACCACAGCGAATCATCTGTTTCCATCTCACTCTATCCTCAGCATGTAGTACACTATTAACCGCATGTCCTCATTTAACAAATCCATATATCTCCTCTTTGGCCTTCCTCTTTACCTCTTACCTGGCAGTTTCATCTCCAACACATCTCCCTGTACCAGTACTAGTAGAATATTCTAAAGTTTCTAATTTAATTTGATGATCGTTTTTATGTTAGAGCAGCTATATAACAGTCGTTCATTTACCAGCCTCTTTTTTTTTTAAAGTCGGAATAACAAAACACACACACACACACAGCCTGTCAAGTTGCTGGGGGAAAAAAAACGAAAAAGAGGATTTCAGAAAACTTTGGCACTGGAGACTCCTTCCATGAATATTAAATAATTGTCTTCTCATATCATGTAATAGGAACTACAGCACTACAGACAGAGGTGTGGTTATGAGAAATGAATCATTAATCATCATGTCTGATCAGATTACTGATATTTCAGTAGCATAGAGCATCTGACCTCATGCTCTGACAGAGGTTTCAATGATCCACTGGCTTTCTGCTTCTGCTGTTTTCCTCTGTTAGTGGAACTTGTGGAAGGAGGAAGACAGACAAGTATTCTCTCTGGTTACAGTTAAGCTGTTGGTCTAATAAATATGAGAAACATTTGGGTGACAATTTTTTTAAAATCATTTCACACTGAAACTAGATTTTTTCATAAAATGAATATTAAAAAAGAAGAAGATGTATTTCTATATCAACTGGTATCCTGAGTAGAAGCTTCTTCTTCTGAGTCACTGCTTGTCTGCATGCTGTTGAACAGAAGCTGTCCTTGAATCATCATAATGATGATTATGCTAACAGCAGCGATAACAGCGCTACATGATTATAATAGCACGCCCGTGATTGTAGCGTAATTAGGGAGATGGAGAGAGAGGACAGTAAATTCCTTTCAACAGGGTTTGATCATACGGCGTTAATCAGGCACTTAACCTGCTGTGTGCCAAATCTACACCATTAATGTGGATCCCGCTGTTTGTATTCTCACTGAGAGTGCTGTATAGAGTCAATGCATATTCCTACACATATAGGTCCGATATAACTTAAGCCTATATCGAAGTTTATTCGAATGTAAAGAATCCCATCCAAGCATATTAAACAAGGCTCAGGAAGTACAGTATGTCTAGCATCAGCCAGTATTGTACAGATTGCATAAGAATTCACCCCCTTGGAATTTTTCCATATTATCTGTTACAACTTGGAAGTGAAAATAAATTAATTGGTCATTTTAAAATGTAATGCACTCCATAAGTTACTGTAGGTTTCACACATTTTCACACGTGGGCTTTTGTCCACACAATGCATTTCATTTTTTATTTTTTTCCCCAATTCATTCATTTTTGGTGTGATTTTTTTCAGAAATTTTTTTATTTTTATTTTATTTTATTTAGGACAATTTTTTTCACATGATTTTTGTTAATGACAATTATTTTTTTTATGTCAACATTCATATTATTTTCATTTATTAAAAAAATATTGCATTATTTTTTGTACATTCGTTTTTCATTTTTTTCCTCCTAAGATTCTGACATAGTTTCATGTGACTCTTTTTCACAATTTATTGATGTCTCACATGATTAATTTATTTTGATGCACACATTTTACACAACAGAATTCACCCCCTTGATAGAACCAATTACAGCTGCAGGTCTTCTGGATGGAGATATGGTGATGATTTTATATATATATATATATATATATATATATATATATATATATATATATATATATATATATATATATATATATAATATGTCTATCAGGTAGACAATTCCTATACTGAAGAAGGCTGTATGAAAGGGAAAGTTTTTTCTTTTCACAGATAAATGTATGGAAAAATAAAACTCTATTCATGCTCGTGGAAATCAATTTATGGAATTTTCCTCATTTATGCATGCATGAGCCATTTAAGCATATCTAATACATTCACACTCTTTCTCAGCAGTTGAACATTCCTTTACCAATCTAAGGGAGTTTTTCCTTGCCACTGCTGCCTGAGTCACCTCAGACTTGCTCATAGGGGGATAAATACATACAAATTGTGAACTATATATATATATAATAATAATCTTGAATTTTTTATTCTGTTAATACTTTTTCTTTTATTATTCGTTATTTCTTTTATTATTCCTATGTTTACCTTCTGCTCTATGTTTATGTTCTGTAAAGCTGCTTTGAGACAATGTCTATTGTAAAAAGCGCTATAAATATAAACTTGAATTAAAACTTGAATTGAATTGAACACATATGATATTATTAAGAAAAGGGCAACAGATGGTGCCCAGATCAATAAAAACTGTCCGATAGGAATAGTCAACTATATTCACAGATCATACAGGCTTGAATTTTCGTGAACTAATCAAGAATAAACGATAATAAAACAAAAAGCATCCGGTTTAAACGGTCTCATTCATTCAGGTACTTATGTGAAAATCAGTGAAAGTTCCATGAGCCTTTTGGCAAGAACCAACAAGCTGTAATTTTATGTTGTAAAAATGTATCTCTTCCCAAAATGTGTATTTGCTCATGACTCATTTTCTCCTGACTTGTATAGAGACCGGAAACGAAGCCTTATAAACAGTTACACAATAAATTGCACCATTCCATAGTCCAAACATCGAGTTACATAAATATATACAAATTGAAGTACAAACTGTTCACACTTTTGCTAGTCGTCTATGATTCGTTATGACTCATTGGACAGTATGATTCATTTAATAGTAAATATTACACCTTCCCAAAACCACTTTAGTATTTTCTTGTGAAATGAAGCACTGCATAAAAAAAGAAAAATTCAGGAGAAAGGCTCATCTGCAAAGCTCGTTCTCTTTCCTCTGGGCTAAACGTGACGTGGCAGAATAGCAGCACTGTTCATCCGTCGATGACTCAACATGTTAGAAGATTTGAGAAATAACTCTGGCACTTGGACTTGATGCTTTCACTCAATCTGTGCTTCCAAAAAAGCCAGGCACATGAGGAATTTTCAGTGATTTTCCTAAGCAGGTCAGATTTAGCACAACTCAAAGCAGGCTGTATTTAGGGTATAATTGGTTTTCTGGCAAAAATAGTGGTCAGATATTCTGAAGATATCAGTGGGAGTTCAGAGGCTGAGATTCTATGCTAGTAACCATGCTAGATACTGTTGAGAGAAACTATTTTTGTTGGGTTTTTTGTTGTTGTTTTTGTCTCTTTTATTTCACATGCAAGCAAATAAATATATATATATATATATATATATATATATATATATATATATATATATATATATATATATATATACATCTCAACAACAAAAAACAAAACAATGGGACACGTAAAAAAAAAAGTGGGATCTTGTGATGCCACAGCAACTTGTCAACAATTACAGTTTTTTTTATTTATTAAGAAATTATATATACATTTTTATTAATTTAAAGTTACATTTAATGCTGTTGAATCTTCAATCAGAAACCTGAAGACTTTCCAGTGTAGGAAAACTTTAAAACTTTTCCTTTTACATCTTTTACAAAGTTTATACTATAAAAGATATTTTACAAAAGTTTTACTATAAGTTATACTATAAAAGTTATCCTACAAGTCATACTATAAAAACTATACTATGTACACTGTACTATAAATGTTATTTTACAAAGGTTTTACTATAAAAGCTATACTATGTACGTTGTACTATAAGGTATAAGGTACAAAAATTAGACTATAAAAGGTATACTGTGTGTTACAATATAAAATTTATTTTACAAAGTTTATACTATTAAAGAAAAGTTGTACTATAAAACCTATACTATATAAGTTCAACTATAAAAGTTGTCTTACAAAAGTTACCGTATACTATAAAAGCTATACTGTGTTACAATATGAAAAAAGTTATTTTAAAAAATGTATACTATAAAGGTTTTTTTTTTACAAAGGTCATACTATAAAAGCTATACTATATGTTAAACTATAAAAGTTATTTGACAAAAGTTATACTATAAAACATATATACTATAAGCTATTAATGTTTGCTTACAAACATTACACTATACACTATAAATTAGATTTTTTTTAAATCACACTACTGTACAAATTATTTAAAAAGATTACACCACAAAAGCCAGCTTATAAAAGTTACTATGAAGGTTGTTTTACAAACATTTTACTCTAAAGTTCAGCTTTTGGGTTATGTCCCAATCGGGCCAAGGTCACATTGAGCCTTGAACTTTTTCCCCAAAGTCTATAATTCTGGACTTGTGCGTGTGTTCTCCCTGTTCATTGATTTATAGTGGATGCTGTGAGAACATGATTACAGCATCTAATTAGTCAAGTAATAAAAATGGCTTGCATGATTTTACTGCAGAAAGAGTTAGAACAAGACACAAAGGAAACAAATTGAAGGTTATGCCTTAAATTAAAGCTTATATCTTTACAAATAATTATTTATTGTGAAATAATTAAGTTTTAACAATTTTGTCAATTATTTAATGCTACTATAATACTAGTTTAATCAAAAGAGATCTGTTTTGATCCTGAAATTGTGCTGTTTGACTTCGTCTCTAAAACAAAAAAAAGTATGTTATTAATTTGACCACATTTAACCAGAAATATACCATCACTCTTCCAAAAATAACAATTATTTGAAGTCATAAAATTAGTAAAAAAAATCTTGTTTAAAGTAAAAACTATTTCTTAAAAAAAAACAGGAATAAATGTATCCATGGCCATTAAATTCTCTTATTATTTATCTTAGAAGTAATTTTTAAATTGTCATTAAAAAATGTATTTTAAAAACCGTAATGGTTCTTTGGTGTAGAACCCAACAGATGTGTCTGCTTGGAGGAATCTTCATCACTCGCTCGAGAGGATTCAACAGTTTATAAACATCTTCAAGATTATTATTATTATACTTCCACATGCCTCTGCTTTACTAATCCAAGATATTACTCATTAAGCTCCTTCAGCTCAATAGTCAAATTTATACAGAAACATCAATTTCCGTTACAAACAATTTATGGTCATCCAGATTCCCACGTCACTGCGGCCATCTACCGATCTCAAAAAAGGACAATTGACTCATTTCCCAAAAAAATGACACATAATGCGATGACACTTGAAATAAACCTCTCTATTGGGAACTAACACATAGAAAACAGGAAGGAGACAACTAGTAGTATTTAGTCATATTGGTTAATAGAATATACCAAAAATCATGATTGTGATTAAAACACCAGACTGAGTGATGGTAAAGTGGTGGGAAATTTGTATTATTCTAAAATTTCTGGGGAAAAAATATAGTAAAGAAGGATGAATAACTGTAAGATGTAAACACGGAAAAAGTAAATTTTTACCTCGCGTTGACTTTTATTATTATTATTTGTATATGGCCAAAGGTTCATGGTTCATTCTGTGAAGGCTTTCCACTACAGTATATGTTAATGCATGATTGTGTGGATTTGTGTTCATTCAGCTACAAGAGCGTTAGTGAGGTCAGGCACTGATGTTAGGCAAGAAGGCCTGGCTGGGGTGTTGTTGGTGATCCAATTAATCCCTGAGGTTTTCAGTCGGGATGCAGGACAATCGAGTTGTTCTACGTCAACCTTGGCACGATATATCTTCATGGAGCTGGCTTAGCGAACAGGGTCCTAGGTATTAGACATGTGTTTGCTGGCCAGGCGTGCACAAACCTTTGGCCACGGGATCGTCACTATAACAGATACAAAGAGATCAACAGGCCTTTTCATAGCAATCATGTCGGACTGTCTTTGATAAAAGACTCTGACTTTGTAATTCATTCCCAGCAGACAGGCGTGGGGAGGACAGTGAATTAAGAACTGAGCAGCGTTATCCATCTGTAATCTGATGGTTTTAGGGTGGGACAGCACATTATGCATTCTTTTCAGGCGTAGTTGAGTTCTATCTCTCCTTAATGCTTGAGGTACACACACACCTCAAAGTATCATACAAAGATAGACGGAGACACGTTCGGGGCTTTGCTGAATCCATTCAACCTTTGCGTATGTTAAACGCTCCTCTAACTTCGCCAGCGACGTCAACGTGCGACGTCTCAGCATCACACCACCAGGTCAGAGCATCTCACAGCCTCGGATTCTCTCAGGAACAGCACAAAAACAGCACCAACCAAACAGTGATCACCACAATCCCTAAACACACAACTTTAATTTGGGTTCATTAATGTTTCAGGACCAACTGGAAGGTTGTCAGCTATGAATGGAAACCTCAGACAGAATGTCAGTTAATAAAAGCTTAAAAAACAGTGAATCTGAGATAAACACAAAGCTGTTCAGCTGTTAGCTTATGCAGAAAGCAGGTCTGAGACACCACATGGTTGGTCATGAATCAAAAGTATCGACACTCGTCTGGTTCGATTCACGTATCCGTGTTGGTTCGAAGGAACCGAGTCGTTAAAGTGAGTCATCACGGACATCACTAAGTAAAACCCGCCCTCGAGACGGATCTCGTCCGTGCGTCCGTCCCCACACCACTCACCCCCCCACCCCCTCTGAAACCTCCCATTTCCCCCCTCCCTCCCTCTATCATCTGTCTCTCCTAGTAGGTCTTTACCTCTTAGCGCTGCTGCTGCTGCTGCTGCTGCTGTGTATCTCACCGTGTCGCCCCTCCGCTGCTTCTCCGGATCATGGAGCTCGCGACGCGCTGCTTGTTGCTGCTCGCGAGCCTCGGCGCGGTTTCCACGGCCACCGACTGGGACGCGGTGGCGGATCCGAGCTACTACGACGAAGCGATGATGAGTTCTCCAGAAGCGATCGACTACAAAGACCCGTGCAAAGCCGGTGAGAAGAATCCGCTTTTTTTGTTTTCTTTTTCTTCCCCTTCTTTTTTTCTTCTTTTCCTTTTCCTTCTCACACACACACACACGCACACACACGCACACACACACTCCTTCACTCCCCTCGTCCTCGTCTGCACAAGCCACGTAAGTGACAGCGAGAGAAAAAAAAGCCCCAAACAACAAAAACAAAGTGTGTGTGTGAGTGTGTGTGTGTGTGTGAGTGTGTGAGAGAGAGAGAGAGAGAGAGAGAGAGAGAGAGAAAGTGTGTGTGTGTGTGTGTGTGTGTGTGTGTGTGTGTGTGTGTGTGTGTGTGTGTGTGTGTGTGTGTGCGCGTTTGCAAAGAGTTTTGTTTGGGTTGTTTTTGTTTTTTTGCACCTCACTTGGCACAAAATTGGGCAAAATCACATAAAGTAGCACGAGACATGGACACAAAGTTTTTCCTCTTTTTTTTCTTTTCTTTTCTTTCTTTCTTTCTTTCTTTCTTTCTTTCTTTCTTTCTTTCTTTCTTTCTTTCTTTCTTTTTTTTGGAAACTTTCCAATCTGGGTAGTAAAAAAGGTCTTAGATTTATTTATTTATTTGTTTGTCGTCCCCCCCCCCCCGCTGTCAGATCTTGACACTGTGTTAAGAAGCTTTGCCATTATTCAGTGACGCAACATCTATTGGACATTGTGTTTTCTCTGATGCCTTGCTCTAGTGGTTGTGGCTCGATGTGGAACATCCTACACACATTTCTCAGAACTAAAGTACTTTTCCGTGTCGCTTTGGATCCGAAGCTACTTTGAATACGTAACTTTTAACTCGTGCGTCTGATGTGTCTGAAAAAGAAAAAAATACAGGATTCCTACCTAAGACATGACAAATCGAAGCGACGACAAGTCGAAAAAGTCTGTTTTATTCCCAATTTTAATGTCACTCATGTATGACATCACCTCATCGCCTCATATGTCACCAAATGCCAGTGATGAGATGAAGCCACGAGGGAAATAGTTATGATAGATCTGCTGTTATTGGAACAGTTTCCTATTCCTTAAAGTCCAATGTGTCTGATTTTACTCCTAAGATGAATCGATGTTGGCTAATTAACCTCAATATATCAATTTAAACATGAAGCGGTGGCTCTTGGGCTGAAGGGTAGTGATTAACTTTAGGTCCCTGTGGTCCTCGTTACCGTTCTTTCTGTCACTCAATTTCTTTAAGGAATAAATCTTTACGGTGTGTGTGTATATAAATGTCTGGTTTATCCTTGCTGATTTTGTTGAATTCACTGCTGTAGATGATGTTAAAGGTTGTTGCTTTGTTATTTGATAGCCCCCCCCCCCACACACACACAACCACACACACACAACGACAGAATCACGAACTTCAGTCTTCTCCGTGATCTCGGCCTCTATTAACTTCTTTCCGGCTCCTGTCCTCCTCTCTGCGTCTTTCCCTCCCTCCCTCTCTTTCATCCTGCTCTTTTTCGCTCTTTCATGGCCCAGCTTTCTGCCTTGTCCTCATTTGCAGCTGAATGGGGGCCCTTGGCTGTTCATTTTTACGTTTTCACCCCTTGAAAAAGACAGGGTCCCCTATTACTAGTGGCTGTGGGACAAATTGGTATTCTGGTCTCATGCTGTCGGTTTGACCCACAGACACGCCAGAGCTCATCTGATCTCATCTTTTAGATCAGAAAGTAGTCCTTGGGATTCGATTCGTTCTCAGCAGCGGTTTTGTGCCGCTTGTGTGTGTTTTCTCAGCTGCTGCGAATTACGAGGACGTGTACGTTTAGTCTTTTCTTAGCCGTGTTTTTGTCTGTGTTTTTGCCTTTGCGTGCTGAATCTTGGATGTGTGCCTCAAGTATACTCCGACGTGATGCTTCATCGTTTACGTTACGGCTTTGTGTCACGTACACACGTTTGACAAGGCTTGTGAAAGACTATGACGTAAAAACGTGATCTTTTTTACACGCTGCTCTGTGTAAACAAGCACATCTTCGCTAAGCATTCACAGCCTGTCCTTCTGCCTCGTCTAGTTGGCTTGACGTGTCCACTCGGAAGCTTGCGCAGGAAGAACCGATGTCTAAGAGACCTGTATGGAGTGAACTATTATAGGAAGATAATTACTAATAGATCACGGTTATGTGGTTGATATGAGCAGTGTTTTATTCCTGTTATTCCACATACTCTTACCATCGAAGACTTATTTAAATGAAATCAAATAAACATTAAATTTGAACTGTTTATTGTTGCATTTAATGCATATGCAGTACCGTGACCCATTCCAGTTGTTTCCTCACTACCCTTTTGTTTTTCGTCTAATAGAACAAACAAACAAACAAACCAACAAACCAAAAAAAAAAACTTGAAAAAAACGCGGTGGAAAACTTCACTCTTCCAAAATGCAGAAATTGACGACTCCTTCCGTAAACGTTCGCAGAAGAACACAGCGTATCACAGATCATGGGTTTTGTTTTTAACATAACAGTACGTTTTAAAGTTTCTGTCAATAAGCCGTTACTATAGAAACGACAGCCCTCTAGTGTGACCCAAATGAGGATGAGGTTCACTTTTGAGTCTGGTTCCTCTTAAAGGTTTCTTCCTCTTCCATGTAAGGGAGTTTTTCCTCACCACAGTCACCTCAGTCACCTCGGGCTTGTTCATTGGGGATAAACACAAACACATTTAAATATAAGTCTAATATTAATCTTGACTTTTGTCTCATTTTAATCTATGTATGAATCACTTTTTGTACTATGTTTCTTCTGTTCTGTCCATCAAATAAAATTGATTTGAAAGCGTACATGAAGGAGCACATGAATGTAAGTCGAAAAACAAACGCACGAGTCGTTTAAACAGAGCTGTGGTGCAACAGACCATTAGTAGATGGCAAAAGCAAAATTGAATTCATGCCAATTCTCAATTTCTTTACTAATTTTAATAAACAGAACATTTAGCGCTGATTCGTCCCCCCCCCCCCTCCATCCCTTCGGGGCTGATGGGAAAGTGCTTGAGAGCATCCGTGCCATGGTGGAGGTTAGAACAGGGCAGTTCAGCATGCCTTGGACTTCGAAGCCCAGATGGCGTGTTTACACACACACTCAGGATTGAGTGACCCCGAGTTCCTCGTCTCCTCTTTGACAAACAGTCCTCGTACTTGCCACTAATTGATCTGCTTACGCAGTAATGTTCCCGTGCTTTCAGAGAAACCAAAACAAGCACTAAAACCCTGTTTCCTGCTGTGATTCCTGGACCCTGTGGATTCGGTTATCTAAGTTAAACATTCTTTTTTTTTTTCAACTGACCGCTTTGTTGAGGGGAAAAAACTCAGGGAAGTGTAGCAAAGATCGTGGCTACCATGATATGACCACAGCGCTGATGCTTCAAGTTATACTGTTTTGCTCTGGTTGCCATGGTGATGTGAACGACATCCTGATCGGTGGTGGGCGGCGGTCCGGAATATGCAAGTCCTGTTTTTTTTTTTTTTTGTTGCTGTATGTTTATATACTTTTTTCTGGCCACAAGCTTCAGAATGTCGAAGCTTACAATCCGATCGGTTCTCCAGACTTCCGTGAGACAGTGAAATTTCAGACCCGAGACACAGTCACTGGATGTCAAAGAGTTTAGTGTGAAGAACTCGGTCCTGAGTAAACCAAAGAATCTTGGGTGTGTTTGCTGACGGGCTGCAGGAAAGGATCTGTCCGGTGTCAACTAAATCCAGTTGCCTCTTTCTGAGAAAGTATGCAGATCTCAACCATGTTTACTGATGAGAGAGAGAGAGAGAGAGAGAGAGAGAGAGAGAGAGAGAGAGGTGTGTACACTCACATGCACGAAGACAGAGAGGAACAGACACAGTGAGAAAGAGATAATAGCAAATAGAGAGAGAGAGACAGAGACAGAGACAGAGTGAGAGGAGAAGACACATGTAGTGAAATAAGACATACATCGAGACTGAGAGAAAGACACTTGGAGTGAGAAAGAAACACACGCAGATGGAGAAAGAGGTGGGGAGAGAAAGCTAGAGACGGGGTGGGGTGGGGTTGGGGGGTCACACTTGCGTTGAGAGGGACTTGCACAGATAGAGAGGGATGTATAGTGAGAGAGAAAGAAACACATAGAGAAAGAGAGTGAGACATTTTGAAACAAAAAGAGAGAAGAGGGGAGACAGTGAGAAAGAGACACAACTGAGAGAGAGAGAGAGAGATACAGAGAGAGAGAGAGATACTGGATACTGAGATTGAGGGATGGAGAGAGACACACATGGAGAAAGAGAGACACAAAGACAGGAAAAAACAGACCCATGCAGAGGGAGGGTGAGCAAGAGAGAGATTCCAGTCTATTTCTAAATAGAGAGATGAGAGAGAAACGTACAGTGAGAAAGAGAGAGAATATATAGAGACACGAAGAGGGAAAGTTTAATTAAAATTAGGCACACACACACACACACACACACACACTCTCTCTCTCTCTCTCTCTGTCTAAGACTTTAAGTCTTGTTTTCACAAAGCTAGAGGTTATTTTTTATAACCGTCTCTGTATTTTGGAGATTCTTGACATTTCTGTTATTTTGCTTTCTTTCAGTCTCAGAAACGCTTGAAACTTTGTTGTCATCCTAATTTAAGGTTAGTGTGAGTGGTTTGTGAAGTCAGAGCGACGCTATTAACGTTTTAAAGATCCTGACCTGCTTTCATCTGTTTTGCAGATGTCCTCCAAGTGCTTGAGGGAAACGGCACTTTAACACACACACACACACACACACACACACACACACACACACACTTCTGTGCAATGCTTCTTGTCCCTGTTTAGTGCTCCAGTTTTCAGACAAACACACACACACACACACACACACACACACACACACACACACACACACACACACACACACACACACACACACATTTCTTGTGTGGTTTTTAATAATGGACAGAAGATGAGACACTTTGAACTAAAACTCTGTTACAGCTTTCACTCAGAAATGTATTCCAGTCTCCAGTTTGCCTCCAGATGTTTCGGGTGCAGGGCGTAAAACCACAAGGGTGAGCAGCCGAGGCCAGTGCCAGAGTGTGTGGCATCATGTGGTCTTACAGCTGTAGTACTGTGCCAGAGTGGCAAAAAAGGAGAGAGAGCGAGAGAGAGAGAGAGAGAGAGAGAGAGGGACAGTGAGAGAATGTGAGAGCAAGAGAAAGAGGCACATGGAATGATTCAAACAGAGGGACTTGGAGACAAAGAGAGAGAATCAGACACACACCGGCTCAGAAAGACAGACAGACAAGCAGACAGACAGACAAGCAGACAGACAGACAAGCAGACAGACAGACAGACGGAGACAGTGTGAGAGACATGTGCATCCAGAGAGCTGGAGGCACAAAGAGAGACAGACACATGGAGAGAGATACTGAGAGAGACTGACGGATGGAGAGAGACATAAAGAAAGACAGACATGTCAGAAGACATGAGAGAGAGAGATAGAGAGAGTGTGCACATGGTTGTACGATGAAGTATGGATGTTAAAACGGATGCCAGCTGGAGTTTGGAGTCCAGAGTGTGAACGAGAGAAACAGTGTGTTCGCTATAGAAAGATTATAGGATTAAATAGTAAATGTAAGCATTCGCTTTTCATTCCTCAAAGAATTGCAGCTGCATTCGGAAAAAAAGTGAAACTATCGTCCTTCTTCACGCAGACAGGATGCGGACAGCTGTGATAAAGACCGAACAAATGGAAAGCTTAATTAGTCGTTTCAATAGACGATCCGTTGCGTATTAAATCCCGGCAAACGGAGCGTAACGGACAAAAACGTACATTTTGTTATGAACAATGAATCGTTTTGGTTTTGAACACGCAGCTCGTTTGGAGTTACAGTGAAGTCGATGTTGTTTTCTCCACTACTTGGAGTTGTGTTTTTCCTCTTATTTCATTGCAGTTTGTTATTTAAAGAGCGAAACGTGCTGTTTATCGCTTTATCGTCGCGTTTAATGTTGCGGAAATCCTGTGATCTGGTTTTGTTATAGCAGCTACACAAAGTAATGCGTCCGTTTATTGAAAACATCAACGTCAGTATTATTATTATTATTATTATTATTAGTGCGGCAGTTGTTGTTGTGTCTGCTGTTTTCATTGTTATTGTTACTGTCGTTGTCGCTGCTTTTGTTGTTGTTAATGCCTTTGCTGTAATTTCAGCTGTTGTATTTGTGATTGTTTCTGTTATTGCTGTTGTTGTTGTTCATCCAAATTTCAGGCTGTTTTTTTTTTTTTTTTTTGGGGGGTCTGTCTTTTCCACAATTTAGCTCCTCCATCCATGACCATATTGCTGAAAACAACAAGCTCGTGTCTAGTGTATTGTCCAAACATCATCGACGTGTTTCCAGCCGCTCGGGTACTGCATCGATGTGAGTTCATTTGAACAGAGACACCCGTATTTGGTTCGTTCGCATTCAGATCCGATCGGTCTGGTCAAGGAAAGCGTCCCTATCTCACTTTAACCGTCATCCTTTTGCTTCTTGCGGAAGTTTTCCTTCACTTTCGAGAGATGTAACGTAACAACCAAACCACCACAGTGCCGTAGTGCTTGTGCACAGGCATCTTTCCCTTTGACTGGAGGTTTTCGCAAAGGGATTCGATCTCAGCTGTGCAGTTATGTAAGCCTTTTACAGTACACGTTACTTGGCGTGTAGAGTGAAGAGAAATGATCTCTGAGTGACAGGACTGCGATGAGTAACGAAGTAATGACGTAACGAGTAATAAAGTGTTGTTGCATGAAGAAAACAAGCTGAAGTAAGTCCAACCCTTTGGGTATAACATCATAACATCTGGCTCTCCTTTCAGGTGCTAAGATTAATTTGAGCCTGGGTTTTGTTTGCGCTTTACGTAATGCTTTATCCGAGCCAGTTTTAAGGAACCCGAGGAAATGGACTTATCTTCACTTCTCTTCTTTATGTATGTATTATGTTGTCTTTTCTCAACAATCAGAGAAGTGAGTTTTCCTCATTTCTGATGATGATGATGATGATGATGATAAAAACTTACTAAAATTATGCTGTTGTTTGAGAAACAAACCATATTGTCCATGATATGGTAAACTTTCTGTAAAGGTGTCTGTTTTCCGCCACGGGAAAGTCTTCGGGAAAGGAGACGATGCTTTTTTCTGCCTTTTTTTTTGTTTTTTTTTAAGCCTCATTAACTTCAAAAGAGAGAAACGAAAAGAAAGGCTGGTTAGACAAGTCCTGCTGTTGTATAAGAAGAAGAACTAATCACTCGGGAAGTCTCGGGAAACTTCCGTCTGTTAACAGCGGCTGCACTTCATCACACCGTTCTATCATTGAAACCGACAACTGTTTTATTCCATGTTTCGTGACGTCTACGCACGGCATAAGCGAGAAGAGAAAGAGCACGAGAAAAGAGGAGGTGAAGAAATCGAAGTCTACAGACTGTAAGTTATTCAGCGTGTGCCAGGTTTGGCAAGTTCAGGGATTCGAGACTAACCGGGACGTGTCTGCTTCGGCCAGCCGACGTGACAGCAGGTCATTCAGGGTTCTCTTGGCTAACTCATCACAGCGTATTTACACTAGAGCTTGAGCTGACGGGACTCCCTCTGACTGATCCGGGACCAGTTTTATTTTTTACGCTACATCAGACTAGGATTAGGATTGGAAGTTTGAATCATGCATGTAACCTCAAACAGGCATTCATAATTACGGTCGTTTCATAGTTTTTTTTACAACCTCGAGGGGTGTGCTGTCAGTGATCGAACGGCGTGAAGTTTTCCGAGTGATTTATTATGAGGTTTCTTTTGATTCTTGGATCCACTTTATTAGGGCTGGTAAGGGAATGTCTGGTTATAGCTGCTCTAATGTAAGCGATCACAGGAACTGACTGGTCTCACTTATTATTATCCACAACATTATATGTGACTTTTAGTGTCAGAAAAGTACAGCATGTTGTTTACTAGTGATTTTAAAACCTGAAGATTGCTGTGGTATAAAAGAAATAAAAACACACCTAGAAATTAATTTTCTGTAACAGCACATCCATCCACTGGTGTTTTTATATCATTTATTCTATTATATACAGTACTGTGCAAAAGTTTTTGGCAGGTGTGAAAAAATGCTGTAGACAAAGAATGCTTTCAAAAATGGAAGTGTTAAACATTCATTCATTCATTCATTCATTTATTCATTTTCTACCGCTTATCCGAACTACTCGGGTCACGGGGGGCCTGTGCCTATCTCAGGCGTCATCGGGCATCGAGGCAGGATACACCCTGGACGGAGTGCCAACCCATCACAGGGCACACACACACACTCTCATTCACTCACACACAATCACACACTACGGACAATTTTTTCCAGAGATGCCAATCAACCTACCATGCATGTCTTTGGACCGGGGGAGGAAACCGGAGTACCCGGAGGAAACCCCCGAGGCACGGGGAGAACATGCAAACTCCACACACACAAGGCGGAGGCGGGAATCGAACCCCCAACCCTGGAGGTGTGAGACGAACATGCTAACCACTAGTGTTAAACATTTATTTTCATAAATGAACAAAATGCAATGAATGAACAAAAGAGAAATCTAAATCAAATTAAAAGTTGGTGTGACCGCCGTTTGCCTTCAAAACAGCAGCAATTCTTCTAGATACACTTGCACACAGTTTGTGAAGGAACTCGGCCGGTAGGTCGTTCCAAACATCTTGGAGAACTGACCACAGATCTTCTGTGAATGTCGGCTTTCTCACATCCTTCTGTCTCTTCATGTAATCCCAGACACACTCGATGATGTCGAGATCGGGGCTCTGTGGGGGTCGTGCCATCGCTTCACGCTGGTTTGTAGGCAAAAGTTAGTAACACCAAATATTTATTTGATTTAGATTTTCTTTTGTTTGCTCACTTCGCATTTTGTAAATTGACAGAAATAAACACTCGTTATTTAGATTTCTGAAAGCGTTCTTTGTTTACAGCTTTTTTCCACACCTGCCTAAAACTTTTGCACGGTACTGTACATCTGCTATTTTTTCAGTCTTTTTGGAGGTTTATTTAAGGCCTTATCTTTTGGATCACTGTTTTGTTATAATATCTTTAAATTTGTAAATTGTGACTTACACATCCTGCTGTTTCTGATTAAACGGTTTAATAAATTAAATTCAAGTGTTTCCTTTCCTCCACCTAGAAAACATTTAAGATGTCCAACGTAAGACTTATGACTTTCGGCCTGGATAAAGGAGTGAGACGATGACGACTTCTTGGTTTTATAAAGAAATAATAAATAAGCGTTGTCTGCTAAACCCAAACCCTTACCTTAAAACATGTGCACTGGGAAAGAAAGGTTGTCTGTTTGCATTTTTTTATTGGCCGGATATTAAGTTTGTGTTGTAACGATGATGTTTCACAATATAACTAATAGATTAGACATTGCATTGAACGGGACTTTTACAAAAACAGTGTTTAAATGCGAAGTTTGCTTCTTTATCACCCTGATTATTCCTGCCAAGAGACAGCAGGGCTGTAAAAACACGCTGATAAAGCGTACATGATTACGTTTAATCGAGATTAAAAACACACATACTTAGCGAATGGTCCAAAAGTTTACACACCCTCTCGCTTTCCGAGTGAAAAAAGGGCGAAGTCATTTGGACACGTTGAGTAATTCAATCATCACACACAATGCAAGCCTGAATTTGTTTATTTATTTATTTATTTATTTTTTAGCTCTCTACATCCTCACAGAAAGAAGAAAAACACATGCTGTCTATTCTTCCTGGTCTAGTTTACCTCCTACTGAAACAGCATCGAAGGTTAGGAATATCACAGGAGTGCATTTCCAGGCTTAACGAAGACCGGCGCCTATTAACAAGAACAATATGCTTTGTTGTCGTTGGGGAAACAACCCCGAAAGCCTCAGGATTGCACCAATTCACTCACCTCTTTTACAGCTAATTAGGCCCAATAATTAGAGTGCAAACTGACAGGGGCCTTGATTTGCAGCGTCAGCCCAAGCTGTAAAAGAAGCCGTCTGTAAATGTATTCACTTGATGCACGTGAGTGAATTTTGTATGAGGTGTTCGTGTCAAAACTGGAACATTTATCTCACGGTGTTTGAAAACAAAAATCAAAAATGAACTCGATGAACACAATGAAGCACAGGCAGACAGACAGATACTGTAGGAAGACAGAGGGGCAGGGAGACAGAAAGACAGGCAGACAGACAGACCTTCCGACATATTGACATACAGCTTACTAGCACCTTTGCCAAAGAGCTTACTTGTGACGGCAAAGCACAGCGCTCAATCTTGAATTCCTTGATGCAGCGGTGGACCGCATGGCCTCATGTCTTCAGGGACCCTTGTTTGATCCTGAACCGGGGTTACTGTCTGTCTCGAGTTATTAATCTGTCAAGATGTTTTCCCAACTCTCTCCCAGTGTTCTTGGAATGGGCTTTAAACCCATCACATAAAGCAATCACTAAAAGACTTGAAAGCAGTGAAAAAGTACTAGATTAAATGTACAAATGAAAAATTGTGAAACTTTCTACTTAAAGCAAAGGGTAGTTACTTATAAAATATATCTTTGTAAGCATAACAATAAATAACCAAGTTACACTCATCTCATGACGCATGTAATAAACTTTAAATCTCGGTCACGTGTCAGAAGCGTGCGGTTCGATGGTGTGTTGGATCAATAGCTCTTTGTGTTGGCAGTAATGGGGTTGTGGAGCAGTAATGGGGGAGTTCACTGAATTCAGTCACTTTTATGACCCCTTGCTGGGTTCATGACACCTGATTCTGTTTACGAGCGTGCGTTTGTGCATAGCAATGGCAGGTTCGGCCTCATGTTGTTATATCAGTGTACTATATATGCCTGTATCATGGCTCTCAAATCAAACATGTGTAATGTTGTTAAAACTATTAGTATGTGTGGAGGGGAAAGAAACAAGCCAAGGTTTTGAAAGAAGATATTATAGGAAACCAAAACAAAAGGGATTGACAAGTCCTAATGGTCCCAAGTCCTTTACTTGATGGTCTGTCTGTCGCATTTAAAATCTTTTGACAGCCGCTGAACTGAGCTGGAAGATGTTTTCAAGCAACTTCCAATTGACAGACACTTCTAGGGTCATGAGGTTTCTGCAGCCGTCTTTCCTGCCCTCTGGTAGTCTATTAGTTCAGCCGTCTTTAGCTCACCCCCTTGTCATGAGACTTTTTTTTTCCTGGTGTTGCTCTGGGAAGCCCTGAAGGCATATGTTTGCTGTGGAATAATTCACCCCTCCCCAGTGTTTTCATCCAGCGGCTACAAGCTTGTGCTCGTACGTTTCCAATAGCCCCAATAGCAAGGGTTCAGCTTGCATCATTAACGAATACCGAGGTAAGAATTTACCGAAGACGAGCGTATACATTAGAGCCGCTTTTACGTCCAAGACGAGCAAGCTCGCAAGACAAACCGATCCTCACGACGGAGAGCATCAGACGAGGGCCGTAATCAAAAACAAGAAAGGCTATTTTCAGTGTAAGAACCTGAAATTACTATGATTTGAGTCCAAACCCTCAAAGATTCTAAATTTAAAGGAAGATATACAAAATCCTTCAGCATGCAAAACCAACAAGCAGTTGAGCAGTCTTTGAGTTGCCTAAAGCAGTCAGCCTTAATTTAGCGATGGATGAAATACGCTGGTTCTTTTGTGATCCGTGATGGTTGTCCCACCTCCGTCTCCTAATACACGGCAGCCATTCAGATGCAAACGTCGCGTTTGTATTTAATGAGCCTAAACAGGAGTAACTGTATTGTCATGCACAGTGGGCTTGTAGTCTAACCTCGGGTCTGTCTTAAGGTTTAACCTATTAAACCCCCAACACACACACACACACACACACACACACACACACACACACAAGATTTCACCCTCTTTCCCCAACCATCTACCTCAAAGACGCCAGTGGGGGTAAAAGCAAATTTCTGGTTTAGTGGGCAGGGATTTTAAGTAAATACCTGTCTAGACTGCTCATGTTATGCTCACGGGTAATAGCTAAACTACTTTCCAGGTGTGCATGGATGCCTTTTGTTTCTGGTCTCAAGTAGCTAAGGAGAAGACAGTAGAGATTATGCAAGATATAAAAAAGATTGAAAGTAACCTGAGGTGAAGGGGAGTGCTGCCAAAGACATCAGGTGTTCTGAATTGTGTCTCGCCAACAACGTTCCCAAAGCATTTCCACTCATACAGCTGGAACATAGTTTGCTTGATCTCTTCAGATCACATTCTGCCTCTTTAGCTGTCTCTTGGTGTTTTGTACTTAGGGCATCATGTTGTGATCGACGCTTTGTCATGCTTTGCCAGGCAGAAAGAGGTTCTCTTGCAGCTGACTCTGGCTTAATTTGTAAGGGCCTTTTTACACCCGGTCACTTCATGTGTTGTCTCTGATCCGATAGCTATCTGATTTGTTAAAACTGTTCCATTTACATCAGGCCACATAAACTCCTCTCGGCGAATCGGATATCGATCCGATCTTTCTACTCCCGCCCAAAATGCTAATATATTTTACCTCATTTCCGGGGTAATTATAATGGAACACGCTTTGGTGTATGTGGTTGCTACAAAAAACAGCAATTACTGTTTGCTGCATTTTTGCTGGCGGCAGCAGTGCATTTTAAGACCCGACGAGGCGCCTGTGTGAAAGATCGGAGCCAGCACCTGCGAGTGACGTACTTCCGTTTGGGAGGAGTATAGCGCTGATGTATGTGGCTTGAACAACCACATGCATTTACACCTGTCCAGTTTCACCTGAAACGTGTCCCAGACCTCCTCCTGAAGTGGTTTGAACCATCGGATTTATATCAGTCTCAAAAACGTTTCAGAGGGAATTTAGACCTGGTCTTTTTACCATCGGATAGCTATCTGATCACAGAAAACGCATGAAGTGACCAGGTGTAAAAACCCCCTAAAAGATCCCCTCCAAATCTAATGTATACTGGTTAATCCATGCTAATACAAACTGTCATTGTTGTTGAAATGAAACCTTCTTGCTTCAATAAGGTAAAATATTGCTAAAGGCTAACCTTCCTCGCTCAGGCGATCAAGATACGATGTTGATCATTCGATAATACTCTCGATCATGAATTCCATGGGTGCCAGGGTAAAGCTGCAGCTGTTTGGATGCTTGCCAAACACATTCATTACGAAACAACTCCACAGACCATCTGCTGCTCCACTCTGCTTCATAAAACACTTTATCCCCATTTCTTTGTGAGGTATTTATTTAAGTTCATTAGTTCGTGGCCCTGATTGGAATTGCTGCTCAGTGTATTTTCAGGGCGATTTATCACCTCATTGTTGGTCTTTCTTTTGCCGAGACACGTCCAGGGCTTTCTTGTAACAGTCAGGATTCTAGTTACCATGGTCAAGGGCTGTGGCTGAGGGGATTAACGCAAGAAAAAAACACAGCGTCACCGGGACAACCCTGCATAAGAAAGCGAAGACAGGCTGGTGTTGGGCTTACTGTTTTTTTGCTGGCTTGTTTTCTTCAGTCTTGGCCCCAGACTGAGAACAATTACATGCCAGATTAGGAGCTTGGCCACACTGGAGATATGCATTATAGGGTCTCGCTTCTTGTTGGGGATGGATTTAGGCTCCCTAGAGAGTTCTGGAAAAAAAAAAAGACAGTGTCGTACAAGCGTTCCATCCTCAACATGTGCGGTTCCGTCTTCGGTGTGGTGGCTTCGCTCTGGAATCTGAAGATGTCGCTGACTATTGAATTCAGATATACAAAAGTGAGCAGGTGGCTTGACCTTATATTCGCATGTTTGTCGGTACTGTAGGATGTGCGGCACTTCATTTAGCGGTTCAATGGGGCAGTGGTGCTTTTAAACGATTAAGGCTCTGTGTTACTGATCAGAAGGGTAGTGGTTCAAGTCCCTGCACTGACATGCTGCCACTTTTGGGCCCTTAAGCAAGGCCCTTAACCCTCTCCGCTCTAGGGGCTCTGTATCACATTGTGTTGTATTGCATATGCGACAAATATCTTCACCTTCAAAAATGGTCATATGTATTAATCACAGTGAAATCTTTTAGTGAAGGATTTTCATTTAAGACCCATATTCTTATCATCCAAGATTTTTAGTATCCAAGTTCAAAGAATTATTTAGGGCTTGCACGTTTAACCGAAATTCATTTCTCTTCTTGGCTTTGGGTGCAGGAATCTGTCCTTGATGTCAGCAGCGCCTCCCTCATCACATTTCTCTGGGGTGAAATAAGTTTGGAATATCTGTGGAATTTCCTTCTGTGGTGTTACCCTTGTGTTCGGCTTCAGAGGTGCGGTAATCTTCTAACCGACGCTGGTTTTCGGCCACTTGTTAGTTTGATCTTGATGCTTTTGGAGTATAGCTAAGATCAGCCAGATAAATCGAGGAGGTATAATCTTGCCTGAAACTCGGGTTAATGCCATGCTAGTCTGCTCATGTGCTTTTCTCGCATGTGGTGCTTTTGACTAGCGGTGAAAAGTGTCGGGTTTTTACTCGATTTATTAATGGAGGGTTAGTGTATGCGGTGGAATTCTATACAGATTTTCACTCCCTTGTTGTTTTTCACTCCGCCTGACTCTTTATAAAAGAAATGAAGTGGATGATTTGGTCTTCTGTGTAAGATTAAAGGTGTCTCTGTGACAAGTCTGGACTTGCTAAAAGAAACCTACGTGTTTTCGCATATGCACTCAATTATCGTTGTACCCTCGGGACTTTTTTTAATCCCTTATTGAATTAAAGACCTCTTTGGTAGCATGATACTTCTTCCTTCCGACTTTCTCTCTGCTTTCATATCCTTCTCTTGCATTTGTTTTGACATTCAATAAAAACCTATCCTTAAAATTATAGCACTATTCAGATTAGAAGCAATCTTGAACCTTTCCAGCTGCCCACATTGGGATTAGCCATGGTTCCCACTGCCTGTCTTTCTTGGCACACGTGCTAGCCTGCAGAAGCAATGAGTTACCCTGTTATTTTCAGGCCTTTTAGCCATATTTAGTAAAGGTTTGCTTTCTAGCAGCCCTCAGTGAAGCAAAGTCGGTTTGCAGGCTCTGAGATGAGCTTCCCAGAGCTATTTTTTTGGGGATTTGATGGCAAGAGCAAGTGTGAGTGTGCGCTTGGATGGGTTTAGTAGCAGACATTGGTAATTAAGGTCTGTTTTCTTTATTAATACAGGAAACTACAGGGTTTACACTGTACCCTCAGGGAAGGGGTTGTTGGATAGGCTGGGGCTGGTTCTGATGGTGCCTGTACACACACACCTACAGATATCAACCCCTCTAGCACTGAGCTAGTAAACTCTACATGCACGTTGGTGTTATAACTTGTAAAAAGTGCATGTACCCAATCAGACGCATCGCCACTGGCATACAACATTTACTAAACCATCTTGTAACTGCTCATAAAGACGCTAATCTCCACCTTCTTGGCCATATTAAGTTCAGGAATGCATTCTACTTCCCAGGCCTTTGCTGACTAAACACTGTTTATCTTATTTCTTTTTATCTAGTCCATCTTTTGTTTGGGTCCCATTACTGCACGGATCTGGCAGCTGATTTTAACTAGGTATGAAGAATCGCAAATAAACGAGACTAGGCAAGCCTAGCAAACGCAGCCTGTGTGGAATGCTGACTGGGAAAATTTGAAACCTTTATCCTTTGACTTTCTGCCCTTTGGGGACTGAGAAAATGAAATCAGTTTTTGTCTTATAGTCACTCAGTTTATGGAAACACAAGACCCCATGTAGTTTTAAACGCAGGCTACCATGAGACAGGCTACTTCCTGTTATCACTTACACACTTATACTCTTACAAACATCTAACTTCTATAAACACACAGAGCCAAAAAAGCCCTCTGTCCTGAAGAACTCGTACTGAAGGCAACTTTTGTAAAATGAAAGTCTCCTTTTATTGCATAATTACACAACTTAAAAAAAAAACAACGACCCAATTTAACAGGAATGAGGAAGAACTAAATACAACGTACTAAGAAATTACAAAACAATAGAAACGGCGTCAATATTGTGATATATTAGGAACAAGGATCAGGACTGTCTTTTCAAGATACATTCTGTTCTTTGAAACTTTTCTAAGAAACGTGTCTTGAAAAACATGTCCTGATGGAGGGAAACGTGCTTCGGAGCTCCTTTTGACATCTCGAAGAAGAATAAATAACAGATGTTTAAGATTAAAAGGCTCATTATCAGGGCGTATTTCTCTTTCCATTGCTCTTCAGTTCGGATTTTTGGCTCGTGGTTTAATTTTAACACTCGGACTTTGGTTTGTAGCGTTTTTCCAAATAGCCGGTTTGTTCGACACGTCACCTTGTAAGGCAAAGTGTTTTAGGTCTCTGAGGTCTCAGCATTTCTGTGATGAAATGTTCTATTTTCTTTAAATTCCTCAAGGTCTGCAGCAGGAGAGATGGAAGTTACAGGCAAACTTTATGGGAGTGCCAAAACAAACGTTGACCACACTTCGGCCTGGTTGTGTGAAGTGTCCAACTGAAGTGTTTGTCATACGATATGCAGAACTTTACTTTACCCCAAACCTTACTTGCCTCCACTCTCATTCTTGTCAGGATCTTGTTATCTGTCTTCTGTCTTGGCGTCTCTGTTAGCGAGCTCTCAATGTAATCCTCTGTTTCCTGAGGCACAAGTGGCTTGTTTGTGAATCTGAGATTTTGGCATGTAAAGATCTTTGTGTTTCCTATTTTGTCATGTTTTCAGGATCCAAATAAACCGATGTTTTTAGAAAAGGATAAATTAAATTAATTTGAACTAATGCAGAGCAGCACTTGAGAGCGTGAGAGTGTGTCATAAAGAAGCCGGGGGTTTATGCTCTGTACGGTCACCGTGTTAAGGCTGGGAGTCAACGTTAATAAGAGAGAGTCTTGTTTTACGGACTGTAGACGGAAAAAAGACATTTGGAAGAAAAACAGCCACAAAACTAAAGTAAATAGTCTATGAATGTTCAACACCTGCTACTTTCACGTAGCCTAAACTCTTTTAAAACGAAAAACGTTGTCATTTCCAATTCCTTAACCCTTTTTTACCAGTTATTTAATTGACTTATGGGACATTTGATAGATTTTATTTCCCTAAGTTTGATCTAAAATGAGTCAGGATTGACTCGGTTTTTAGTCTGAGATGTGTTTTTCCCTCTGTTGATAAACTTGTACTGAATTTTTGTGGTTCATTTTAAGATAAACACCTCCAAATTTTAGGTGCTTATGAACGAGCACTCGGGGCATCTCAGAGAGCAGAAACGGGGTCGATATCAGCATTTACCTTGAAGGTACAGACGTGTGCGTAGGAAAAAATGGATCCTTTTGTTGTTGTTTTTTATCCTTTTCTATGAACATTTTGCCCCTTGTATGTGAGGTAAAAGCAATAATACTTCTAAAATAAATGTAAAAAATTCGTAAAGCCATGAAAACGTGACTACTTTCATGCGAGCTTCATATTAACCACCACTGTGGAGTGGGACATGACAGAGACATTCAATGATAAAAATGGACACAAAAACAATCCAAGAGTAAATTCCATTTTTTTTCAGACTTTCCGCCACTCTTCCATTCTTTTGTCCGACACACTCGGTTTTTAATCCTAATCAGTTCACGTTAAATTCTTAATCCTGATCTGTCGTGGAATCATTTTCTCGAACAGTATACAGTATATATACCCCTCATATTATTCCTCATATGGCAGCCTGGGTCTATAATCATCTATAATTTCCCAATTAGCTTGAAGGACGTCTTTCTGAGACATTTTTTGCTGCTGCTCTTTTGGAGCTTATTTCAGAAACGAGTCCCTGATGAGCTAATTAAAGTCTATACGTACCTTCTGATTTAAGGTCAGCACGACTCTTGTGTAGCAGCTTCGCAGTGATAACAGAGTGACAACACATTTAAATCTCTGTGCATGATTTATTTAACTCAGAACTAGCTATGAGCCGATATACAGCGTCTCAGTTGGGTGTTTCCCAGTCGTTTCTGAGCGATGCCTCTATTACACATTTCATCAAATCCGAACAGTCTAGAGACTTACTGTTTGTGTGTTTGTGTGTGTTTGTGTGTGTTTGTGTGTGCGTGTGGTTTTTCATTAATTTTTTTTATTAATATTCCGAATATATTTAACATTCCAGACAAGCGGCATTTAAATGAACCACATTATTATTTTTTGTCGATTGCAGTCGCCTATCTGGGGGACATAGCGCTGGACGAAGAGGACATGCGCATGTTTAAAGTGGACCGCATCGTGGATGCCGTCCAGAAAACGGTGATCAACCTCAATCGCACTGACACGGGTAAGTTTACAGTGAATCGGAAAACGACGTCTTTAGAAATTCCGTATTAGAATCAGAATTTCCGTGGTTAAATCCGAAAAAGCGGTTAAATTCGAATCCAAGATGGTTGGCAATTTTTCTCTGATGATTTGTTGATGAGATTTAAGAGACCTACATACACACTGTCATAAATGAATACACTTCGTGGCTTGTTACAGCTGCCACATATAATCCATTTGCAATGAGTAGCAACATAAAGCAGCACTGAATGCATGAAGTGGATGATATTTTTGTCAGAAGAGCTTAGATTGCTAATAAAGCTGACTGGCAGACCGTAATTTCCACTAAATGAGAGAAATTCAGCCACGCAGCTGATTTGTCAAGTTATTTAAGGATAATTATATGAGAAAAGAGGATTATGGTGATGGATGTGATGAGAGAAAAAACGACAAGGTGCGTTTTTTGTCTTATAAACACCACATAAAACCCCCTTATTTAAGTTAATAACAGTTAGAACAGGAACACAGAAGCAAACTGAAGTCCTATGTGCTATAAGTAGAAGGAGAATACTCTCACTCGGCTGTCCGTCGTAGAGACGCTAGCCATGAGGAAGAGCGCTTGTATGAGGTAGTGCTTTCCGCTGAGTGTGTTACGTTGCCCTGTGATGCAGCAGGAGCAGCAGTTTGAAGTAATGTGCGGAGAACTGGGAATTGGCAGGACTAATTGATGGAGAAAAATAATATAAAACATTTAGGATGCATCTTCTTAAAAAAATACCCAGTTGTAATAGTCGTCAAAAAGGTGCTGTGGTGTAAAGGTAAATAAAACATCTCAAAAGGAGTAACAGTAACTCTACTAGTAACTAATAATAATAATTAATAATAGTAAGTAACTAAACAGGCATTTTATATCCTTGAAATTCCTAAAAAAAAAAAAAATTATCAAAAACACAATTTTACAAATACAGAAAAACCGACAAAAAAAACAAAAAGTGAACATTTATTTATTTATTTATTTATTTATTTATTTATTTATTTTTTTATTTTAAGCAGAGACTAGCCCAAACACTGGCAGGTCCAATCAGCAGGTGGCGTCACGGCGCAGGAAGCGGGCCGCGACATCCCGCCCTGAGAGGGTGTGGCCCGAAGGTGTCATCCCTTACGTTATAAGCGGCAACTTTAGTGGTAAGTATGTTAATAATCTCTTTAATAAGTTTTATGTATGTGTTCTCTCAATTAGCAGGGGTTGTGTGTGAGGGTTTTTCCTAGTGGGTTAGATGCAGTGTGATGATCTCAAAGAGCTAAAACTCCTCTCCTCTCCTCTCCTCTCCTCTCCTCTCCTCTCCTCTCCTCTCCTCTCCTCTCCTCTTCTCTTCTCTTCTCTTCTCTTCTCTTCCCTCCTCTCCTCTTCTCTTCTCTCCTCTCTTTTTACCTTTCCTCTTCCTCTTAAAACTTTACGTGTAAAGTTCATGTAAATATCTCACATGAGTATATGCTTACGTGTGTGTGTGTGTGTGTGTGTGTGTGTGTGTGTGTGTGTGTGTGTGTGTGTGTGTGCTCTGCAGGTAGTCAAAGGGCCATCTTCAGGCAGGCTATGAGACACTGGGAGAAACACACGTGTGTGACGTTTATTGAGAGAACCACAGAGGACAGCTACATCGTCTTCACCTACCGGCCGTGTGGGTAAGTGTCAACACAAGTGCTAGTGTGTGTGTGTGTGTGTAAAGTGTGAACATGTGTCTGTGTGTGAAAATGTGTGCGTTTATATAAAAGGCACAATATTTTTATTTTCTGGATCTATGTGACTGAAGCTGTTTCAGCTATTAGCTGGAATAAAAAGGTGTATGTTTATATGTGTGTATAT
The DNA here is from genome assembly GCF_022655615.1 of Tachysurus fulvidraco. Taxonomy (NCBI): domain Eukaryota; kingdom Metazoa; phylum Chordata; class Actinopteri; order Siluriformes; family Bagridae; genus Tachysurus; species Tachysurus fulvidraco. The sequence goes on along the minus strand of NC_062531.1, from coordinate 23,323,368 downwards.
GTGCGTGTGTGTGTGTGTGTGTGTGTGTGTGTGTGTGTGTGTGTGTGTGTGTGTGTGTGTGTGTGTGTGTGTGTGTGTGTCTGTCCACCCAATAGGGGTAAAGGAACCTTTGACTCTTTCAGGAAGAAATGGTCCTCACTCACTCAGTGGGCGACCATCCTTTTACTTTTCTTTCCCCACTTTCTTTCCTTTTCACTCACATCTTCCTGATTTCTCGCCTAAGTGCTTTTCCGTCCGTCCTTTTCCACATGGCCATTGTTCTGCTTTTCCTTATTCTCCTTGTGTGTGTGTGTATATGTGTGTGTGTGTATATGTCTGTGCATGTATGTGTCTCCCTGTGTGTGTGTGTATCTGTGTGTGTCTCTGTGCATGTGTGTCTGTGTGTATCTCTGTCTGGGTATTTCTGTGTGTATCTCTTTGTGGGCCACTGTGTGTGTGTCATGGTGTGTGTCATAGTGTGTCTCGTGTGTGTCTCTGTTTGGTTTCTCTCTCTGTGTGTGTGTGTGTGTGTGTGTGTGTGTGTGTGTGTGTGTGTGTGTGTGTGTGTGTGTGTGTGTGTGTGTGTGTGTGTGTGTGTGTGTGTGAGGCTAATAGCCACCCTGCTGTCTTGGCACAGAAATCATTAGAATAGGAGCAAGTCTATTTGTCACTCAAACTTCTTATTTAAACGCCACTGCACATTTGTTGCACACACGTGCACACACACACACACACACACACACACACACACACACACACACACAAATCGTGTGTCACAAGTTCCATTTTTAGTTTCTACAGAGTGCAGTCAAGCTTTTCTCTTCCTTGTTATTTTGACCTCAGCTCTGAGTTCGGCTGCTTTGGTCTGGCACGATGTTACCGAGCCATAAATAATAATCTTTTTCTCCAGCAGGCCATATGTTTGCAAACTCCAGTAATAAAAATCTCCACACAAAAACTTTTCCATTACAGGAGAGGAAAAAAATGGTTTAAATTAATTGAGATGATGAAAGAAAGGTAAAGTTAACCTTCTGATTTAGAATATCATACAGAATGTAAAGGAGATCTATCTATCTATCTATCTATCTATCTATCTATCTATCTATCTATCTATCTATCTATCTATCTATCTATCTATCTATCTATCTATCTATCTATCGTTTATTTTAAACTAATTGTTTGTAATTCTTTACAAATTTGTGCTCATCCACACATCAAGTCATTATTGAACCTAGTGGTCAGAAATGGAAACTGCAACCAGCTCTAATGGGTAGCGTTTGGGGCAGGAATCACACTGCCCCATGCTGAGGGAAGGAGCAGCATTCAACTTACCTCAGATTTGTTTACATGTTGAAAATGCTTGAAAAAGAACAATTTGTCCAAATGTTTACATTTTTGCATTAATTTCAGGACCTTTAGTGTTGTTTTAAAGACTTTGTTAAACTCTAACCACGTTCTAGCCTCTCTTTTTTTGAGGTTATGCCGTCCTTAACGTGATCTTACACCTCAAACATCGAGGCTCTATGATGCAGTTCTTTTCAGTGGAGCACGAAATGAATGGCTTATTCGTTTAATAGCGGCTTTTTACTTGAGAAACTTGATTTATTTCACATTTAATTACATCACATCCTGTCAGGCCGAGTTTATTTAGCTATAAGATGGATTTTTGAAATTGTGGTTTTATTTATTTATTTATTTATTTATTTATTTATTTATTTATTTATTTATTTGGAAAACTTTTTCATGAAAATCCCAATTTTTTGAGCCGGGATTAAAACAAACTGAAATAGAACAGAGGCGAGAATCTGGAGGCCGATGTGATAAAGTACAGCAGTGTGTTTTCCGCCCTGTGCGTCTCACCACTAGTCATTTTTAGCTTTGTGGAGATACAGGGGGCCTTTTCTCAAAGCGCAGCAAATAGCAGGGTATGTGCGTGTGTGTGTGTGTGTGTGTGTGTGTTATTTATACAAAGGGCCTTTTTCCTTCCATGCAATCTATAGTTGCTAACAGGAAACCCATATTACTTGTGTGTGTCTGTGTGTGTGCGCGTGCACAGTAGTGTGTATTTGCATCTGTGCATGTGTTTTTGTACAGTTATGAGTGTGTATGCATCTGTGTTTTTGTGTGCGTGTGTGTGTGAATTTTGCATTTGTGTGTGTGTGTGTGTGTGTGTGTGTGTGTGTGTGTGTGTGTGTGTGTGTGTGTGTGATCTTCCCACAGTGTCAGGTAATCTTCTTTCAGTGTTGTAGCGTTTGCCCTGTGCATTAACACAGACACAAAAACACTGTTTTTTTATGACAGTTGGTGGTTATTGTCTCTGCAGGTTCAGGATTATTCCTGACCTGTTTTAAGACAAAATAAAATCACAGGTGTGAATGCACCCAAGATGCGGTTATAATATAGATTTTAAAGTCAAATTTCTTCAGGAGTTTAATGTTACTTATCCCAGTTATCCCATTGCTTCAGTCTCAAACTTCTGTAGCTTAAAGTCCCTAATGATGTTTCTTCACCAGGGCAAATGTGATTCATCATAAAATGTGTTCAGTTTATTATCCAGACTCTGAAGTTGCATTTTGTGAGTGATTGTTTCTTTGGGAAACTTTGGGACCTTGAGAATCTTCTACACTTGCACATGGTAGTGATTTTCCCAGCTGATTAATTACCTCAGGTGTATTTTGCAGACCGTAGCGTCATCCAGGACCATGGCTTTGGATCTCTACCAGAGAAAACGTGCATAAACTGATTTGGAAAAAGAATCAGGAGCTCATGTGACTAGTGTTGACATTCTGGCATAAAAGTGATTGGAAATGTAACAGAGTAGCGTTTGGTTGGTGTGTTGGCTGATTATGGTCCTCCAGAGATCATGTTGTCTAAGGATTTATTTCATTAAACATCGGATTTTAAATATCTGATTAAAGATGACAAGCTGTGATCATGTCGAATCAAAATACTCCAGTGATTCAGTTTGCAATCAAATTACTCATTTGTGAGTCTACATCACTGAGAACCTCACCATCGCCATCCACCGCCCACCAGACCAGTGTTTTTGTCATGGGCACTGCTAAATTAAACAGCCTTAACTGTCTGTTTCTTAAAATGGTCTGCCAACATCTACACCTACTTCTTGCAAAATCACGATTTCAGACGTACCTGCTGTCTTTAGCACAGAGGACTGGCACAGGAAGTTGGTGTTGTAGCGTTACAACCGGATTTCTAAATTGTGTGAGACACAACAATCTTTGACTCCATGTGTAAACGCAAGTGCTATCATTATAGCATCCAGAAGACGTATGAACTGAGCAGGTCCTTGTGTAAATTCACGCTAGTTACTTTGATGATAGCAGACAAAACAATGGTTAGTGTCTCAGTAAGTGCCAAGTACTTTAAATGAGTGTTTTGAAACATGACGACTCTGAACTCTGTAACTCTTCCCCCTCAGGTGTTGTTCGTATGTGGGCCGTAGGGGAGGAGGACCTCAGGCCATTTCCATTGGCAAAAATTGTGACAAGTTTGGAATCGTGGTGCATGAGCTCGGGCATGTGATCGGATTCTGGCACGAGCACACGCGGCCGGACCGAGACGACCACGTCAGCATTATACGGGACAACATCCAGCCTGGTAAGATAAACTTCACCTTGTAGTGGCTAACCAAGCAATAAAAATAAAATATAAAAATGTCGAAACTCAACAAAAAGTGATTTATTTCACTGGTTTTGTCTGTTTTGCAGGCAACGTATCACTGAAACTTATTCATTCGCTTTAAAAAGGTTTAAGCTCCACTTACCTTTATTATAAGAATTATTAGAACTTAGAAAAATAATTTAATTGGTACATTTTAAAATGACTTAATTTATGCATTTTAAAATGAGAAAATCCTTACATTTTGTATTGAAATCACTTTTTATAACAGTGAATATCTAGAAATTATTTATGCAAATTTATGCACACTTGCCTAGATGAAGTCTTATTTGCATAAATAAATTCACATAAAAGGTCAAAGTTTCAGTTTAAAACTACTTGTAAAATGACTAGTAGGCAAAGATCGTTGTTTTTGGGGTTTTTTCCTCTTTAGTGTCTTGCCTCAAAAGCTCTAAAGGTTTAACCCAAAAGTAAAGTTACATAATTTTCCTGTAAAATGTTTTTCTTTTTGTTTTAGGAGCTAGAAAAAAGAAAAGAAAAGAAAAAAAAAATCTGTTTGCTGAAGTGATTTAGCCACAAAATGGCTGCTACACAGACGACTTTTTAGCTCTAACGTTTTTTTCTTTCCCTTTTTTTTTTTTTTTTTTTTTTAAAGATTACAAAGTGCCAGAAAAATGTAAATATTTGGGCTGTGTTTGAGATCCTGAACAACTCGAGACGTGTATAATTATGCCTACAGTTTATACAGGATTATAACCGGTAGCTATAGGCTATAAATGTTAGCTGTGTTCATTCTGTAGCTTTAGTGTAAAACAAAAGACACTAAACAGGGCTGTTTCTGAGGTAAAATTTTGTCTGAAATGAAAAGAAGGTGTTTAAAGACAGAATGCAAGTTTTTTTTTAGCCTGAGAAACTCAGAGAATATTACTTTAATATTCTAACAGCACTTCACTGTGTTACACACGACCAGGACACGACTAACATGGCCATCTTTTCAGTTCTCGTTCTTGGCTACATCACAAATCCATGTGTAATCCATGTCACTAAGAAGATTGGATGAAATGTCTGTTCTAGTATTCAAACCTGTCCAACTTGCCCCAATAGCCTTCTCCTTACTGTGATTATATGCTTCACGTGCCAGTTCAAGCCAGAATTTCATGCTCTAAATCTTAGGTGTGATCTAGCATTGTAAGTGAAATCCTTCAGGGTAATTTTGGTATACGTGAACACATGAGATTTACTGTGAATTTATGACTTGCTTGTAAAATGAGCGTTCGGACTCGCCGGACCCCCTTATCTCTTTAATGATGCTTTTCTGAATACCCGCCCCACCCCCCCCACCCCACCCCCCACCCCCGCTGAGATTTCTATTCATTAGACACCTGCCGAACATGAGAATGAAATCTGGGATTTGACTCTAATCCCAATAAACAGCCTATTGATTACTACGAGCCAAACAAAACATACAGTCCCTCTGAAATCATCGGCATCTGTTGTCATCTCTGTTGAGATCATTTCCTGTGGAACTTCTGGAACATTCAGGCTTCATGTCGAGATTTTTTTCCTGTGTTTTATTACATAGGACAGGAGTACAACTTCTTGAAGATGGAGCCCGGTGAAGTGGACTCGCTAGGGGAAGTCTATGACTTTGACAGCATCATGCACTATGCCAGAAATACATTTTCCAGGTAAGAGGCCGGATTGCTTTCTAGTTATCGCTGCGGATTTGGTTTTCAGCGGTTAATTATGCATTATTGACTGTCAGGATGTTTAGCTAAAGTTAGATAATTCCGGCATTTTTATTTTGGCCTCAGTTTATGGTCTAGAGTAATTCTTTTTACCAGGTTTTACATATCGGGTGTTTTTATGTCTCCCTGTAATATCTTATAGAATTTTAAGTCACCTGGCATTAATATCTTATCTTATCTTAGCTTAGCTTATCAGTTTTATGTTAATGTTAATCAGTTTTATGTTAATCTCTGAGAGATGTGATGTGACATACGGCTAAGTACGGTGACCCATACTCAGAATTCGTTCTCTGCATTTGACCCATCCAAAGTGTACACACACACACACACACACACACACACACCCATGAACACACACCCGGAGCAGTGGGCAGCCATTTATGCTGCGGCGCCCGGGGAGCAGTTGGGGGGTTCGGTGCCTTGCTCAAGGGCACCTCAGTCGTGGCCGGCCCGAGACTTGAACCCACAACCTTAGGATTACGAGTCAGACTCTCTAACCATTAGGCCACGACAGAATGTTTGCTTGATTTTGTTTTAGCAAATTAGCAATTACTGGCATTTCGTTGGGATTTTTATTCTTAAACCCACAATGACTCCCTTAATGAAATTACACAATTCTTCTGGGCTGTGTCTGTTTTTAGTTCCAAAAAATATTTTTCCCCACATAAACATTTCTATCTTCTAAGTAAATATCGATATTACACCAATTTCTGCTCACACCGAGCGCTTTTACATAAGCATCTAAAATCTGAAGGTGTTTATCTTCAAACACTAAAATTCTGTGTAAAGTTATCAACAGAGTTCTGACTCAATCAGATCAGACTCAAGGAACTCATAAAATCCTTCATTCCTTTATACCGATGTCCGTAACGTAGATTTCCAGTGTGCTGGTGAAAACGGTCATGTAGTGTAACACAGCCATAACTGACTAATATTAATATTGAAATAATGTTTTCTTTTTTACAGAGTTTAGTTCATAAAATCAGTGTTTTTAAATGTCTATGGACTATTGAGTCCAAAAGTTGTTTGAGTTTTGGGGCTGTTATCTGGGCTGCCCATAAGGTTGCCAGATTAAGTTTTTTACTAACGAGATGGTATGTAGATGAGAATGTGCACGAGGAAAAGAATGGGTTTCATTTTTCTAACCAATTCCAGGTCAGTGTTGACTTTGGCAGTTGTGGTAATAGAATGGCATAATAGAGTGTCTTGGAGGGTAATATTTATACAGTGAAAATTGTGTTTTGAGACTCTTGCTTTATTGCATGGCCTGGATTTGGAGGAAAGCCAACTTGGCGTATTTCCAGCTGCAGCAAAGTTTCAGCTTGTGTGTGAGTGTGTGTGTGTGTGTGTGTGTGTGTGTGTGTGTGTGTGTGTGTGTGTGTGTGTGTGTGTGTTTAATAAGCTCAGTGACTTTCCACATCTTTAAAACACATGACCATGTGTGCTATTACTCAACATTTTTTAACAAAATCGCCAACACAGCTGCATTCAACATCGATGTATACACACACTCAGTAATGTGTACTTGTAGCTAAAGACTCACGACCGAAGACATGCATGCAGTATTTATTTATTTATTTTATTTTGCCTTGTTCTGCTCAAAAGACTGGAAAAAATTGTACGTGTTTGGATGAGAGCGATGATCCTGTCATGTCGTACAAAGAAGATTTCAACATTGTGTGTTTGGGTGGTGACGAATGTCCGATTACTGAATGTCTGAAAACATATCAACCTCAAACATACACATAAATACGTACAAAGATGTCCACACATGGACACAGAAAATGCTACCACATCTGCAGGCATATAAACCTGTACACACACACACACACACACACACACACACACACACACACACACACACACACACACACACACACACACACACACACACACATAATCTGCATTATACAGAATAAATCAGCATTTACATGCAGCATAAATGCTAACACATGCATAAATGTAGTGTATACACACTGTAAACAAATGTATATAAACCTGAATACACATACAGTATTTACACACACACACACACACACACACACACACACACACACACACAATGCTAAAATTATCCGCACATGTATTCACACAGTATAAATACACACTCACAAATAAACAATGTATACACACCAACATGTGCACACACATCTGTACACATACAATGACATACACACACACATGCATGAACATGCATTTATATACATAAACACACAGAAAACAGAAAAAATGCACATTTTATCCATCACACACACACACACACACACACACACACACACACACACACAATCACTCTGAAGCGTTGTGCAAGTTTCCACAGGGTGACCTTTTATAGATGCAGTGTTAGTGATCCACAGGACTGATATTGTATCCGTGCATCTTTCTCTTCTTACATTTTCAAGCTGAGCTTCCACAATGCAGCTTTTGTCCTCTTCACGTGCCAGGCCACACTGAAGAGCAGGCTAAGCAGGAGGGGTTTCGGTATTTATATAAACATCTCAAAGTGAGACATGGTGAGATTCTCAGTCTTTAAGAAACTCTTGCGCTCTGGTTTGGGATTTGGAACTTCTTATTGCATGCTTTTTTTCTCTTTGCTACTTTCTTTTGTTTACTCTTCTTTTCTTTTCTTTTGCTTCTCCTTCGGTACTTGCTGGAGCCTCTGATGGCAAGCAGCCAGTAAACCCAGTTAGGTTTTAATCATCCCCAGTCGCCCTCATTGACACTCGCAGCTGCTGCCGGGGTCCGTCTGGCTTTTTAGCGCTTTCTCTCTTTTCTCGCTCTCTCGAATAAAACCAGGTCTAAAAGAAGCAAGTTCACAGCTTGAATGGCTTTGTCTCTGAACTTAGCCTTTGAAGGCGTCCTTTGAAGGTTGGTAGCCTCTGGGCTGTTTTATGTGGCATCTTGAATGGTGGCATGGCCATGCAGGAGAGATAGGTGGTCATGTGTAGAAATGCCAAGTTCATTTGTTTATCTAAAGACCGAGCTTTTGATTCCTTTGTCTGTGGTGATATTTAGGGGTTATGGCTTCATAGGCCTTTCTTTCTTTCTTTCTTTCTTTTCTTCCCGTGAGGGCCGAAGATCGTTTGCTGTTTTATTGGGATCCTTTTGAAATCGAAAACTACAGACATGCATTTTTTTTTTAGCTGTTTACAACCTCAGTTTCTAAGAGAAAGTGAAGCACGTGTGAATAATTGTTCCTCATTAATGACTGACTGCTTTGTGGTTTGTTTTTTGTCTTTGCGTGAATGTTAAGCTGCTGGCACGTGTGCCTCACTAACTATGATACAAAAGGATTATAGAATTGGTTGTGTACCATGTATTTTAGGTCTAGGATTTCAGAATGTTTTGTAACAAAAAAAAAAAAAAAAGAATGGGATAGATTGCAGTGTAGACTTTTACTTTACTTTTATTTCAACGTAACAGTCCGCTACAAAAAAAACGACATTGTGACGTCATTCGATCTCTTACTCTGCTGCTCCTGTGAACACGTTCTGAGCTACTGATCTAAAGTAAACCTTTATTATATACTAAGAGCAGAGATAAATTATCATTACTTCTAGATTGATCTCTTTGATTCCCAGGATTCCAGTCAATTGATAAAATGTTAGAGCGTCTCTTGCTTTCCTCTGCTTTGCGGTTAAAGGCAGGGTCTCCGATTTTTGAGAAATGCTTCAGAAAACTGAGTCGGGCCGAATAATAAACAAAAAGAAAAACAAACGTGTAGCCAATGAGCAGAAAGGGGCGGGGCTTGTCAATATGTGGCAGAGAGAGTGTTCAGTACGCATGTGTGACATTAGCAGAAAGCAGTTTTAACATTCACATGGAGGATAAAAACAAAGAAAGAAAGACTTACGATAAGGCAAGAAGTAGGACGTGTTAATATAGGATCAGCTTTCCAGCGCTGGAGGGAACTGAAGGAGCAGGAAGTTGGCCACATATTCACAGATTGGAGTTTCCCGAGTCAATAACTCCTGAGCTAAACGCTGTTACTACACAAATAACACCTCTTTTCTATCGTAGTAATGTAGAGAGGCAGCTACAACCGCGTTTTGTGTAGTAACAGCGTTTAGCTCAGGAGTTATTGACTCGGGAAACTCTGACCTGTGAATATGTGGCAGACTTTACTTAAGTTTGCTTACGACTTTACTTTACTTTTTACTTTTTTCCTTCTCGATAGGTGAGTAACGTTGGTTTTGCTTTGTTACACAGAACTAATCTATGTCTTTGTCCTTTACATGATTATCCTTGTGTGTCATTTTTGCTTGTTTGTTTATCTACAATCGTATCGTTCTTCCCTTCAGCTATGATAAAGACACTTTTCTTTCCAGTAGTTGCCTGGGTTACGTATGTATGTGTGGGCGGAGCTATCGATACAGGGGTGGGACCTGTTTGGGTTAGGGGCGTGTTTGTTTTGGTGATTTTATATGTGGACATTGGCTTTCAAAGATCGGAGACCCCGCCTGCAATCCTAGGAAATTGTAGACATTCAATGCAGTTCAGTTTATTATTGTGCACTGATCCTGTTGCCATGGATATAACTGACTCTGATTTACCATCCATTCATCATGGCATAATGCATTATAATTTCCCTATACTGGAACTAAGTGGCCCAAACGTGTTCCTGCATGACCCTGCCTCTGATGGAGTGGAAGTTTGAATGGACTTCAAAAAGCCTTAATCTCTGGGATGAACTGGAACACTGACTGCACCCCAGACCTCCTTGCACATATCACCAGAGCCATGATCCAAAATCTATTGCAAAGCTTTTCCAGAGGAACAGAGCTTTTATATACCAATACATAACTGGGATGATCAGGTGTCCGAAAATTGTCATTTTTCATCATGCCAAGTTTAATGTAGCAGTTTAGTTTGGCATTTTCTTATCCCTGTTCCCTTATTGCTCTGTTTTATGATCCCCCAGTTTATGTAAATTCTGTTTCAAAAGAAAGAAATCATTAATAGTGGAAAATGACATAATGTCGTGTGGTGAAGAGGACTGTTGTTGTGACATTTTCTCTGAGATGATGAAGTAATACCTCTTAGAGAGGAAGTGGACCATGTGCTATGATGAATAGCTTTAAGAGAAGCACTTTATTATGTATAAGGCACTCGAGAATAATATTTTGTATCGTACACTCTTGTCTTTTTTTTTTTTTTAATTTCTTTGAAAGACTGGAGGGGACACGGTGGCTTAGTGGTTAGCAAGTTCGCCTCACACCTCCAGGGTTGGGGGGTCGATTCCCACCTCCGCCTTGTGTGAGCGCCTCGGATAAGCGGTAGAAATGAATGAATGAATGAAAGACTGGAACTGATCGAGGTAGTTAACTGGCTTGGTTGTGTCCAGAGGCGTTTTTTGCATCCAATACTACTCCTGTTTGTATCCCTTTAGCTCTCGTTATCTATGCAGAACTTGTTTTCACATAAACATGCTATAAAGGGTACTGACTAAAGGAAGGTGAAGCGACTTTGTTTTATCTGAGTGATTCTTCAACCTCGTTTCTTGTCCTTGCACACAAAGACTGTTTTCTTCTCCTTTGTTTATTGGGTCAAGGCATATATATCATGCAGCTGCTATTTCTGGACTTCTTTCTGCAGAACCAGTGTTAGCCATGCTAATACTAGCATGTCAGCTAACAGCACACTTGACCAGCATCCCTTGTATCTGCAGTCAAGTTCATCATGACACATGGAAAGGCAAATACAGTCATCCAGACCCTGAAATACCTTGAAGTTGTTGCTATTTGGTCATCTGTTTGCAAGAGTTTGGCTTTGGAAACTCTTCAAAGCAAAGGATCAAGGAGTTTTTAGGGGATGAATGATAGTTTTCAGGATTTCAGAAAAGTCAGGACAGAGGCATAGCATGAAAATAAAATCCTAAGGTAAGGATTTGAATGAAACCAGACCCAGAAAAACAGTGCCGGGAACAGGGGGGATGATGGGGAGGAGGCTTAGTTTAATTTCTACAGTGCCTTTGTATGAGAACCAGATGGCTTCTCTTCTTTTTGTTCTTTATATTTAGCCCTTGTTTTACTCCCTCTCTTTATTTTCTCCATGGATTTGGGCAGGTGTGCATCAGATGAGTAACTTATCAAGGCTATATGATTGAGGATGTTTGCACAAATTTGTAATCAGGCCAATCGATAATGTTACATGGAACAGAGACGGACCATCTGCTGATGTGGAAGGTCTTATATGTACTGTATACCCAAAGGTTTTTCAGTACCTTGAAACAGTCTATGTCCATACTGTCACTTGTTTTAGTGGACAATCTCACCTGGATGCCATAGATTTGTTCATAAAACCTACTGCTGTAATCATAAACGCGGTCTTGTTTTCATCCCGGGACTTTTATTAACAGTAGACTTTTTTACGCTTCTACACCCGTATACCATTATGATTTGTAATCCTGCTGTCTGGTGTCACAGAGGAAGTCATCTGGTGTCATTTACAAACAGTTTTTTATTGCCGATATTGCCTCTGGCTTGATCGTCAGGTATCTAAACTTACATCCGGATTTCTGTAATGCTGCTTTGTGACAGGGTCTATAGTTAAACACGGTGAAATGAATAAAGAATTTGAGCCTGGATTTAAAGTTACAGCAATAAATAGTCTGTAATTACAGCTTCGCAAACTTCTACTCATTCTAAGGAACACCTGAGGACATTTTGTACAGTAAATTAAACAATTCAGAGAGCAACAATGCTGAAGCTTCACTCTGGTTATCATCAAGTCATGTTTTGGGAGTTTAAATGAGGTAAAAAAAACAATCCCAGAGGTAAGTGTTTATAAAAGCTGGCCTGGTTACTTATCTTCCTTTGTCTTATGAATAGGAAAAAACGACAAAGGGAGAATTTGATGGATATTTTATGCTGTTTATTATTTTTTTTCCGTTCCGTTCTGTTCTGCATAAGGACAGGATTATACAACAGTACTTTCCAACTTTTGTATTCTAACAAGGCTGACATTGTAAAACTTTCTCAGGTCTACAGAAGGCATCTCCGGCCACCTTCACTTCTTCCACTTAGTCCCTTTTCTCCGTGCTTTCCAGGGATGTCCGCTGGTCTCCAAAATCTTTTCCCATCATACATTTCTGTGTTTGAAGAGTACTCGTACTGTAAATCCCCGTGGGGAGCCGGTTCATGTGTCTGTGACTGCACTAGGAGGTTTTCAAGGCATGGTATAACTGTTTTGGGTTTTTTTTTGGGTTTGTATTAGCTTTTTTGGGTGTTTGACTGGGGCATGTTTTCTAATCTCCTGGGCAGATTCTTGCCCCCTTAGAGATACTTTAATTTCTGAGTCTGGGTACATATGAAGTGAAGCCAAAGCAAATAAAGATCTACCAACTCATCCTTTGTGTGAGCTGACACCAGTTAGCACGCTAGGGTTCACCTACACAGCCAGCGCCTGGCTTTGAGTAAAGCTTGGATGTAATTGGGTGGGTGGGTGGGGGGCAACCTATGCTAATTTCCTCAAAAGAACATGCTGATTCCTTCATTCTGGTTAGCCTACTAGGATAGAATGCTACAAATGGTGTAGTTTCTGTGCTAGTAAAAACTGTTGTTAGCTGTTACCTCAGATTTGTGTCTGACAGGCCAGACTAGCATAAACTTACTGATTATTTTTCCCCCCTAATGGTTAGTGCTGCCTGCTTGTCTGAGCATGCCTGCTGTTGATAGGACGGTTCCCATGGGAACGAACAAATGAGACAGCCTTCGTCAGCGAGGACGGAGAGAAAAGCAGGACGATAAATTAGCTGAAAGTGTCAAAGTGAGAATTAGAGGGTGAGAAAAGGGACAGTTTTTTTTTTCTTTGATACAGAATCATCCATGTGTACTGTACACATTTGTTCCCAGTGCCAGGCCTTCACGTGATCGTGCTTTTGTGCCTATTTGTGTGCTTTTCTGCCCCGATGTATGACTTTAACTAATACAAAAACTATGTTTTTATGTTTATCAGTGGGAAAACTTGTGTCTGGTATCTTGAAGACACACATGCTCATTCTCATGATGTCATGAATGACCTTTCAGGAAGTTAGTCATAGCCCAAGAGGACAAAATGGACTGTGGTACTACTTGGGAAGTAGTTCCTCACATTCAGCTGTTATATGATTCCAGATGTAGTTATACTGATCACATAGATTTTACAGATTATTATTCACTCACTCTCTCTCACTCATTTTCTACCGCTTATCCGAACTACCTCTCAGGAGTCATCGGGCATCAAGGCAGGATACACCCTGAACGGAGTGCCAACCCATCACAGGGCACACACACACACACTCATTCGCTCACACACTACGGACAATTTTCCAGAGATGCCAATCAACCTACCATGCATGTCTTTGGACCGGGGGAGGAAACCGTAGTACCCACACACACAAGGCGGAGGGGGGAATCGAACCCCGACCCTGGAGGTGTGAGGCGAACGTGCTACCCACTAAGCCACCGTAGCTACCCACTAAGCCACATCAGACGTCCAAAAGTACAATGACGATTACACAGCTACGCTGTTATCAAGCTAGCTAAATAATGAAATATATAGCAAGTGTGTAGCAGCAGCTTCTTGGTCAGAATCATTACAGAATCATAACAACACAAAATGTGTAGTTCATAATTAATTTCATAATAAGCTAGCAAGATGAATGTAGAGAATGTAAGCTAGAGAACTAGATATCTAGCTAGCTGTTACCTACTAATCTGTAGCTAACTAGCTGGTTATCCATCCATCCATCTATCCATCCCTTCTCACCCATTTCTCTCTTGTGCTCTCTCTTTCCTTTCTGTCTGTCTGTCTGTCTGTCGCTTAAGTTAATGCAGGAAAAGCTGTGATAAAATCTAGAATTCTTAAAGTTTAAGGCACTGAATTATGTATGTAGCAAATTGAAAAATAGGGTGAAACAAAAATTGAAGTGGTGGAACAAGAGGAATCATGGTTATTAGCAGGATGTACGCAGGACGTGAGCAGGAAATGGTGAAAACGATGAACAAAACGATTAAGAGGAATCATGGAGCTAAACATTCAGTAGCTTTTTTTGCAGTAGATCTCAGGGGAAAAAGAAACATAAAAGAAAGGACACATTAGAGAGGATGCATGTTGTAGGGTTTTACACTCACACACACACACACACACTGTGATGTCTGTCCATTCAACATTTCAAAATTCCTTTCTAACTTTTCCCACAGAAACCCTCACACTCTCGATACTCTCTGTAGCACTTCCAATCCACACCATTTATCTCACACCTTCAGTGCTGTTCAGTTCAGATGAAACAGACACTCTTCAGTCAGTGAACCTTTGAGGCTCTATCTGTAGATAACCAGCGCTTGGCTTTGGTCCAAGTCGGCAAACCGTGAGCCTTTGACGGGTGACTGCGTAGCCCAATGCTGCATACATGATGCACTGTAGCGTTAAATCACGATTCCGAACACAATAAGAGTCATTATTTAATCCCCATCCTTCTGAAAGCACATAAATACTATACTTTGTGTTTGGATTTTGCAGTAAAACAATGTTTTTGTGTTATTTTCAGAAAAAAAATATTCCTGAAACCTGTGATTGGCTTTTGTGTTCAGTATTAGTGTTGGTTTATTTCACTATTAGAGAAAAAGCAGAACACCGAGCGAACGTGGGAGGAAAAAAAGGGAGGATGTAGGAGTATAGCTAAGAGAGTACATCTTGTTACAGTGTAGGTGTCATATCTGGGGTTTTTTTATGACTCAGTCTGTCTCATTTTCCTGACTTTTTCATTTCTTTCCATTTCTTTAATCACAGGGGGATTTTCTTGGACACCATCCTACCACGATACGACATAAACGGCGTCCGTCCCCCCATCGGCCAGAGAACCAGGCTGAGCAAAGGAGACATCGCTCAGGCACGCAAACTTTACAAGTGTCCAAGTAAGAACTCTAGTTCTGTTTGTGTTATCGCATCATGTTTTACGTGCTAAATACTACTTTAAAACAAAACCAAAAAAAAAAAAAAAAAAACGAGAAAGAAGTAAATATGAATCATGTAATACAAAAAAAAATCATGGGTTGATTTTATTTATTTATTTATTTTTAATCATTCAATTTTGTGCTAGCTTTTGTGCCACCCAAAAAAAAGAAGAAAAAAAAAGAAAAGGACTTCTCAAATGTTATTGTCTTTCCAGAAATGTTTATGCACAGAACAATGTAAAATGCAACCTCAAAAAAAAAAAAAAAAAGGTTTCCCAGATGCACTTTGCTTTGTCTGGAAATAGTCGAGTGTCTGCGATTGATGTGGTGTGGCATCTTGGCAACGGTCGCCTTGGCTACCGGGCTTGGGGCAAGACAAGTAAACACTGAGTGAGCACAGGAAGTTTGCCTTCCCTCATTTTTTTTTTTTTTTTTTTTTTTGGGTAGATAAAGAAGGAAATCGAGTATGGCTGCTTTATAGGGTAAAGACGTGAACCTGTAAATCTAATAACATTATCATCTGTGTAGCTGATTCGTCAGAATAAGAGTCACAGGTCATCAGGTGATATATAGATGTTTTAAAACCTTTTTTTTTTTTATTATTATTAAAGATTTTGTCTGTTTTTAATGTTTTTAATTTTATATGGCTGATCAAGTCTACATTAAATAATTGTTAGAGATTAAGTAAAAGCTCGTGCACTATCGTGATTAATACTACAGTGTTGAATTTTTGAATCTCTCGAATTTTCGAAATCCTCTAATTTTCTATCAAAGCAGTTCGAACAGCCGTATGACTCACTAGAATTTAGTTGTTTTTGTAATGTTATTGTCACCAGAGTAACAATCGGTCGGACGTTCAACTTATGACCTCGTACTGAAACTTTGTGTGGTGGGAAAATTATGACCGTCTATCTGTTAATGCTGCCGAGGCTGAATTCACCGCATATTTGTACGGGAAATGTCAAAAATGAGGAGGAACCGTGAGAAAAGGAAATCTATGGTCAGTTATTCTGGTGGGAAATGGACACAACATGTCTGCTGTGAGATCATGTTCACTACAAGATCTGTTCCGGTAGAATTAAAGTAATTATTTCCTCGATCTGATGAAAAATGGAAATGAACTATTCCTTTATCTGACCTAATTCAGTGTCAGTTGTTGCTGATTGGGTGCTCCTCGGTGTATTTAAAGACGTTTTGACGAGACACGTGTCACGTGACTTTGTGTCTGCGGTCTGCCTCGGTCAGAGCAGATGATGTGGCGTAGCGAGCGGCAGGCTGACGCAGGAACTCGGGCCATGGAAAAAAGGAGAAGAAAGCCTCCCCTGGTTGTGTGGTGGATCTGCGTTTTGCAAAGCATTCCATGGCGTGGCAGTCACTCCCCTGTGGCTCGACAGGCCGCTTGTTAATAGTCTTAAACATCGTGGGCCTCACTGATACGCCTTAGCTGCATGTGCTCGAAGCAGATTTGCCTTTATATGACCGCAGAGCAGCGTTTGTAGGAAAGTAACGAGTGCGAACCGAGTAACAAGGTGTACTTATGAGCTGCCTAAGTGAAGGGTGGGGGAATACCCTGGGGGCATTTCTAAAACTACAGTCAGAAGATTTTGAACTTGTTTCAGTTTGTGCTTCCATTAGGATTTTTAAGCGCATTCACGTGTTTTTGCTCGATACTTACGTTTTTTTCCCCCCCTGATTTCAGTTCACATGAACTGCAGTGTCTCTGTGTTCTCTGGGTAACCGTTTTTCGTTCTCCAGCACATCGTGTACAGTGCAGCGCTTTTCCTTAGAGAGGATATATTTATAGCGATCTTGCTCCTATATTTAAAGAGGATGCGCTGTGCTTCGAGTGAATCCTTTTAACGCTACCAGGTCATACTTTTGTACATTCGAACGTTTTCCGTGGATTAACTCGGCCGGTTCTTATTTACAGCGTGTTAATTCGAGCTCGTTTATTACCGGATGAGTTGTGAGAAGTGGAATTGGCAAGAAATATGCACCGTGGTGTCGATCCCGGCCCTGGATTTAAGAAAAAGCTGCTAATTAACTAAGGAATAAAATACTTAGCGGTTTGCTGTTATAGGAAAATAAAACCTCATGAAGTCTTTTATTTTTCCAGTTTGACCACACCAATGATTAGTTTTTTTTTATTATTTATTAAAGAAAGACACATTATTTTATCGTTATTGTCGGCTATAAATAGTCTGTTTTTTTCTCCCTCTCTCTTGAAAGTTAATAAGGAAGAAAAAGTGCAGCTCATCATGCTACTGGGAAACAGGAACAGCTTCTTTATTTCGTAAGGGAGAAAAACTTGCTGTTATAAAGCGCTGATACTGGAGACACCTTTCGTAAATGTTCGATAAAAATAAATCTGTAAGTCTGTTTATTATCGTTAGTCCTATGTTGTTCATTTCCAGTTTAATCAGATGTCACAGTAGCATTAGTAAGGGTTAGATGATTTAAATTACCACTGAAGCTACAGACAGAGTTACTGTTTCTGACTAAACAGATTCAAGTATAAATAACAACAGTGCTGCAGTATGAAGCTAAAATTCCAGATTTAATGACATCAGACGTTGAATGTGACTTGTAGCATATCCTCTGTTATTAAAACCACATGTGTTTCATAACATGCAGGACTGAATGGGGGACGAGTCCATTTAGGCATCAAGATATCCTTTCATCTTATTATATGACCTACATCTTTCTCAGTGTATAAATACTTCAGCATGCAGCACTCTGACCCTGTCTTTGCAAACGCATATTATAAATCACCTTTGACCCTGGGCTTTTTTTTTTTTTTTTCCTGTGTGTTTCTTTAAGGATGTGGAGACAGTCTGCAGGACAGCAGTGGGAACTTCTCCTCTCCTGGGTTCCCCAACGGCTACTCGGCGTACATGCACTGCATCTGGAGAATCTCAGTCACGCCAGGCGAAAAGGTGAAAATCCCAGACCGACTGGCGCATCTAGACGTAATCCGGTCAAGCTAAGAAGCTTTGATTTGTCATTTAAACCAGAAAACAATTAGATTAAACAGCATTTCTCCCTGGTTTTGGTGCCACATAAAACACAGAACCAAGAACTAAGTACTCTAACACGATACTACATAAAGTGCATGAGGGATTATGAGAAGAAACCTTAGTAACACAGTCTGGTTGCTTTTCCAGACAGCAGGAAGGTGGTGAGTGTGTGTGAGGGGTGTGTGAGATCATCCACAATATCTGTGATGGAATGACAGAGAAACTCCGGTGACCTTCTCAGCTGTCCAGGGTCCGCTATTCCCAAACCAGGCACTGACGCAGCCGCTCAGAATGCTCTTGATAGTCTTTCTATAGAGCGCTTAGAAACGAAGAATGGAGTTTCTTCAGAAGACTTATTTGGGAAATCAGTCAGAAGGTTCTCCAAAGGTCTTGGAGCTACCAGAGAAGTAGTTTTAAACAGATTAACAGGATAAGTGGATCGACTACACACTGAACACTTTAGACTTTGTTTATAAAACTGGATACTGTGAAATTTATGTAATAATAGAAGTAAATAAATGATTAAGTCTAGAAAGGTACTATTCCTGTAATTACATTTAGTTCTAAAAAAAAAAACCCTTCCTATAAGAGTGGGCTCCTGAGTGGGTAAATTTATATATACGGACATGTACGTGACTCATTACTGATGGCATTATGCCGTACTACAGTTTACGTAACTCTCTGTCATATCCGTTATGATACATTTTGCCAGGAACTAATACAGACATGTTTTCCCTTCTAGATCATTCTCAATTTCACGTCCATGGATCTATATCGGAGTCATCTGTGCTGGTATGATCACGTGGAGATCAGAGATGGATACTGGAGGAAAGCCCCACTCAAAGGTCCATATCTCGCAACGTAAAATCTTCGACGTTTTTATACGATTTCAAAAAGTTCTATACTAAGTTCAAAATAAATTTGTCTCCGTGTTCAGGTCGATTCTGCGGAGACAAGCTTCCCGAGCCGATCATTTCAACAGACAGTCGTTTGTGGATCGAGTTCAGGAGCAGCAGTAACTGGGTGGGCAAAGGCTTCTCAGCTGTGTACGAAGGTAAACATCTGGCTACTCCGAGCGAACCGACCAATCAGGTTGCGAGATAGAAGCATAGAAGCCTTTATTATAGCCACATATAAATTACAGCACAGAGGAATTCTTTTCTTCACATACCCTAACTAAGGAGGTTGGGGTCAGAGTGCAGGGGCAGCTATGATACAGCACCCCTGGAGCAGGGAGGGTTGAGGGCCTTACTCAAGGGCCCAGCAGTGGCAGCTTGGATGTGCTGGGCCTTGAACCCCGATCTTCCGATCAACAAAAATGGCTTGTGGTTATGCGTGACTTTGAAAGGATTTATGAAGTGTTAAATAAAAATTATGTCCCTGCCAATATTCCATGATTTCAATGTAAAAAAATGTATAATGTATAATCGCTGTTAGGGATGCGCCAGCAGCTCGTTCCTTCTTTTCTTGATTTGATGCCTCCAAAGTTATAGAGAAGACAAAAAACATCAGATATTAAACTTAATCTATATTTAAGCTAAGCACTAGTCCAGGACCTGTAAGTGTATTGTTATTGGTGGTTGTCTTGTGAGCTTATTTCTCCAACCAGATCGTTTTCTGAAGAAGAAGAAAAAAACAGTGAGATGTTAATTGGCATTAAAATGGCAGCCTGGCTGTTGAAATTTGCTTTCAGTAATTAGAAGTTTGGGACTTTATTTCCCAGCACTTCCAACGGACCTGTGTAATGGTGTTGAGCAAATCCCTCAAACCCTTCAGATCGGATTCTGTACGTCGCCAGTGAGTCGGGTTCGGATAAAAGCGTCTGCCTAGACAGTAAATGTACATGAATGAATAAATGTATTACCTTTCAGCTATCTGTGGTGGTGAAGTGAAGAAGGATAATGGGCAGATCCAGTCTCCTAACTACCCAGACGACTACAGACCCAATAAAGTCTGTGTGTGGAAGATCACTGTTGCTCAGGGCTACCATGTAGGCCTCACCTTCCAGTCCTTTGAAGTGAGTAACATAGTCATAAATACTTTATAAGCACGCCGATGTTGCTTTATAGCATCATGCAATTAAACTAGACTTTTGTTCATTTTTTTTAATATTTTATTTCTCCAGCGATATATTTTTATAGTAAAAATATATATATATATTTTTTTTTAACAGCAGTTCTGCCAGTAGACTTGGCTGTAATTCAGTTTCACAGGCAATTGTATGGTGGACAAAGTGAAGAAATATCTATAATTATTAGCCGCATCAAACTGCATACTTCTGCACTATCCTAGCAAGAACAAGAAGTGCGAAAATACGTCATGCACTTAACGCTCGGTGCTTTGCTTACGTAGTGGAATAGGGGCGGGGCTACCATGTTTAATGCTTGATGAGGAAACGTTTCAAGACGGTTGCCGACACTGGTAGATGTGATCTCTTATAAATGTCTTTCAGATTAGCTCACGTTCTGTGATGTTATTTTTCAACAGCGATTGATGGCGTTATTTGCAGTCGACCGGACGACGGATTATATATCAGCCTTGTAAAATAACATTTGAACCGATACAACCATTCTAAAACGTATACACTAGACACTAGAGAATGTAGTGTGTAATCATTTGGGACTTATACAGTGAAGTTTTCTATAAGGGGACATCTATAACATTTATGTAAGGGGTCTGCAGTGTCGATGCCCCAGTATGTGCTCTTTCATGATAAAGTCTTGTTTCAGAGACTGGTGAGGGAATGAATGCAGTAACAACAGAGAATTCTACAATTTCCAGTGCCCTAAACATCTATTGTAGCTGTAAATAGATCATATATACAATGCATGCTTTAAGAAATTAAAAAAAGTTTGTAGTTTCTGTGGTAAAAGACATTTACTTAACACTAAGCAATGCTTTTCATTTGCTTTTGTCCAATCACTGATTCCACTCCTCCGTTCCAGCAGACTGTCTTGGGGTTTGCTTTAGGTTCGGTCCTGCTTTCCAACCAGCTGGTGCAAATAAAGACAAAGCTCCACGTGATCCTCAGTTTACGAGCACAGGCTGTTCATATTCTGTGGCTTTGACTCGAGTCAAATGAAAGCATTATATAAAATCTTGCATTACGTGACATAAAGAAGAGTGGCGGACTTACATCTTTTTCTTTTAGTAGAAGATAGTAAAAATCCTTTCTTCCTTTTCTTTAGATCGAGAGGCATGACAGCTGTGCTTATGACTATCTAGAAGTCCGTGATGGGAACTCGGAAAACAGCCCGCTGCTGGGCCGCTTCTGTGGCTACGACAAGCCAGATGACATCAAGAGCAGCTCTAACCAGCTGTGGATGAAGTTTGTGTCCGATGGCTCAGTCAACAAAGCCGGATTCGCCGCCAACTTCTTCAAAGGTGTGGATTTGAAAACGCATCCTAATGCCAGACATAACATTCGCATCTGTTGTGACTGCTGTGCTTATGTTTGCGTTTCATATTCTCTTACATGCTCCCAACTTCAGTTACTTCATTAAATACGGCACATTTACTATGAAAATAATGTTGTTGTTGTTTTTTTTTCATAAAGGAGAGGTTTAAATAATCAACATCACCACTTAGTACAATAATGCTGATTTAGTGCATACCTATAGTGTGGTTGAATCCTCGATTCTGATTGGTCAGATTTTTGTGTTTATGAACTGCAGAAATGTGATCTGTTAGCTAGCTGTTAGAATGGATGTGATAACAGGAAGTACCTCATTTACATAGATAGCACTTTTTTTATTTGTAGTTACAGTTCTGTGTTGTAACGAGTGGAAGATCGATTTAAACACTTAATTAGATTTTTTTTTTCATGATACGAACTTGTACAATGATGTTTGTTTCTTACGCTCGACTTTGCTTTGCAAATTCCGAATTGAATTTCATTATGATGTATGATGTCGGTGTTTTAAATTTTATTTATTTATTTTTTCCAGAAATGGACGAATGTTCGAGACCGGACAACGGTCGCTGTGAGCAACGCTGTGTAAACACATTAGGCAGTTATAAGTGTGCTTGTGATCCAGGCTTCGAGCTGGCCGCAGACAAACGAAGCTGCGAGGGTGAGTGCACCATGAATACTAGCTTCAATATGGTTGACTAATACCATATGTCCACAGTCGAACTGTAAAAGACAAAGAATGGCTTCGTTCCTTTGGTTTCTGTTTCCCAGAGTGATTCCACAAAGATTCAAACAAACCTTCATAACATTAATATTTTGCTAATTCGCATTGACGGTGCAAAGAAATCTTTCTCCTAAATGTCTCTGCCATTTTTGGAACAAATCATAGTTGATTACATCGCAATGCACAATACCGTAACGCTGATTCGAAGCGCAACAGTGTCGATTTCTCAAATCTGATTGGCTAGTGGGTGTTGATTCATTTTCTGTCACTGCATTTTCGATTATTTATATTGATGCTGAAGTATCAGCGCACGCATAAAAAAACACTAAAAAACAGATAAATGAAAGATTTCTGTAAAGAAATGTTTATTTATTTGATGTCTATAGAAGGAGTAAGTACATTTTCCACATCAAAAAAGTCTTCAGGACTTTCAGAAGTTTGCAGTTTATTTGTTTATTGATTTTTCAGTAAAAGGAGAAAGAGAGGCGGGAAAGTTATAATAATCTTGAAATCGAAGAGATTGAAGCAGATAAAATGATGATACGCTGTCGCACATTAAACCAGCCATTTTTTCAGAGTTCAGGGTTCAGTTTCAAGGGAAACAAATTTACTATTGATTGTTGTGTCATTCAACTCTTTGTGTTATAGAGGTTAAGTCTGTGTATAGATGGATAGACAGACGGACTTTATTGAACCCTTGGGGGAAATTCTTTTTATAGCATCAGTAATATAAAGAGTATGTCAAATTAATCAGTAAATACCACCCTGAACGTCCACCGTGGACCACGTTACGCTGTTATAGACATTCATTCATTCATTCATTTTCTACCGCTTATCTGAACTACTCGGGTCACGGGGAGCCTGTGCCTATCTCAGGCATCATCGGGCATCGAGGCAGGATACACCCTGGATGGAGTGCCAACCCATCACAGGGCACACACACACTCTCATTCACTCACACACTCACACACTACGGACAATTTTCCAGAGATGCCAATCAACCTACCATGCATGTCTTTGGACCGGGGGAGGAAACCGGAGTACCCGGAGGAAACCCCCGAGGCACGGGGAGAACATGCAAACTCCACACACAAAAGGCGGAGGTGGGAATCGAACCCCCAACCCTGGAAGTGTGAGTCGAACGTGCTAACCACTAAGCCACCGTGCCCCCCCGTTATAAACAGTTTGTTTATATTATTACTAGAAAGAAAGAAAGAAAGAAAGAAAGAAAGAAAGAAAGAAAGAAAGAAAACATATTTCAGAACAAAGTTCTCGGGAAGGCGTGTGTTTATATGATCAGGGATCAGCTGCTGTAAGTATTGCTCCTAAGTGCTTCAGACACCTATTGAACTTGTGATTCGATTTTAAATCTAATGTAGCAGTCAAATCAGTCCTAATAGTTCTTTCTGTAACTCTATATTTTTGCTCCATTTGCCCTGTAAGAAGGTTTGGACATGAACATATTTCGTAACTAATTAAACTTAATTTTTAAAAATAGTTCACACAAACGGATCGACTTCTCCAAGTCTTGCGCTCTCTCTCATCTCCAAACCTGACCACACACTGCCCCTAGTGGCCACAAC
The DNA here is from genome assembly GCF_022655615.1 of Tachysurus fulvidraco. Taxonomy (NCBI): domain Eukaryota; kingdom Metazoa; phylum Chordata; class Actinopteri; order Siluriformes; family Bagridae; genus Tachysurus; species Tachysurus fulvidraco. The sequence continues at coordinate 23,299,331 of NC_062531.1, read as the reverse complement.
ACGTTTACTGCACATTTGTCCTGGAAGATTGAATGGCAAACCAACTTCCTTAGATATTTTTGTCGTTAGCACAAGATTTCAAAACCCATATGATGTGACACTTTTCCAAATATTAGCTAGAAGTCTCATTATAAATTCTTTTAATAGGTTTGTCTTTGATCAGGAGTTTTTAATGGATGGGGATTTGTGTTCTGGACAAATACAGGCATCAGTAAGCAAAAAAGCAAGAAGGTTCAAGTTTGAATCTTTAGCTTAAAGAAATTTAATGATAACATCGATCCTTTTTTTTAATCAATTTATTTTCTTCATTTGTAATGGACTTGTTTCGCTGTCCTACTCTATCTAACGGTGAGGAATCAAAGCCGACCTCTTCACTTCATAGATAAAAGAATAATCATGTTACGGATTCCTCTGTAAGACAGACAGAAGGAAGCTCTGAGGTCAGACTGAAGCTAAATGTAGATGCGGTCCAACCTCCCAGGCATATACGCTGCCGTCTGATGGCATCTCATAGTGGCATGGTGGTAACCATGGAAACGGCTCTCATCCCCTCTAATGCCGCTCGTGGTCCATGATGGACGTTCAGGGTGCTATTTACTGATTAATTTGAAGCAGGCAGCAAATTAGCACTTTTTCCCTTGCGTTCAGTCCTCGAAATGCTTGAGGGACAGTTGCCTTATTACGTTTGATTAACACAGGATTGTTATTAAAAGCAAACCTATTTAGTTTAAAAGCACTGAATTCTACATAAACCCCTATTTATGATCGCTTTCTGTATGAAGCAGTGCTCATTGCCGTTGTTTTGTCTTGGCTCGTGTTTTTATTGCCACCTCTGAGGACAATTTCTTCTCAAGCACTTGCCATGTTTCACACACATTCTGTGCTGTAGCAATTTCTCATTATTGCAAGCTGTACTGTTATAAAATCTCATTTCTTTTGCTTTTTTTTTCTCCCTTCCTCTCTAACAAGGGCTTCATCTTTCCTTGTACCACAGCGCTGTTGAATTCTCAGTTCTGATTGGTCGGTTGATTAGGTGCTGATTAGTGTTCAAACAGCATCTCTGACAGTAGCATCGGCTGTAACTTAAATGATTTTAAATTAGTCATACTCTTAATGTAATATTAATATATTGATTCGATGCTTCTGATAGGTTAGTGTTGTTTTTAAAGGGTTTACTCCACATTGCTCATATCACATGAAAACCAGGACGTAAAAACGATGCTGAACAAAAATCGGCTTGGAAGTTCTGAATTACGCGTCCAGATGTTGGATGTTTACGAACATCTGGTCAAGTGCTCTACAAACTTAATAATGCCAAAAAAGTTTTGAAAGCTGTGAAAGATAATGATATCTGCTTGCGTAAAGAATAGCAGAACTAAACTTTTTTTCACTGGCTGATGCAAAAGTGTGAGGTTGTATTTATTTAATCATGGTGGTCGATGCAGCAGAATATGCAAATAACGTAAGACCACGTTTAGAAATGAACGGTGTGAAACTTCAGATTAGGAACGCTAGGATTAATTAATTATTAACCCTAGGTAAAGTTTGAGCAGTGTAAAAGCATGAAACAAGATAAGCCGGGGTTCTGTTTTCCGAGGGTTTTCTATGGACGAAGGAAACTATCCATATATTACTCACTAGCATTATTCATATACTTCATCACAAATGATAACAGGCAGTAATTTATTTCTTCCTAAAACCGCAATAACTCCTTCATGTTTTGCTCCTGTGTTGTGTTTTGTCACCTAATGTGTTGTCAGTGATTCAGATCTACAGACATCTGTTTTCTATTTTGTTGCGTATACTGGCGAGATAACGAAGCATCTGAATGTGTTTGCAGTGGACGTGTCAGTGTTGACACATTTGTCTTTCTCTGTTTGTGCCTCTAGCTGCATGCGGTGGCTTCATCACCAAGCTGAACGGCTCCATCACCAGTCCCGGCTGGCCGCGCGAGTACCCGCCAAACAAGAACTGTGTCTGGCAGCTGGTGGCCCCCACGCAGTACCGCATCACACTGCTCTTCGACGTCTTCGAGACCGAGGGCAACGATGTGAGCGCTAGGTTTTTGTCTCGCCATGGGGTGGGTTTGTCTGCTTCATTTCTGTCAGAGTAGGTGGACTGGGCACGTAGTCTCAAGGGCAGGTTCTGTGAGTGCATCAATGTCAGAATTCAGTGGAGGTCGGGGGGGGGGTGTCAAAGTGAGACCCAGAGGAAGTGATGTGAAGAGAATTTTTATGATTTGATGACGAAAATGCATGAGGAACGCAGGAATGTCAGCTTCATCAGTTGAGACTATTGGTTACTGATGCAGATGTTTAAAATTAAACCAGTAACGTTCTGAAAACAAAAATGAAGGGGATGAAGCAGGAATGGAAGGATTACCAAAGCTGGATTTCTTGGGTGTTATGGAAGCTGTTGGAAGATGTTTGAAGATGGTGGGAGATGTTTGAAGATGGTGGGAGATGTTCAATGTTAAAATTAACGTCACCAAGATGTGATAGATGGAGCTTAGCACAAACAGAACTGAACTATTCCTTTAAAGAAATGGTTGGCCAAATAGTCATCCTCACACACCACATGTTTAAGAGTGTAATTCAGCTTTAGATACCTCCTACATTTCAACACCGTATTTGACTCTTTTCATCGTCATCCCTTGTGTAGGTGTGCAAATACGACTTCGTAGAGGTCAGAAGTGGACTTTCTGCAGACTCCAGGCTACACGGCAAGTTCTGCGGAGCCGAGAAGCCGGAGACCATCACGTCTCAGTACAACAACATGCGCATCGAGTTCAAATCGGACAACACGGTCTCCAAGAAGGGCTTCAAGGCCCAGTTCTTTTCAGGTATTGATTTGCAATGAGTGTGTGAGTAAAAATTGAGTTGTGTGAATATGCGTGTGAGATCACCGAGACTGTCTGTTCCTTCACAGATAAGGACGAGTGCTCGAAGGAGAACGGTGGCTGCCAGCACGAGTGTGTGAACACTTTCGGTAGCTACAGCTGCCAGTGCAGGAGTGGCTTTGTCCTGCATGAAAATAAACACGACTGCAAGGAAGGTGGGAAAATCATCTGCACTTCTATAGTGACGTATGTGGTATAGTATAGAGTTAAACATTAGATATGGATTAGGGTTAATTGGGTAAATGGAAGCACCAGTGTGCCGAAGTTATCATGATTTATTAGCCTGGAAAAATGACTAGGCTAAAAGGTTGTAGCTAACATAACGTAACAACGTATAAAGAGCTAGAGAAATGAATGTATATATGATCATGTAGCACAACAACACGTATGTAAGCTGGAGGCAAAAAAGTCAGATACTGATAGACCTTCTGTTCAGTTCTGACCTCATTTCACTAGTAAAAGATGTTCAAATCAACTCAATAATTTGCTTTTTCCCAGTACACCGGGGTTCAGTTCCACCAACAGTTTCAATCAGTGTAAACAAATGAATTATTTTATGGCCAGATGAAAGTCTAATATAAAATGAGTCAGGACTCTGTTGGCATTCAGTGTGAGACGTGTGTTTTTTCCCTCTGTAGAATTTTAGTGGTTGAATAATGCCTTCAAAATTTAGTCGATTATGAACGTCTGGCATCTCAAAGAGCAGCAATGGGTTTGATATCAGCATTTACTTTGAAGATAGAAACATTTGTGTGTTAAAAAAAAAACTAATTGTTTTTGTTTCTATGGAACTTTTCTTTAAATATATTTACCCCTAGTAGACTAGGTTAAAACAGAAACGGTCTTTGTATTGCACGTAAAAGATAGCAGAGCTCTTATTTCTGCTGATGAACGTAGCGCCTCGGATGCTGGGTTTTGGAACGAATTACTTGAGCTGTAGTTATAAGATTGACGAACTGGCGGTAAATTTGATTTCAAACATTAGCTACACACCGAAGGAAAACATTTGATAACGCAAAGCAAACGCTTGCCAAATTGGCAATTATGAATTTAAAAAAAAAAACATGAATAAGGTACACCTGGGCAACTTATTACTGCTAATTAAAACTTTTCCCCCTTAACATTTTGCTTCATGCTTGGAAGAAATTCTGTCTGAAGGTCTGTTCAGGCTGAGATAAAACTGTAGCAGATATCAGAGACCTCAAGAACCTTCGCTTGACTCTAGAAAGTGAAGAGCAAGCGTGCTCAGGGTTATTTAAAACCCTCCCCATCGATTTCAGCTCACTGACACTAAATGCCAGGAGGATATTTTTAGAGGATCCTTTCCCTATTGTGGAGAGACAGAAGAGGAAGACAGAGAGAGTGAAGAGAAGAGAATGGGAGGGTAGACAGATGGTTGGTTCAGGCTGCCAAAAACAACACTGCTTTTCAGAGATGCAGAGGGAACAAAAGAGAGAGAGAAAGAAAGAAAGAAATATACAGTGCAGAGGGCCTGGTTGTTGGATGCTTTGTTGACTTGTGGGTGTGGGTGTGTGTGTGCGTGTGTGTGTGTGTGTGTGTGTGTGTGTGCGCTACAGCCGGCTGTGATCACACGGTGAACAGTGTGAGTGGAACCATCACCAGTCCCAACTGGCCTGATAAATATCCCAGTAAGAAAGCGTGCACATGGGCTCTATCAACCACACCGGGACATCGCATCAAAATCGTACGGAAAAATTTGTTTTCTCTGAAGATAATTATCGAGCAGAGCTTAATAACACTTTATACTATTTCTTTGACGTTTTTGCTTCACTCACTACAATGTTATAGTACGACCAGTACTGTACTATGTGGGTTATTACGCAGCCTTGGATTCTCTCTGAACATGAAATAAGTTAGAGCTTAATCCACACAGTGTTACTAAACCATCCCAAGTTCTCCAATGGGATGTTTTTAGTCAGCAATGATTAAACACACTTTGTTCTGCTAATCACAAACTTGCTATTTACAGTAGTTTAACTAGCATTTCCAAAGATAAGCTAATGTATTGGTTAATAAAATCTAGCAGCTATGTTCTCTAGCAAAGTTATATATATAATTTAAATAATATAATAATAATATTGCCATTTTTATTGAGTGAGAGATACCAAGAATTTGACCAAATCATCATTTCTTAGTCATTGATCAGCTAAACTATAAGAAGGCAGTGCTGCTTATTTTGTTCCATACCATCTCTCTTATCATCAATCTTTCTAACACTCAATGGAACACGATTATGCTTTGTGCAGGCTTTCAATGAAATCGACATGGAGCCTCATTTAGAGTGTGCGTACGACCACATCGAGATCTATGACGGACGCGATGGGAAGGCGCCCAGCCTGGGACGGTACTGCGGCTCCAAGAAGCCTCCTCCGGTCACATCGAGCGGGAACAAAATGTTCATCCGTTTCTTCTCTGACAACTCCGTACAGAAGAAAGGATTCGAGGCCTCGCATACTGCAGGTGTGTGGAGTGCTATTCACAGCGTTCACAGCCACCACTTAGAATGAATCACATTAAAGTGCAAATTAGGGGGTTTGGGGGAAATCAGTTCTTTTTTTTTTTAGGCTGTTTCATTTGACATTAATTATTAGTGTAATTGAAGCGTAAGATGTGAAAATATCCTTAATTACAATTTTGCTTGAAGGTTTCTCACAGCTTTTAATAAGTATAATGAAGCTAAGTACATTTGCATAAAGGCTCTGTAGATGCAGTTTTAGTTTTTGACACATTGTTCATTCAGCCCATTTGTACCAGAATTCTACATTTTTGATTGGTGTGTCTAATATCGTTCATGTCCCCTAAAACAGCTCTGACCCTTCAAGGCTTGGACTCCACAATTTGAGACACAGTATAAAGCTGCAGTTTGTTTGCACAGGTCTGCCAGAAGACATCTACCTTCTTACCAATCAAAAATTAAGAATTCTGGTTTAAAAAAAAGCTGTGAGGAAACCTGAAAATGTGCCGTGGTACCTGGTACCAAGATGTTCTCATCGGATTCTTTGAGTCCTTAAAGTTGTTGAGTGGGTCCTCTATAGATCGGATTTCTCTGTCCAGAACATCCCACAGATGATCAATCAGATTGAGATCTGGGGAATTTGAAGGCCGTCACCTTGAACTCTTGTTTCTCAGACTACTCTCTCACTCACTCACTCATGTTCTACCGCTTATCCGAACTACCTCGGGTCACGGGGAGCCTGTGCCTATCTCAGGCGTCTTTGGGCATCAAGGCAGGATACACCTTGGACGGAGTGCCAACCCATCACAGGGCACACACACACTCTCATTCACTCACATTCAATCACACACTACAGACAATTTTCCAGAGATGCCAATCAACCTACCATGCATGTCTTTGGACTTTTACTTGGTCTGCAACAACGGTTTAGGAACGTGTCCATGCGACATCCACATCAATTCCAAGACCCAAGGTTTCCCAAGCATTCCATTGCACTGTCTCCACTGTGTCTCCCATTACACTGTCTCCACTGTCTTGTCTTCTTCATATAGTGCATCCTGGTGCCATCTCCTCCAAATGTGCTTACTTGTAGAATGTATTGTAGGTGCCTTTTTTAGAATTGTGAAAATCGATCAGAAATGGTTTGAGAAACATGAAAAGAGATCAAGAAGTTGGCTTGGCCTCTAAATTCCTCAGATCTCAATAGGATCTAGTATCTGTGCTGGACAAACTAATTGGATCCTTGGTGGCCCCTTTATGTAATAATATAGACTAATTTTTGTAGGACAGATCTGGGTTAGAGACTGTAGCAGTGAGGAAAAAAACATGAGGCAGAGATGGTGGTAGCAAAGATGAGGATTTTGAGGTTCTCTTTAGGAGTAACGAGGATGAACAGGATTAGGAACGAGCACATCACAGCTAAGGTTGGCTGTTTAGGGGACAAGGTCAGAGAGGCTATAGAGGATTGGTTATAGTGAAAGTGGTTACATTGGTAGAAGGATGTTGAAGATGGCGCTGCCAGGTAGGAGGTCAAGAGGAAGGCCAAAGAGGAGATGTGTTAAAAGAGGACATAAAGTTAATTGGTGCGAGAGTTAGGCAGAAACAGATGATTCGCTGTGAACAGGAAAAGCCGGAAGTAAACGAAGAAAATTATTGTAGGACGGATCCTGCAGCACAGCTTCTGAGTTCTTTTGAGTCCATGAGCCAATTTTTCTGCACAAGTGGGACCCAATATTAATGGCCGTTTGATGTTTTTAAAGCTCTAGTGTTTAACTGCTGATTATGTCTTCAGAGTGCGGAGGGCAGTTGAAAGCTGAGGTGAAAACCAAAGACCTCTACTCACACGCCCAGTTTGGAGACAACAACTACCCGGGCGCATCAGATTGCCAGTGGGTGATCTCAGCTGAGAAGGGGTATGGTGTCGAGCTCATCTTCCAGACGTTTGAGATCGAAGAAGAAGCCGACTGTGGTTACGACTACATGGAGTTGTTTGACGGAGCCGAAACCAAGGCCACAAGGCTCGGCCGCTACTGCGGATCAGGGGTAAGCATTCAAACCCTCTTTGTTTTGACATTTAGGGAATTTTTTGTACACCATACCATGTGCAATGAATGAATGCAAATCAGCTTTATTAAGAAAATTGAATTCTTAAAGAAAAAAAAATTCTTAATCAGCTTTATTAAGAAAATTGTCCAATCAGCAGACTCTATAAAACCTACCAGCCAATCCATAGGTAAGGGGGTGAATTTGGTTTGGATACAAGTGGAGAACAAATACCGCTGTAGTGAAAGTCCCGGCTAGTCTTTATCTCTTTTATGTAAGTGGTTCAAGTTTGAGGAGTAAAGCACCACCTAGTGTACGGATGACCCCAAGTGACATATGTGCATTAAATAAACCAGTCAATCAGTCATTGCGATAAAATGCGAATGTATTTTTTGATTGTGCCAGAAATTTGAGCCAAACAATGACTTCACCAATATGCATCATTGTGTGTAAAACATAAATATAAAAATGAACACAGGAAGCACAGAAGTAAAATCACAACCTCTCATTTATTCTCTCCCCACAGCACATCTCTCGATGGTCCAGTTCAGTTGGATTTATTGTTTATTGTCCTTTAGCACTTAAAGCTGAATAATGAACAGCAGGACTTTCTGCTCCCTTCTTCTCTGCGAAGTTGTTAGGTAAAGCGAATAAGGGTTTAGGTGGCACTCTGCCAAATCTACAGCAGTCATAGTGAGAAGGAACGAGAGGCTGAACTCAGTAGGTCACTCTGAGGCTTGATATCATTTAGCTGGGATTAATAATAAGGGCTGCTTTTTGGCATGATGGCTGGGTTTGCTCAATAGGGGCCTGTCAGAGGTGGAAGGGTGACGGCAGTTTGTGCTGCACTCAGAGGCCCGGAGCCATTAGGAATATATGCTTCTTAACTAAAAGAGTCGTTTGGCTAATGAGGTGTAGAAAGGCGTGGTAGAATGAGCAGCGATTCGTTAGATTCATGTGATGCAATCACAGCTCTCACTGTTGCTATTATGCGCTTAGAGTTAAAATGTACTTAATATAAATGATGTCGATCATTTCGACTGCTGTAATGTGGGTTTCATTGTAAACATTATTCTGCGTAATTGATCAGAGGAATGAACACGAGTCAGACTTTATACATAGAGTACGCTTGATTGAATTCTCCATTTGTGCTGGTCAGTGGGCGTTATTATTATCCATAACTGCGCCTCAGACAGTAGTTTCGGGTTGCATGGTTTAGATTAATGCGCTCATTTTGATGTGTTTCTGTGTTTGTAACTGATTCACAGGGACTGATTTAAGTGTTATTTACAAAGTAATATATGTATATGATGTAAAGCGAAATGGACATTTTTATTAACTTTCTCACCTGGTTTTCAGAAGAAGGAACACAACAAACTCCTTTTTTGTCCTATTAACTTCAATAGAGAGGAAAAGAAGAGAGATTAGTTTGTAGCTGAACATTTTTAATAATTTTTATATTGCTGTGGTGTAAAAATGTTTAAAGACCTCAGAACATGCTGTTAACTGAAAAATAATCAACCTTAGTGTGGTACGGGATTGTCATGGATGATTTTGCTGTTGTTTCATTTTGAAAACCTCATGTAAGCTGGTGAATAAAGAAATCAGACTTTTTATACAGTCTGAAAATTAGATATTAAGGTAATTCTAATGTTTTTGTGGATTTCTTTCTTTCTGTGTGTGTCCGTATGTCTGTCCGTGCTCTCAGCCTCCCGAGGAGATCTACTCGGCCGGCGACTCCATCGTCATTAAGTTCCGATCAGATGACACCATCAACAAGAAGGGCTTCCACGTGCGTTACACCAGCACCAAGTTCCAGGACACTCTGCACTCACGGAAGAAGTGACCCCTAGTGGCCGGGAGGGGCCACGCAGGGCCCAGGGGGAGGAGTCGAGGCGCCAGGCGGAGGGCGCAACCCGTCGCTCGGAGCCCCCCGGCCGCCAATGCCAGCCGCAAGAACGATGCCAACCGCACCTCAGTAGCTCGCAGGGGCTCTGGCGCCCCCTACTGACTGTGAGGAGTAAAGCCATTCCGCAGTAGACCTTGTTTTTACCTTTTTTATGATTAATGATTTGGTTGGAGTTTGGGGTAGGAAGAGGGGACTATATTTGGATTAGAGGAATATTTGGGATGTAAGTGGATCATGGATGGGGCATGAATGGATTCTTCTTCTTTTTTTTTTTTTTTTTAAATGAGCCGAAATGCAATTTCAACACACACACACATACACACACTGAGGGCCTGCAGGATCGCAAGCAGGATGATTCAGGTCTCATCGAGCCAGAGAGCAACACCACAAATGGAGAAAGAACGGATTGATGACTGGAAGAATTAAAGGGTGGATCAGTGTGTTTTTTGTTGTTTTTTTCTTCCCAGGGCATTATGGGAAACCTCCATCTTTTTCACACACACAGTTGTTCCCAGCTAGTCTGAAATCCACTACTTGAGTTACTGACACTGTTTGTCAGACAGATGCATGTAACAACAGGAAGAAAAATAGCAAACTGGGCTTTTTACGTGACTGCATAAGCCTTTGTAATTTTTTTCCCTGGCTAGCCATCCAGGAAGCTTCCTTCCATTTTAGCATTACTGAGGAAAGTAAAAAAAAACAAAAAAAAAACAAAAAACATATGAAAAAAGAAAAGTCACAGTTATCATATTAAAATATAATAAATGAAATGTGGCCCATGTCTGATGGCTGATTGCTTTTTCATAAAAAAAAAAAAATTGCAAAAATGTGATTATTTTGACCTTAAATACACCTTTTTAGGCTTCTGTTAATGTCTCTCTGTCCCCAAGTCATTTATTAGGCTGTGGGTTCTTTTTAATATCAAGAGCAATTTCTATTCTTCAAATGAGATGCAGTGCAAATAATTTATTTCAGCTGTTTAAATTACATGGTACTCACGTCTCTCTCTCTCTCTTTCTATGTTTAACATTACATGCTTGTCCATGTTTTTTTACCCTCGAAAATATTGTGTACTCTTTCTTGTAAAGCCTTAGTGCTTCACATTAACCTACTCAATTTGCCTGTTCTGTAATTTCCAACATCTTTTTTAAAAAATATTTAATTCACTAGTATGTAACACGCAGTTTAACGTACCCCCCGAACAACCTTATGTTTTTTTAGCAGCTAACTCCTCTAGGATGTCTTTTCTGATTGTTGTGAATGAATTAGCACCATGCTAAACTCGCTTGTTTTCCTTTTAAAATTCTCAGTGCTTCTGTAAAATACTGATCTGGCGAATATTATGTATGAGCTAAGAAGTAGAAAATGACACAGTAAATGTTAGCTACAGAACACGCGTGCTAAACCAGCCTGCTAGCTAAATTTGCTAATGTTTCTGATTATATTTTTGACCTTGTAACTGAAGTTACTGAAACCAGATCTCACTCTTGTCAAATGCAAGCTAGTTTTATGCCAGTTAAATAGCTAGCTTAGTACTTTAGCTAATGTTACTGATATTTCTTGTCAGGTTCTTTTCTGTTAAATAAATCTGTGAGAATATAACCATGTGAATCATCTTGATCATACGCAAACTTGATCATATTCATTTGTCTACCTGAGACAAATGTAAGCTAGCTGTCTAACTCTGACCAGCTAGATAACATAGCCAATTTCACAGATATATTTTGGTGTATTTGGCTATTGTTTAGTCTCAGATATTGAAACTTGATCTCGCTTTTCTCTACCTGAGGCAAATGCTAGCTTTCTAGTGATACCCAGCAAGCTAAATCTTGATAATGTTATTGATCTGACAATGTAAATGAAGATACTGAAACTTGTTATTACTTGTGTCTACCTGAGGTAAATGTTTGCTAGTTTTCTAGAAGTTAACTAGCTGGCTAGCTATATTTAGTTAATTTTCCTGACATATTTTTGCGGGTTAGCCAACGGTTATATCAGTGAGAATTTGACTATGTAAATCAAGATCCAGATACTGAAACTTGACCTCACACATGTGTCTTCCTGTGCTATTTATCTAGCTATTAACTAGCCAGCTAGATAACTTATCTATCCTTGCTAAAATACATTATTGAGTATATTATGATGTAAATCAAGACTCAAACTTCATCTCACTGGTGTGTCTACCTTAGACAAATGTGAGCTAGTTTTCTAGCAGCATTAACTAGCCATCTGTGTAACTCGGTTTACAATACTCATGTATTTTAGAAGGTTTGCTTCCTGTATCTTGTAAACAAATATTTTTTGAGCATGATATTGTGGACACTGAAACCTGATATCATTCTATTTGAGGCAAAGGTGAACTAATTTTCTTATTAGCCAGTTAGCAGGAGGACATGAAGACTAGAGGTTTAGTGATGTTCTACACCATTTTAGCTGTTTTTTTTTTTTTTTTTTTAGCTATAAAGCTGTTTGGGGGTACTTTAAATGGATAATGGAAAGCTGAGCTGGATTCAGATAGACTGTTCGAGCATACATAGTGTGAAACAGATTAACTGATGTGAGTTAAGGTGCAGATAGAAGTTTTGCCTCCTCAGTTTTTGCCGCCTCAAACATTTTTTTTGTTTGTTTGTTTGTTTTTTGTGGTATACCTCAGGCCTCAGCTATTATTATTATTATTATTATTATTATTATTATTATTATTATTATTATTATTACTGGTCTAGACCCAGCTTTGTCCAACAACTAACATATATCAACTTGGACCACCGTAGTACCTCAGTGAAGAAGAGCAATGCTGAGTGGTGCTTCTGCAAAAATGAGCCTAATCAGTTTTGTGGACATGGTTTGCATATATTCACAGTACAGTCATTAGTTCATGTATTGACCTTTAAAAGTATTATAGGCTATCTAGCTCAGTTTCTCATGATTTATATGGTTCTAAGGCACAAAAAGCAGCATGTTGAGATGTTACTGAGGGCGGTTGTTAAGCAGTTTAAGACTTAGACCTCGTTGCTTCCCTGCTTTGCAGTATTGATTCACATGTCAAGCAGTTGCTACAAAATGTAGCTCGCCATCCTCCAGTAATGGTACAGGTGTACCAACTGTTCTTTCCTTTTCTCACTCATTCCAATCTTGTGTTTTCCAGTCATCCAATCGCGATGCAATTTGTCCAAGCCTTTTCAGGGGCAGAAGCTGATTACAAGGCCTGTCAGGCTGGTGAAGGTGTGTGTGCACTTGTGTGTGTTAGAAGGTACACAGACCTTGCCTAATTGGTCTGGAGCGTGCCAGCCGGAGACCGAGCCTCTCTCTGAATTATTTACCAACCAGCCACCTTTTTTGTTTTGTTTTTTTTGTCCCCCCCCCTCCTCCTCCTCCTCCAGAAATCCTTTAGAAGGCACCTGGCAAATGTACTTTCAACTCATGCTATGATCGTATTTACTTTCTGTGTGTGTCACATTTCTTTCACAACTTTGAGTCTCAGGTTCAGGCTTTATTCTTCCTTGGGACCTGCTTGATTCCATTTACTTGACTGTCAACCTTTAGGTGCAAACTGGTATATGGGTTAAGGGGGTGAACAGCTTTTCAAAAGAAAAGTCATGCAGTATGAATAGCAATGTCAAAAAGGAAATTGAATAAAAAGTGCTATTTCCCTCACCTTGTATACAGACACTTCTGATCCCTGCTTTTATACCGATGCAATGTTTTGTTCCCTGAACGTCAAGCACCAGTGTGATGCTCACTGACTTACCAAATCTGTTGAAGTTTTCACAGTGATGCGTTTGTATTAAATGTTTTATTCTTAGCCTTAGCGTTTTGGTTTCAGTGGTGGAATACTTCTGCTAACTTCTGCCCACTGTAACATTGTGGCTTCCGTAGAATTTATAATTGAACAGAAATAGTGTTTCTAATGTCTCTTGATTTGTAGATAATTAGATTCATAATCTGATGAAAACAATTGTGTTGTAGCGGGTATTTTAATCCAATGTGGACGAATAAGCTCCATGGCTCAGATCTGTCTACTTTAACACCTGTACAGTTGATCTAGTTGCCCTGATTGATCAACATCACTTTATAGAATATGGAATATGTTTATGCCTTTCATTACATGTATGTATGTAAATATGTTTGATTGTTGTATTCCGAATACACTAAACCATAATAACCTGTTGAGAAAAAAAGGCTTTGTGTAATTGCACACACACAATGCAATTTATTTATATTGTATAGCTGATTATGGCTTATGTATTTGCACATAGTATTAACAAGTGCATCTATTTCATAAAGTGTTATTTTCATTTCATGAAATGCCTCATTCGTTACATTTTCTTAATAACCTAAAACTCACTTTTTTAAACTCTCAAATAATAATAATATGTACAATAATGATAGAATGCATATTGAAATTTATTAGTTAATTTAGATGCTGGCTAACTTTGTAGGAATTTCATGTCAGTATGTTTTATATGGAATAAAATACTTGGGACATGCAGTTCTAGGAAAATAATGAACAGCAAGGTTGTTTTGATATGAAAAATGGGTTTACTGTTAACGCCCTGTACCTGACTGATTTCCTGTAACATCTTTTTTATACTGCAGCAGTTTCCCAATGAAATGTACTAGCAGTTTTCATGTAATAGCATTTTCCTATTCAGGCTAAAAAGACACATCAGCTCATCATCTTAGACGCTAAATGAATATTACCTGTGTCAGAAATTTAAAGCTTCCTGGAGCACCAACACTGAAGTCTTCTTCCAAAAACATTCAGTAAACCTCACTATATGTTTATAACCCATTCGTTTGGAAGGTTATACATAAAAGGTCATGTGTAAGTCGATACTAAAAAATTATTTTATTAATAGAACAAGCGTGATAATATAAACTGTGATCTTGAGGCCTATACAACTGCTTTTCTGTGGCAATTCTCTGCTCCTCCCACTTACTACGGTGTGTGCTGAACAGACAGCACCACTTTAGCACCCCTAGTGTTGTGTCTAGCCAGGAATTACAGGTCTTCAGCACAGAAAAAGCATGCCAAAACCTCTACAGCCAATCGGAGCAGTGTCTTTCACCCACACACTCCCCACCCAGATTTTAGCAAATATTGCAGAATCTCATGGAGGCCAGCCTTCGGCAGCAGGTGGTGACCCAGGAGCTGTCCCACAGCAGACACATGGTGACTGGTGAGCTTGTGGCCCTTTAAAAATCATGCTTTCTCCATTCCCAATTCTTCCCGTTATGCCCATCACCAAGATGAGCTGGGAAAACAACATTGAGGCCTATCTACAAACAGGACTGGGCCCATATCCTGACCCCCTATCTGTCTGAAGAGTCTCAAATAGTCCACTCTGTCTTGAACTCCAACAAGGCTGAAGACTACAAGAATCTCAAACAAGAAATTATGGTTCATTGTGGGTGATCCCCCACTGATACATCCCCTGAATTCTTTAAATCCTCAAGCCTAACCAGCTTTCCATGGCTGAGGTGAATTAAGGAGTTGTGATGGAACGCTTTCTTTGGGCCATACCTAAAAAAGAGCACAAGGAAGTAGGGCTAAAAGAAGCCACCCAGGAGGTGCTGGAGAGTGCATTAGCAACCCTTGAATTCAGCAAGGGTAACAGTCAGGAACCAAACCCTAGGTCTTGGCGAGTACTACATTTTTGTTGTCTATATTCCACCCAGACTTTCCTCGCTGCACATCGTAAATAAACCTTGCTCACTAAATCCTCGTGTTGGGTGTCTTTATTCAGCCCTCGCAGCTTGAGTCACAACAAAGCTGATGCAACTCACAGAGCTGTTAATAATACAGAGAATAAAGCAAGACTGAAGAATCAGTAAATTCACATTTACAGCATTTATCCCTTATATCCAGAGCGACTTACATTTTTATCTCATTTTATACAACTGAGCAATTGAGGGTTAAGGGCCTTGCTCAGGGGCCCAACAGTGGCAGCCTGGTGGAAGTGGGTATTGAACTCACAACCTTCCAATTCGTAGTCCAACATTCTGTCTTCTATAAAAAGTTATAGATTTCTATGCTTCTAAATAAGTACAGTTAAAGAATTTGCCTAATTTTTCAAGCTGGGATAAAAACAAAATAAATAGAGGTGGCAGGGGGGCACGGTGGCTTAGTGGGTAGCACGTTCCTCACACCTCCAGGGTCGGGGTTCGATTCCAGCCTCCGCCTTGTGTGTGCGGAGTTTGCATGTTCTCCCCGTGCCTCGGGGGTTGCCTCCGGGTACTCCGGTTTCCTCCCCCAATCCAAAGACATGCATGGTAGGTTGATTGGCATCTCTGGAAAATTGTCCGTAGTGTGAGAATGCGTGAGCGAATGAGTGTGTGTGTGTGTGTGTGTGTCCTGCGATGGGTTGGCACTCCGTCCAGGGTGTATCCTGCCTTGATGTCCGATGACGCCTGAGCTAGGCACAGGCTCCCCGTGACCCGAGGTAGTTCGGATAAAGCGGTAGAAAATGAGTGAGAGAGTAGAGGTGGCAGGTTTAACCAGCAGCTTCCAGGGCCACAAAGAAAGAACCCGGAAATTAAACTTCCTCTCAAATGCAGTGATTCGAGCAGCCATGCGGGCAGCCAAACAGCCAGTCTCAGAAGAAAAGACATGCAAAACCTAAACCAATGCATCTTTCAAGCTCAAAAATATTTTTAAAGTATACAGTAATCTTTATAAAACACATATGGACCAATCCTAAATTCAGACTTGTACAGTGCTGGTTACTGAAATCCGAATGTATATATAATGGTTAAACCTCTTTTGTGTCCGGTGTCATTTGAGGACTGAATGAACTGTTGGATGATTTGATTTCCAATCAACTCCTGATTGTCCAAGGGTTTGGTTACAAGCCAAACATTGTCTAAAAATCATTAACATCAATAAACTGGTGCAAAGAGAACATTTGGAATAATTTATCTAGCATTTCCTGCTATAAGTGTATTAAAAAAACAATTGTAATGTTAATAAAATTAAGGAAGTACATTTTCCGAATGCTACAGAGAATAAAAATGAACAAAACAGCCCCAGTATTTCAGCTAAGCAAAAAGATCGTATTAGCTTTGCTTAATAAACTGTCCAGTTTAACAAAAAATAAATAAATCTAATCTATGGACAGAAAATGAGCTAGTAGATGTTTAAAAAAGTTTAAATGCATTTAAAATTGTTAAAATCCTTCCAGTGAAATTCTGGATTTTTAAAACTTCTAAAATATCTTTTTTAGGAACAGCTTTAGTTTTGCACCTTATATCATAGAGAATCCATCACTACAAAAATTAAATCTAAAATAGAAAAACATTGAAAGCATCAGGTTTTGCTAAAAACATTTCTGTCTTTGATAAAGTTTACCATTTCTTACATATGATGAGATTAAAAGTTCAGCTCAGTAACGAACAAACAGATAGATAGATAGATAGATAGATAGACAGACAGACAGACAGATAGATAGATAGATAGATAGATAGATAGATAGATAGATAGATAGATAGATAGATAGATAGATAAAGTAAGTCTATGCCAGGGTACTGGAGAGGAGAATTCGGCCGATAGTCGAACCTCGGATTCAGGAGGGACAATGCGGGTTTCGTCCCGGTCGTGGAACACTGGACCATCTCTATACCCTCACCAGGTTGCTGGAGGGTTCATGGGAGTTTGCCCAACCAGTTCACATGTGCTTTGTGGATCTGGAGAAGGCTTTCGACTGTGTCCTTCGTGGTGACCTGTGGGGGGTGCTCTGGGAGTATGGGGTCCGGGGCCCTCTGTTAAGGGCTGTCCTGTCCCTATATGACCGGAGCAGGAGTTTGGTTCGCATATGTCTCTCGGCATCCCTGCTTAGACTGCTGCCCCCGCGACCCGGCCCCGGATAAGCGGTAGAAGATGCATGGATGGATGGATTTATCATTAGCACCAAATTATACATCAAGGGTCTTGAATCTTATTCACAAAGAACCAGTGTTGCTGCAGGCTTTCATTCCAACCAAGCAGGAGTCACACCTGATTCCACTCGTTTAATCAGTTCATTTTGGTCTCCAATCAACTATCAAGTGTGCCTCCAGTTTGCTTGGAAAACGAGTGCCTGTGGCCACAATTAAAGGAACAAGACCTAAAGTAGGTCTTGATGAAATGGAAATTTCAGAATTTTAGAGTTTTGGTAATGACAAGAAAGTATTAATAGTTATATTACATCTTTCTAAAGCCTTACAGTGTTTCCAGGATTCAAATGATGTAATGATGTTCTCACTAAAAAATGTCTTTTTATTATAGGATTTATTCCTTAATGATTATAGGAATTCAATCACATGAAAATGTATTATTCATTCTAATAGAACTTACTTTGTGGCCTTGAATCAAAGACATTTGTAGTTTGACTTCCAATTCACCTCAGAGTATGTGTGAGTATTTCTTATCAATTGTATACAATAGAATATTAAGTATCAGTGCACTTTGAAGCAACTGTTCGAAATTCCCTCTAGCAAACCCTCACATTGAACCAAACCAATTTTGGTGCCATCTCCTTGAACGTATCATCGGAGCGACCTGCATCATGAATTTTTAATGGTGATCTTTGGTTTGGGCATTAATTATGAAGCAGAATTGATGGAGACGTCCAAATAAAGTCCAACATAAGCTTTATTTAAAATGAAGGTGATTGATAACGGAAGCAAAAAAAAGAGAAATATTTAATTTTAAATGTTTAATTTTAACAGCAATTGGAATTTTAAATAATGAAATTTAGGAAATATTTACATTTAAATCATTAAAATGTAGTAAGTCATAAGTTAAAAATATGTTTTTTAACTTATATTATATTATATTTTATATAATATTCCATTTCTATTGGATTAACTTCCCTAAAAATTAAAGTAGTTTTATTTTTATGTTTGGGGATTCACTGGTTAAATTCTGTTTGAATAAATAAATAAAATGATGCTTTGACTAATTTGTTTGATTGGTTAAAAAAATATAATAAAATCATAATAAAAAGTAAAATGAAATAAAACTCACTTAAATATCTAAGTACTGAATTATTAAATATGAATTTGTGGTCAAATCCCTGATCTGATCAATAAATCTGAAATTAAACTATTTAAAATTTAAAGGTGGCTCAAGCTAAAGAAATAATTAGAAATGTGTGGTTTTGAATGGAATATATTGTAATACTGTGGGTTTCGAAGTAATATGTAATAATTTTTCCACACATAATCGATCCCTTAGAGTTTGGGATTGGATCTGTAGATTCTGGAGAAATCAACACAACTCTGTCATCTATTTGAAATAAAATGTTCTATTTGTAGTCTCATCAAATAGTCATTTTCAAATGAGAAATTACAGAATAATAAGACTCTAAGATTCAGACTGTCACCAGTGTCCAACTATCTTGTCACCAACTATCTTGCATAATTGTAATGAATTTGAGCAGAATTTTACTTTTTTTTTTTTGGAATTTATTTGAGTTTAATGTGGATTTTTAGAATTTTAAAACAAAAGAAAATGTAAATTAGGGCAGTAGCAGCTCAAGTGGTTAAGGCTTTGAGATTTTGACCAGAAGGTCAGGCATCAAGATCCAGCACCGTCAAGCTTCCACTGTTGAACCCCTGAGCCAAGACCTTAACCCTCTCTGTGCCCGAGGTGCTGCATCATGGCTAACCCTGCGCTCTGACCCCATCTTCCAAGGATGGGATAATGCGAAGAAAGACTTTCCTGTGCTGTAATGTATGTGTGACAAAGATAAAGGCTTCTTCTAAATGGAGTTCATCCCTTGACTAGACTGAAGGTACAGTATTAAAGTAGGGAATGTATCAGTATGTGCTTTAAAGGTTTCAAGACCGCTACTAATATTTTTACCAGATCACCTCTAATATAAAATAAAAAAAAAGAAATAAACAGTTGGTGCATCAAGAAAGGTCCTTATCTTAGTTAAGGCAAAATCTATTTTCCTTTTTAATCTGTTTTTTTTTTTTTTTTTTGTGCAGGAATGTTAACAACCACACGTTTCAAATGCAATTTCCAGCTTGAATACTTTTTTGTTTATGGTGATACTCTAAACTCTGTGAATGATGTATAATATGTGGCTCTGACAGCACAGTGTTGGTCATGATGGAATTTAAATTGATATAAAATGCATTTATTAAAAATTTTATTTATTACTGTAGGAGAAATTCCTTTGGGAGCAAGAGAGGAATTATATGCAAAGTGATATCAAAACATTTACGGCCCATTAAAGCAAAAGATGGGAAAGAAAAAAAAAACCTTCCCTAATGCAGTCATGTGCATTTGACTGAAAAATTGACTTCATCTTGTTTGAAATGTTTTCAGACCAACATGCACGTTTTCTTTAGCATCTGCTTTTCCTGCTATTTTTTTCCACTTGATCGGACCAACCTCGAGCTCGCCGCCGTGGCAACTAGCGAATATATTGCACGACTAGTCTATGCGATCCTTAATGTCCATATAAAGGTATGTTTAAGACAAAATCTGCAACAACTGCAGCCACTACTAACAGCCATCTTTTCTAAGGAGATGTTCTCTGTAATGGTTAAATACAATCTTTAATACCAGGACAGGTTCAAAAAGGGGGTCAAGACATGCAGCGTTTTGCTCGTAACTTTCAAAAAAAAAAAAAAAAAAAGACACATCACAAACTACAAAAGACTGTAAATCCCCTCAAGGTTAGTGTATTGATTTGATGTATGAGAACCAATAGCATAGCATTTATACAACACTACACAGTGTATAAAGTTTTTTTTCTTCAACAAGAAACATGTCAACTACTCATACAGATTTACAGTGATATAAAACCAATAGAACAGCTTGTTGGTCAGTTTCACAAAACAAATCCTTATACAAAATACTTACAATAGTAGATAGTACTTAAACCTAGCGATGGTTACACAGTACCATCAACTGACTACAATGAAAAAGGCTATATTTCATTTGTGTATGAACTCCGTGTCAGTTTGAATGACTTTTTCTTAATAATATTTTTAAAGTCCAACTTTTCTTCAGCGGTCCCACAGGATGAAGCTGAAGCATAGTAAAATATTTTTATTAGACTCAATCTTCTTTTATTGATACTTGAACAGGTTCTTTTTTCTTTTCTTTTCTTTTTAATAACCTGAGGTAGAAAGCATATCCAAAATCTCCCAGGACCATTTTTTTATTCTTATTCATTAAACCAGATAAAGATTCAAAGAAAAACATTTCCGGTCTACATAATGAATTCTTCCATAAGTGAGTTGCGTTCATCTTCATCACATTCGCTGCTGATACCTAAATGAAAATTCCACCCTGAAAGACTTTCTATGTGTTTAGATTTAGATTGAAAATAATTGTGATGTGCTTTAGTGATTGTCATGCTGATTTGTTGATCTGTGCTGTATTTCTGCTATTCCTGTGAGAACGGGGATGTTGCCAAGGTAGTAACAATCATTTCAATAATCTCGAAGGTATGGGATAATGGTCGATTATTGGTATTATCTCCTAAAAACAAAAGAAACGTGTTTCATTTCTCACCATTTTTCAGACATGCTCAATGTCATACTAATGAGAACTCTAACAATAGTGCAAGTGTTGGACTCAGCATGATGCTGCTATTGGTAAGATTAGCATGAACATTAAAGCTTTGAAAGCTGAAATGTTTGAACAGAATGTACATATGAGGAAGCGAGAAAGTCGGACAGACTAAAGGACTGAAGCTTTGCTGCGTCACCGTTGAAAACTTGAGATGAAGCAAGGCCTAAATCCCATTGGCGCTACTATCGGCAGTTTTTCAAACAGCATTGTGGGTAATGTAGGCAAGCTTTGAAAATAGAACATTGTCAATGAGAGAAGTTTAAAAAGCACAAAAATCCGTCATTGCGGATTGTAAATATAAATAATATGCAAGCGAATTGTGGTGGATCTTTCCTTTAAGGCATCCCACAAAGACCGACCTTTAATTTCAACTAAATAGTATCATGTATACAGTATCATGTACATCCCAATAATTTACACACCAAATACATTCAGTGGTTGAATCACTACACTTAATAATTCAGTCTTTATCAGATCAGCAGACATCATCAGATCTAAGTAATAAGTGAGTTCCAGCTAGAGGGGATCAGTTGGGATCCAGTCCACCAGAACAGACACCCTGAAAGCCCCACCACAAGCACCACCAGGCTGGCTTTGAGAACTGCTCGCGGTGGCCGAGTAAAACGTGATGGCCCCATTGTGGCTAGGAGGGCTGTGGTCACAACAAGGGTAAATAATATGGAGATGGCAGTGTTAATAGCCACAATCTGCCCAAACTTTGAAAAAGGCATAATCGTGCAGAAAAACAGTGGCACGGTTGATATCACTGTGGTGATCGCGCTGGATACTATGGCGACTCCGACATGATCGACAGCTTCCAGTGTTCTCTGCTGACGTTCAGACGATGGGTCCTGTGAGGCAGAGAAATGCAGAAAATAAAGCCAAAGAAGTGCTTAATGTGTTAAAAAGCCATTTGTCAAATGAGCATAAAAATATCCTTGAGTCAAAAAAACAAAAGAAGCCCAATATATTGTTTATGTAACAACAACAACAACAACAACAACAACAACAACAACAACAACAACAAAATCCAATACTGTAATCAGCTCATAATGAAAAGGTCCTCAGTGTATTCAAGATCTTCTAAAAAAAAACTGTTCTAGATTTAGCCATAAAACACTGACAAAGAAGAGAATAAAAGAACAAGATTCAAACGGTTTTCCAATTTATAAATAGATGCGAACATCTGATCGAAGTCCGTACCATGCTGTGACTGACAGTCCCCGTGATTTCCGTAACTCCAGCGAGCAGGAAACCCTCAACCAGGTGCAGACAGTAATCCACAGACGATCCGACCAAGATGGAGAGAGAGATTGCCTCCACTGCACCCATCTCCCAGCCCAACCAGTACATCACTGCCACCACGAGACACACCACACCTGTGTTCACATGGACAGATTCAATACACTTACATCACACTTAACGCTACTCTACCTCACTTAACACCAAGAATTCATTTCATTGGCCATATCATAACCATATCTTTTTTAACCCTCGTATGATGTTCGGGTCTGTTGGACCCATATTCATAAACATCAATAGTTTGGAAAAACTTTGCTTCCTTGTAAATTTGTTGATTTTTTCCCACTCATAACTTGATTAAATTTGATTTTTTTAAAATTACATTTTATTAAAAAAAAAAAAAACAATAATAAACGAGTAGCACTTTAATTAAAAAATGTGATGTAATAAAGTTAAAGGGCAAATATTAACCATATATGTTGTTTATATTGCCTGTAATTGCGATGAAGTAAACATCTGTAGAGTTTTAACATCAAATTTTTGATTGTGTTTAATTAAAAACAACCCACGAGACCCACGAACACTGGCCGGGTAACAAAAATCCGAACACCATACAAGGGTTAAATTCAAGTACTAAACGTTATAAAAACTGAACATTTCATAACATGCATCATTATTTAGTGCATATTTAGTGATGCTTTACGGTTACCACCCAAAAAGATGATTATTTTTCTATGGTTTTCACTTGCCTTGGTTAATAGGAAACATCTTTCCATTTTGGAAAAAAAGAAGGAATCTATTAAATTTGTGTAATAGTGATTATTATATTTCCCTATTGCATATTAGCCTTT
This sequence comes from Tachysurus fulvidraco, assembly GCF_022655615.1. Classification (NCBI taxonomy): domain Eukaryota; kingdom Metazoa; phylum Chordata; class Actinopteri; order Siluriformes; family Bagridae; genus Tachysurus; species Tachysurus fulvidraco. Next base: position 23,276,339 of record NC_062531.1, on the reverse strand, counting down.
GGTTTGGTGTATTACATTAACATATAAATTAACTGAAAGTAAAAATAGAGAGAACCATCACAATAGTCAGCCTATGAAGAAGATAATATAATTTCAGCAATGTTCTGTAGTGAAAGTTAACAGAAATGTACACCAGTTGGTCACTTTAATAGGAACACCTGTCCCCCTGAAATGTATTTAATTAACCTGTCCATCATTCATTCATTCATTCATTCATTCATTTTCTACCG